>NW_023276807.1:69647542-70013326 GCF_003668045.3 Cricetulus griseus | reverse complement strand
TAAAATGAAAATATCTTCTTAATGTTCTATCTTTTGGAGAGGAAATGAGGCATCTCTCCTATCCCAGGAAGAAGTATAACAACCAGACCCCCACATCCCCACATCCCACTGAGGACAGAGGCACCAGGTACCTGAACCTCTTCAGATAAGAGCAGAGTGGGGAGACATCTTACCCCGGGGCAAGCCCAGAGACTGGCAGCAAGAGCTGGACCCAGGGCATCGTGTTCTGTGCACTCTGTCGACTTTCTCTTTCTTCAGGGAAGAATGCAGAAATATGTTAGCTTCCCTGGTTTGAGGAAAGCAGGATCTTAGATAGTAAAATTGGGAAAACCTGGAAAGCAATATGAAAAAAATAGAGCATCGCTAAGGACCCCTGACAAAAGGAAGAGTAACCACTCACCAGCTACGCCTCAATGTGGCTGAATATTTGTTTAACAATTTTTTCTTAATTATAGGCTGCTAATAAATGAAATTATACTTGTGAGGAGCAGCAAAATGCTGGAATTCTACAAGTCATATTCTATCATGAAAACCAAAATGGGCCCTAAAAAGAAAGCATTAAGTGATGTCAGAAATTGCTATTTGGTGCTAGAAATAAGAGTTTATCAGAGTCCCATCAAATGAGCCTTCCTGCGGGTCAGAACAGGGTGGACTCTTCTAGATTCCTCTGTGTTAAAAGTAGTGAAGTCCATGCAAGTCTAGACAGAGCTTTTTACTTAGAAACCTGGAGGGTGGGGCTGAAGAGATGGCTCAACAGTTAAGAGCACTTGCTGTTCTTCCAGGGGATGTGGGTTCTGATTCAGCACCCTGCATCAGGCAGCTCACAGCAAGCAGACTGTAACTCCATTTCTAAGGGATCTGAAGCTGTCTTCTGGCTTCCACAAGCCCCCACACACAGGTGCACAGATGCACATGTATGAATAGATAAATAATGAAATAAATCTTAGAAGAAGTAGGAGAAGGGGAAGAAGAAGAAGAAGAAGAAGAAGAAGAAGAAGAAGAAGAAGAAGAAGAAGAAGAAGAAGAAGAAGAAGAAGAAGAAGAAGAAAGAGGCAGTCTCTGTCTCATAGGTGCAGACAGTGGGATGTCAGCAGGCCTGCAGACATATCCTTCCCCAGTTGACATCAATGAACACTACAAATGAAGCATATAGTGTATCTCTGTTCCTACATTGAGTTTTCATAAAATACATTCTAACCTGAAAAGAAAATTCTTTAAATCATTTATGACCACTGCTGTAATGCCAGAAATCTCAGTGCCACAAGCCCAGGCCCTCTCTGCCCGGATGTAGGAGTTCCCAACAGCTCACTGGAGAATGAGAGAATCCTCCCAGGCCTTCGAGGGAAATGGGTATACAGGTTTGTGTGATATGTTCTCATGAGATAGAGCAGGCTGATCTCTGGAAATGTGAAAGGGGTTGTGGATAAGACGAGGAGGGGAGGGATTTAATGCCCCTGCCGTGCACTGGAGCAGCTTACCTGATTATTAAGGCTTACAGGGTTTCATCCTTAGCAGAGTAAATCCACTTTCTATTGAAGGGTCTGCAAGCTTTATTCACAGTGTACCCAGGGATTGCTTCCTTCTGCACTCTCAGCTGTCTTCTCTGGTCTCTTTAGGTAGAAAGGCATTTTTATACCTGAAATCACCTGGGTGTTGATTCATCTAGTGTGTGGCTAATTCGCCCACACAGCAGGCAACAGTAGAGGCTCAGATTCATTCCTGGATAGCCATGAAAGGTGGAGATAGGTCTGCACCTTCTGCAGCATAGTTCACAGTGTTTCTCTTGCTTTTGGACATGATGACCTGGAGGGCGTTAAATGGTCAGTAAATTTCTCATCACGGGTATTTTGAGTACAGATGTGTTGTACAATAGTGAGTGAGGAGTCGTGTACAGAGGTGAGGTTCTCTGGTGTATAATTCTATCCCATGACTATTCTAGAGACTTCTGTGTAGGATTTCACGAGTAACAGTGTTCATTAAAACAGTTGGCTTTCTTTGTTTTTAAGACAGAATCTCAATATGTAGCCTAAACTGACCTACAACTTGTAGCAGTCCACCTGCCTTGGCATCCAAAGTGCTGGCATTATAGGCATGAGTCACCTTGCCAGGATTTGGATTTTTCTTGTAAGCTAAAGAATCATGTAGATTCTAATAGTACAGAATGAAGAATTGGGAGAAAAATAGGCACAGGCATGTGCCTGAAAAGAGTAGCAGTGCCAGGGTAACAGCAGTGGGGGCTCCAGGCACTATCTAACTCTATCCTAAGGTACCCACTACAAATGTGCCCATATTACAGGTGGGAAAACTGAGGACTGGAGAAATTATAAGCTTGCTTGGAGTCCCTTTGCTCATGGGAGACAAAGCCTGACAGGAGGACAGCGGGTCTGTATAGAACAGCTCTTTCCTTGATTCTTGCACAGTGCTGCCCGTGAAAAGATCAGGGGTAGGGGTTAAATACACATTTTATCACTGCAGTGCAACAAGGGACCGTGATAAAGCTTGGGGCGAGAAAACTCACAAATGCCCAGCATGCACTTTTCAAGTTACAGGTAGAAAGGGACTTACACCATTTGGCCCTTGAGGTGAAAATGATTAGACAACTATCTGCCTTTGCCATGCAAGAGTTAGTTTCAGCTAATTAATGTATGTTTTTCGTCTGATTGTTTGACCATTGCCGTGGTGATCATCTCTAGTTGCTTCCTTTGAAAACTCGAGACTTTATTCAAATGGCAAACGAGGCTCAGCCAGGCCACTAGGCGGCACCATTGCTCTGAGTGGTAGTTGAGGCCTTGCACGCTTGACTTAGTGAGGCTTCAACCACTGGAAAGAGTCAGGAAGATGGGATGTCCATGGAAATACAGCACATTGTGGAAGTCTGGGGGGCAGGGGGTGAGTGGAAGGGAGCCAGGCAGAACTAAGATGAGTCTGATTCATGAACTATTCCTTTAAAAAAAAATACACTTATTTCATTATTTTCTGCCCCCATGAATCTACCTAAGATGACTATATAGCATATCTTGCATACAGTAGGTGGGTTGAATCTTTATTTGATGGAAAATCTGCCTTAAGTAGAGCAGATGAAATGCACAGAGACATAAATATAGATACATAGATATTTCCTGGAGCTTTCACTTTCACTTAAAGTTAGTTTAATCCAAGTGGAAATGACTGTTAATGTGAAACATTCTATTTGATTACATAAACATTCCAGGTAAGAATATTTTGAGTTTGGAAGTCTGCTTTATATTGAAGTTTTACAGAAGAGTGCTTTTATTTCAGAATGTTGTTTGTTTTAGATGGACTTTAAAGTTTGTCTGTAGACAATTTTGAATGAACCAAAGAGGATGAGTTAGAGAAATCACTCTGTGCCTGTGCTGTTTGTCTCTCTTCTGCCCACACCACTCCCCGTCATACATGCCAGGGGCAAATCTTTGTTAATATTTATAAAGATCTCATATACGTGTTCTTCAAGGGGAAAGGCACATTCTTAAGTCCCTTTACCTCAGGCAGCCATCCCTGCATCACATCTGCACTAGTAAGGATGCCCACTGCCCACAGCAGTGGAATCCGGGGTTCGCTGATCATTGCATAGACACTGCAGTGCCTGAGGCTTCTGTGCCACCAGAACACACCCCAGCAAGATCCTCCGTTCAGTTTTGATGATGCTCACTGGAACAAATAGATGGCATACACAACCCTTCTATTATAGGGAAAGATATATATTTCTAAATATTACATCTAAACATGCTAAATGTGAAAGACTAAAAGTTCAGAAAGAATCCCATCTCATCTTATGCTCCAAGATAAAGGCAGCAGCATCCTAGGTCAATATTTTATGAGGCTTCAATGCTGCTGTGCTAGGTACAGTGCAAGCACCAGGACATTGTTGAGCAGCAAGAAGCCCTCCTGACTTAGCAGCAGGAATCTGTGCCTTCTCACTCAAGCTCCCTGTTTGCAAACGCCTGTTCTCTTGCTGATGGTGTTTGAAGCTAAAACTACAACATTATCCTCATTTAATCTCCGATATATTCAGACAAGAAACCAGTCTGCTGTACGCAAATCTTGACCTCAAATAATAGGAGGCATAGCTTAGGCTTCTTGCCTGTGGGCAGATCTTGTGTTGTGGTCCACATCTGCTCAGTTTCCCCTCTGCTCCAGATGCCATCCTCTGTGATAATGCACTTGAGTCTGTGCATGACCCTGGGTGCAGGCCAAAAGGTAGCCCTAAGGCATGCGGATATTGTCATGGCTGTAGACAGAACCAGCACATGGCCGGTTGCTATATGAGTCTCCTCGCTGACCTGCAACCATCTATAGCCTCCCCAAACAAAGAAGGTTACCTAAGGAGCATAAAACATTCCCTTGCATTCTGGAACCAATTCAGATCAACATTAAATTGTCCTCCAGGTCCAAATGAGGATGTCTTTTGGAGGAACCAGACTGGCATCCCCAGAGAAGACTGGTGTCTCCACTTATGACAAAGTGCACACCAGGCCTTTGCTCAAGAGCAACTGGATAAAAGTTCTTCTCTCACCAGACCTGTGACCCTCCCCAAGTCATTGACTCTGGTGTACCATGGCTCTCTGGCAGATGGGATTTTTTTTACTTAATTTCTTGGCTCCTCTGCATCAAGCAAAAGATCTGTGTGGGAGAAGAAATGTTCTTTGGCTTTTAATAAATTGATCAGTAGTCAAATTTACTCATGCAAAGGGCAGAGCTCTTTGTCCTCTGTAATATTTGGGAAAACATTTTAAATGCCTACTTGCTTGTTGTAGTTTGACATGTATCTCATAAAAAATACCGTAATTTCCATCTCCAAATAGCCAATAATTTGTATAAGCAAATTGTACAGCGAGGCTTGTGTGGACAGACATACAGTCAGGCTTGTACAGACAGACTTATAGAATGAATCCCATTATAGTCACCCAATAACTCAAACTATAAGTGCAGGGCTTGCTACTGGAAATTCAAAACAATAAATGACCAAACCTCATTTTGCCTATGCCTTCTCCCAGGCTGTGTGGGAGTCCCACGTCAGTGAGAGAAATCCCAGTAAAGGAACAAATCTCTAACATGAGGCCCTAAAGTACTTGGAACCCATAACTGAGTCCCAAGTGTCCCTAGAACCCCCCTGGCTTCTTTGTGTGCACCTTGTTTGTGTGTGTCGGGGGAGGGCTTCACAAATGTCTTCTGTCAGAGAATAACAGTGACCTGGGAGAGATGAATGTAGCCTTGGATGTAAGGGAAAATGGGAAGGACAGAAGACAGTTCTCTGCTGGGACCCAGAGAGATGTCAGGTCTCTGTCTGGAAGCTACTTCTCTGCTTCCTGATGCGGTTCTGGTTCAATCATTTCTTCTCTCTACCCCTTAGAAGCCAGGCTTGATCATTAAAAACTAGGCAACTCCTGCAACAGAGCGCAAAGCCCCAAAGGATGGAGAGGCAATGCGGTGGTGGTGGTCAAGCTGGTGTGAGCAGACCCTCACTGTGTGAAGTGATGGCGTTCATCCATAGCATAGCAGCTGCTGTTGACCTGGGCTCTCTCCCACTGGTCAGAGTGCTGACTCCTCTTCTTTGTGAGGGAGAGAGGCAGGTGTTGCCTCCCTGTTTACTGAGGAGCAAGCTGAGGCTCTCAGGATTAAGAGATTTCCCCCATAATCACAAAAATCTGACATCTTATAGTCAGGAGTCAAACACATAGCTCCTTTCTCCCAAACCCTGTTATTCTATTTTTAGTCTCTGAAAACAATTAACATTAAAATAATGATACAGAGACCC
Organism: Cricetulus griseus; assembly: GCF_003668045.3. NCBI lineage: Eukaryota > Metazoa > Chordata > Mammalia > Rodentia > Cricetidae > Cricetulus > Cricetulus griseus. The sequence continues at coordinate 70,007,550 of NW_023276807.1, read as the reverse complement.
TCTATGAGAAAGAAATTCCCTTCTGAAGCTAAACACAAACTCATTACCGGGAACAGATGTGTCGAGCTGCGGATAAAACCTACTGCCTTTTTGTCAGCATTCCCAGAAGACATCCAGGAGCATGTTCATGGCTGGGAGAATGTTCTAGAATGTGGTTCTTGTTCTATATGCAGCCCTGTCCCCAAAGGCCACCACATTGCAATAGAGCCCTGCATGGAAGATAGGGCCAGAACTGTCCATGAGATTCCACAATACCCTGTCCCCATTCTCTGAATCTTGGGTCTCTCCAGCATTCTGACTGGAGACTGTCACTGTTTCAGAGAGAAGTGTATGGATGTCAAGTTGACGAGGGATGAACCTGTTGCGTTTAATTTGGGTTGCTCATGAAAGCCTGGGCCTCAGTAAGGCATGCATTTGGGGATGCTTGTGAGGGCATTTCCAAAGAGGTAACTGAGAGGAAGAGCTTCCTTGACTGTAGTCATCACCATCCCACAGGCTGGGGTTCTGGATTAAGTGAAAGGAGAACAGATCTGAGAGTCAGCCTTCTCCTCTGGGGAGCTTTCTAATAAGTGCAAATGTAAGAAAGCATCCTCCTGTCTTGACAGGCAGGAGCTATCCCCACCACCATGTCTTTCCGGCTGTAATGGACTATATACCCTGGACTGTGAAGTCGACATAAACTTCCCCTCCCTTAAGTGGCTTCTTGATAGGTATTTGGTCACAACAAAGAAAGAAAAACTAACACAGGAGCTGAGTTCTTACTACCAAAAGCAAGCCACATTGAAGCCACAGGCATGCCCACCAAGAATCTGGCAGAGAAAGCAATCAACTCCTGGTAGGGATGAGGACATAGGATGCCATCTCACAAGTAGATGTCAGACATCTAAGCAGGACCCCCAGAAATCAGATGAGCAGCAATCCAGCCCTCAATATGTGCTGGGCTGGATGGTAAAGACAATGTAGGAAATGGACAGTGACCTTCAGCAGCCACTTGACAAGGACAGGAGAAAGATGCCCCCAAAGCTCCCATATCTTCTGCAGCACTATTCTAGAAGGGGGATGGGACTTCACTGTTCACTAAATATTGTGGACACAGAGATGAAGTTACCACTGAGAGCGAAGTGAGAAATGAGACTGAACTGAGAGCTAACCAGAGACCTGTCATTTGTTGAGAAAATGTTAAAGCCACCCCACTCCTAATAATGGCAGTTCCAGTTTCTCTTGCCACTTCATGATTCTGTGACACCTTGGAAAAAAACCAAGCAGAAGGTTACACAATTAAATATTTAGTTCCGTGTGATACGAAATTTAGCTTTGAGTTGAGTGAATTATCTAGGAAAGCTGCTTTCTCATATCATCTGTAAACCTACAGTAGCTAGCATGTCTGCCAGTCCAGGGCCATGCACCTGGCATAAATAGGGCATCAGCTTTTCAGATGAGACAAATACAACCAAGAGGCCATTAGGCTTGGAATGCACTGTCAGCATAAGAGCCTGGTACCTAAAACTGGAACTAGCACAGGGTTTTGCGGAGGTGGGCTGCCTTTCATAACCAGCAAAAATTTTTTTCATACTGTCTACCTGTGAAAGCAAACAGCTATTGTGTATGGTATACGTCTACTCAGGATTATAAATTAAAGTGCCACTGGGGGCTCACAGGAGAAGTCTGGTGCTCCATTCTGCAAGCCACTTGGCAATTCCTAAGCAAGAGGCGGGTGGTGGAAAGGCCTCCCTAATGATCTGCACCTCAGTGTTGCTGCAGAACACATGACCCAGTGTTTCATTCCTCTGTTAAGAAATAGCCAGAAATAATGTGCAGGATAAGATACCACCACACAGAAGGGCTGGGATATGGCTTAGCAGTTAAATTGTTGGCTGGGCATGTGTGAGGATGTCCTGGCTAGTCTTATGTCACCTTGACACAAACTAGAGTCATCTGAAAGGAGGGGACCTCAGTTGAAAAAATGTCTCCATAAGATCCAGCTGTAGGACAGTTTCTTAATTAGTGATCAATGGGGGAAAACCAAGCCCATGGTAGGTGATGCCATCCCTGGGCTGGTGGTCCTAGGTTCTATAAGAAAGCAGGCTGAGCAAGCAATGAGGAGCAAGCCTTTGCATCAGCTCCAGCCTCCAGAATCCTGCCCTGCTTGCATTCCTGTCCTGACTTCCCTTGATGATAAACAGCAATGCTAAAGTGTAAGCCAAATAAACCCTTTCCTTTCCCCAACTTGCCTTTTGGTAATGATGTTTCATTGTGCCAATGGAAACCCTAATTAAGAAAGACGGGGGCCAGAATTCTTATCCCCACTAGTTCAAATACGTGTCTAGCAGGTATGGTGGCCCATTCGTAACTTCAGCTTCCAAAGGCAGACATGGCGAAACCTAGAGTAAACTGGCTAGAATATTAGCACACCAATGATCTCTGCCCTTCAGTGTGAGACCCTGAGTCAATTAATGTGGTGTAAGAATGACCAACGACGATTTCCAACATCAACCTAGGGCCTCCAGATGAAGAGTCACATACATGCAAACATGAACACACACACACACACACACACACACACACACACACACACACACACACACACACACACCACAATTGAAAAGAGACAACAAAACACATTTTACCCTAAAGAGAGCCTGATGCCAAGCTCTCACTCCACTAAAATTTTGGGAGACAGAACTGATTTATAATTACTTTCCAGTGTAATTACCTACCTGTGCCTGACTGTAATCATTTATGCAAGTGGCCTAGAAAATTTCACAGTCTCAGAGCTGACCATACTCAATATCATATTTTTCAGGGGCTTTAGAGCTATAACCCTAGAGTGGATCACACTTCCCTCCCTCTGCTATGCCAAATTCCCTTGGGCCCTAGTTGTGATATCCTGGCTCCTCTTTGAAATCATCAGCTTGCTTATTCATATCCTTTACTGTGTTAGTATGAATTATGGTAAGAGGACATAAGATAGTAGGTTTCACTTTCCTCCCTACATGCTGCTTACATCCAGACAGGGAGTGGGGCTGGCAGCAGACACACCGCTGATTCACAACATAGCCCTAACTATACCATGGCATCTGAGAACCTACACTTTACCAAAGTCCCTTAAAAACAAAACCAAAAGAGCTTTTTCATATTCCAAACCATGGCTTGTGATTAACCACAATGCTCCAGAGAAATGTCCACACATGGGTGTGTTTCAAAGGACACCGTGTGAATCGGGGAGTTGAATGTTATCACTTTCCCTCTTTGTGGAAGGAAGTGAGTGAGTACAAAACTTGGCCTGGCGATGGGTGGAAGCCAAGGCCAAGCAAGCTGATCTGAGAATTAGGTATCTGGGCATGTTAATTACAGATCTCATTCCTGTAACAAGACACATGACAAGAAACATCTTCAGGGAGAAGGGTTCATCTTGGCTACATCATGGTGGGAAGACACAGTGGCGTGGCAGCTCAGAGCTGTAGCATTAGGAATGTGAGACTGCTTGGTGACATGTCTGGGGTTGAAACAGAGGCAGCCAGACAGGGGCCAAAAGTGGGACTTGACTATAACCCTCAGATCCCAACTCCCAACATCCCACTCCATCCAGCAAGGCTCCATCATCGTCTCCGCCTTCCTAACTGGACCACCACCTGAGGTCAGTTGTCCACACAGGAGCCTGTGGAAACAGAAGCCAGTATTGTAGCTGCATGCCATTTATAGAGTCATATCTATGTGGTATAATTATTCTTCCCAGCTTTAGTTTTCAGGTATCATCTCCTGCTATGCAGTATAAGCTGGGTCTAACTGGGGACGCAGGACATACATGCAACTCACCTGATTGAGCAGCTCGCCAAACTCCTGACAGTTTGCACATCTGTCTGGGAAGTAACCCATGCCCAGCTGCAGATACTATAGGGAAAAACAGCATCTTCTATAATTTGGGGGTTTTATGAGAATTGACTTTGTTTCTTAGTATTTCGCTACCTTTGTGTGTGTCTAGTAATGGAGTCCACCTCAACTTTTAATAGATAAACCACCTTCTATTCTATGGAAATGTTACCCTCGGTTGCTGATCCATAAAGATTCCAGCTCACTTTCCGTTCCCAGAACACTGTTGCCCTGACTCCTTGCCACATCCATCTGCAACACTTGACCTCATCCCTAACAGAGATCTGCCCAGATCGAGTACGTGCCACACCAGAACAGAAAGCCCCAATTAGTGGCATTAATTTCATTACCATCCTTACTGCTTGATGGGGGTTCTCCACCATTCTCTTATCCAGGTTGAAGTCATTACTCTAATTTAGGGGAGGGAAGGGTGATGGGGGAGGCTTTATGCTTTGTATATGGTGTTGGGGGGTCATCAAACCGTCTGTTTAATCAGATGATCATCAGAAAGCATGGCAACCGACCCATCTAGGAATCAGTGCTGTTTCCATGTCTGTGTGATTAAAATCATCTTAGGAGCCTTCAGTGACAACTTTGGAAAACACATTTCATTTAACAGATAATGAAATTATTCTTCCATGTGGCCTCAGGACACGTAGCTCCTTCCAGGACTTAGTGTATCGTAGGTTCACTTCAGGCAAAATAATAATAAAGTAGCTGTCATACTCGGTGTATGACATTTGCCTCAAGACTTTAAATAGACTGAGAGAAATTGTTAGGAGGGACAAGACTGATTTGTTTATTCAAAATATACTTGTAGGTCTTTGGTTCCAAAGCACTGTCTAAACTGCATGGAATCAGTTTTTATTTTTCTCTCTTTTTCCGTGTGTGTGGGAGGGAGGGATACACGTGCCCACATGTGCCAGAGGTCAACACGGAGTATCTTCCCCCATTCCTCGCTACTTATTTTTTTGAGTCGGGGGCTCACACTGGAACTCATTGGCCTCTGAGCACTGGAGCTAAAGGTACATACTGCCACAGCCCGCTGTTTACATGGGTGCTGGTTATTTGAACTAGAGGCTTTATGTTTACACACCAGCACTTCACCCACTGGTCATCTCCCAAACTCCAGGGGCATGGATTTTTCGAATAAAATGTGCACCTTCCTTGTAAATGGGGATGCTGGAGAAACCCCCACATCACATGGGGATGGCGAATGGGTTTCACGTAAGACATTCGGCTTCATCCTAGTGAAATGACACGTTTCCACTCAGAGTACTCTCTTTCTTTCCATGTTAAGCGCTCATCCAGACTTTGTGAATTAATTCCCTAGTTCACACATAACCACACATGGTTCAATGGGTGGGAGCAGAGTCTCCTAGAGGGGCAAGAGAAAAAGGGGCAGGATGGGAGACTATTTGTCCTCTGATGGAAGCCAGAGTAGGACTCACACTGGAAGGACTTATAAAGAGACTATGTAGCGTGCTTTGAAGCCAACATCAGGCCACGGAGAAAGGACAAATTTGTTTTACTTGCTGTTTTATTTTATTTTATTTTATTTTTGCACTTAGTCTCACTGTGTAGCCTCTATCTCATAGAGGTCCACTTGCCTATGCCTCCTGTGCTGGAATTAAAGATGTATACCCATGCCAGGAGAGCTTTCTCATTCTCTCTGAGTCTAGTTATTTATGGAAAATAAAGTAGCTTATACAGGTTTCTGAATTTGGGAGTACTTGTGTATATCTAAAGTCGTATCTTGGGGATGGGACTTAGCATAAACCTGAAATCCATGTATTTGTTATGTATAAAAGATACACATAACAAGAGGGTATTTTACATGGTATTTTATAACATTGTGCATGAATCCATGCTATGTAAACTTTCACTTTGGGTGTGTCAACACTCAGAAACCCTGGCTTCTAGTTTGGGAGGCTCAGGTATATATCAGGTGATTTCTCTTTAGATTGATCACAGTTGACTCCCTGAGGTGCCTTGTGGGAAGGGAAATCCCAGCACCCACTGACCATTGGGGATCTCGTCAGATAGCTCTGGGCGAAATGTGAGCCCACAGATGATTCAGTAGTCACCTTCATCTCCAATGCTTGTCCTCTGGGTGACAGATGTCCTTTCTGTGGCAATCACTGCCGTGGGTTGAGGGAAGTGTAGACCCATGAACCCACACCCTGGAGACTCAAGGAATCACCTGGGCCTGCCTGTCAACAACCATTGATGCGTCTAAGCCACAGCCACCGAGGCTGTAAGAGAAAGCAGCCTCCAAAGCCTGGTGGGATCTTTAATCCCACTTGCAATCCCCAGAGGTTTCCCATTTATTATCTGAACCCTTAGAGCTGATGCTGTGCAGTGCAGACAGCTGGCACTCATCATAGCCCTGGCTCCATTAAAACACTGGGCCCCCATGCCAGGTGTCCTGTGCTTTGGTGATCTGTCACCAGGTGTGGGCTAGCTCTGCTTGTGTCCATGCAGCAGGAGCTCGGTGTTTGAGATCTGTTCTGGTGGACCTGGCCTGTGCCTTCTCGTCATATTTGATGTGGGCACGGCAGCAATGAGTTCTGAACAAGGCATTTGAGAAGACTGCAACACACGGCTTTTCTAGATTTTGTTGTCATCATTTTTGGCTTTTACTTTTTTCGCTCTGCTGGTTCTGCCTATGTCCCTTTTGCCAAGTAATTGGCATTCCCAGCTTTCCATCTAGACCACATGTTACATACAGAAGGCTGAGGACTTTATCCTCTCCCTTGCCATCCCTGTCAAGTGAACAAAACTGTTTGCCTGAAGGAATGTCAGCCACTATACTGCCACTGTGCACTGTCTCAGGGCTTCTGATCCACACCCCACCCAGTACTCGGGAGATAAGAGCTCAGCAGCAATATAAGAGATCTCATAGCCTGGTAGATCAGGCACAGTGATAGGTTCAAGCCGGGTGGTTTTGGGTTCAAGGATTCCCCCTTTTATGGCAGAGACTGAATAAACAGAGCGGTGGTGGGGGAGGATCCAGTTAAATTTAAAAGAAAATTGGCAGGACTTAATTTTCTGTGCATTTTCTGGGTCTGAGAGCCCTGTTTACACTGACAGTCACTCCCCAGCTTTGCCATCCCTACATTCTTCCTGGCTGGGCACATATGGCGTTGGATACCAGTCTGCTGCCTCTGTTGGTGTTTTCTACTGTAAAGCATCTCCCCACGCTTGGCAGAGAAGGGGTTATGAGTTATGAGTGGGGACAAGCAAGCATTCCCCATACACCCAACTCTACCCTCTGGCAAGGTACTGCTGGAGAGGTGAGCATGCTGGAAGAGTCATCTTCTCAAGAGCAGGAGCATCATGGGGTAGAGTTGCTCTAGAGTGTGTGTGTGTGTGTACAAATGCATTGTTGTTGTTTATTGAAAATGTTTTCATACTATATATTCTGATCACTTTTTCCCTCCTCCGGCACCTCCCAGATCACCTCTACCTTCCCAACTCTATGCCCTTTCTTGCTCTTCTTTAAAAATGCAAATATAAGAATCACATACACAAGAACAGACACCAAAATATTCAAACAAAGGATTCATTAGACAAAATACACTCACACACATCCACATCCCCAAATAAAGCAAAATGAATGAGACACTCTGCCAAAACACCGTTGCGTTTGTTTTTGTGTGGGCCAGCTTTCCTATCTAGACTTTAGAACTGGGACAGTTGGGAACCAATCAGCTTTGTCCATACTGACCAGTCCCAGGGGCCGCAGGGTTGTGCTTTTGGTTTCTGAAAGAATATATCCTCACAGAGGTATAGCCAGTAGACACAGGATGGATTGGCCCAGCTGCAACAGAGATGGGGTGCCTGGAAACTCCCTGATGTTGGGTCCCTAAATGCCCCCATCACCAGCATTGCTGAAACGCCTTTCTACACATTTCCACCGTGGTCACACGTGCTCATGGTAGACTGGAATTATGCCAGGCAGAGCAGACTCTGCCTTTCCCCTATACATGCTTCTCCTTCAGAGATGCCCTGCCTCTCTTTCCTGAGTCTCTCCAACTGGGAGATCTCCCTGTCAGAGCTTCCGGTAAACTGCTGTGTCTATTGAACTCTTTCCGCTAATGCTCACCTTTCTGAAAGACCATGAGGCAAAAGCTTGGGCTGTGCCAGCATGAGAAAGAAAGTTCTGTACAGCTCATGGGCCGCAGAGTGTGAGGATTGGGACTGAGAGCTGAACCTCTATTTGTTGGGTTTTTGGTTCATTTGTGTATTGCCATATGGGGACTGAACCCAGGGCCTTGCTCATGTCAGACAAGTGCTGCACCACTGAGCCCATGAGTCCTTATTGTGACTCATGGTTCTGCACAGTGATGGAAGAATTCTAAATGCACGATGCCTAAAGGAGATTGCCCCATACAACATGGGCTACAGTTAGCCTGATATAACCCACTGCCAATTTCAGGTCAATGCAGGTCTATCCAAGTCTTAGCACACTGAACTGGTAACAGATTCCTGAAACCTAAAGCAAGAGCTTGCAAGGGTTTAGGTGGGGGGATGCCAGGCCCTCCCTCCACATTTTTAGTTTTCCTTAATGCCAAGTAGGAGAAGGCAAGTGCTATGCTTTTCCAGAGTGGCCTAGTGTCCTTTGCCCAGAGGGATTTTCCTGCAGTGTTGCCCGAGAGTCATAGCCAGCAAGAGTGATGAGTGTGAACCGCATCCTCACATACTTTCTGCCTCACAAAGCACCCTTGGCATTAAGTCCACTAGACTGCTCCAGCTTGTTTCTCTCCAGTGTTACCAAAACTCTGATCCCAGCTCATATGATTCCAAAACATGAGCTGAGGTTATCTCAGGTTAAGAAGGTAACTAGCAGAGAATTTTTTTAAAAAAGGAAAGAAACCTCATTGCTCTTAAAAGAAACACCCCATTGTTTGTTGGGTGCCCATTTTTCTTGGCAGAACTGGGATTTTGGGTAACTCAGCTCATTGCCTTGCCTGGTCCAGCCCCACCCCTTGCCAACTCCAGTCCTTCCCTAATCCTAGCCTACTCATTCCTCTCTCTAAGTTCAACTCAGGCAGCCCACTCTGCCTTCTTCCACTGCACTGGCTCTTAAAAATCTCCCTACCCCACACACTGGGAGAAATCCTCCTTGCCTAGGGCTTCATAAAAAATATTCCGGCTCCAAAGATTGCTGCTCAGTTTAATCCTTGGGTGTCTGGAAGTCCCTCCAAGGTCACCATGCAGATCCATGGTCGTCCAGCATTGGCTCCTTCTCTGGACTCCTCCCTATGGAGGGTGCTCAGTGGCCTGCCTGCTGCTGCCCCAGCCAGGAGGCATGGTGTGTGCACTTCCCCCTACTGCCCAGCCCTCCTGCAGGGCACCAGTCTAAACCCTTACAGCTTTTCTATTTATAGCCTCACCTCAGAGCTCAGGAGCTTTTGCCAGGTGAATATCTATCAAGCTCCTCTCTTCCTCAGCTCTTACACAAGGCATTCGAAGGAAGCCAGGCCTGAGATGCAGCCTGACACTGCAGACCTCCATCCTGAAAACTATCGCAGATCGGGCTTCCATCCCTTGACACAACCAGTTCTGTCTCTCCAGCCCCTCCCATTCTTTCTGCCGCCCCTGCAGAGGTGCCAGGGTGCTCTCCCCTCTACACCCATTGATACACTAGCCTGAACTTGCCCACCCTCCAGATTCCCCTGTGGATCTAGAGCAAATGCTTTGGGGTGCTCTTCTGCAAGCCTCTGACCACCCACTATGTTTTTAAAGGTTATTTATTTTACATCCTGACTGCAGTTCCCCCCCCCTCCTCTCCTCCCAGTCCCTCCCAAACCTTCTCTCTGTGCCCCTCCCCAATCCTCTCCTCCATTTCTATTCAGAAAAAGGCAGACCTCCTATGGATGTCATCAAAACCTGCAGTAAGACTAGGCACTTTCCCAGGTAATAAGGCTGGGCAAGGCAACCAATATGAGGAAAGGGGTTCCAAAAGCCAGCAAGAGTCAGAGATAGCCCCTGTTCCCACTGTCAGGAGACCCACAAAAAGACAAAGCTACACAGCTGCGCAGGGCCTAGGTCAGTCCCATGCAGACTTCCTGGCTGTGAGATCATTTGAGCCCGGATTAGTTGATTCTGTGGGTTTTCTTGTGGTATCCTTGATCCTTCTGACTCCTAAAATCCCTCCTCCCTCTCTTCAACAGGATTCCCTGAGGTTGTGGGTGTCTGCATCTGTTTCCATTGATTGCTGGTGACAGTTGGTCTAGGCACTAATCTATGAGCATAGAATATTGTTAGGAATCATTACATTGACATTTTTTCTCATGTCATGTGTGGTTCTATCCTAGGTCTCTAGGCCACCCAGTCTCTGGGTCCTGGTGCTTCAGAAGTGTCAGGGATGGGCTTACTTTTCTGGCATGGATTTTAGGCTAGACTGGTCATTGGTTGACCATTTCCTCAATCTCTAGGCCACTTATCCCAGCACATCTCATAGGCAGGACAGACTGTAGGTCAAAGGTTATGTGGCTGGGTTGGTGTCCCAAATCCCTCCACTGGAAGTCTTGCCTGGTGACAGGAGATGACCATTTCAGGCTACAAATCTCCTATTGCTTGGAGTCTAGGCTGGGATCATCTTTTAGATTCCCAGGAGTTTCCCTTGCACCAGGTTTTTACCTGACCCCAAAATGCTTCCCCTTTCCAGTTATCTCTTTCAGTTCTCTCCCCCTCCACACCACCCGGACCTGATGCTTCATGTTCCCATCCCCACCCACCCCAGTGCACACACAAAAATCTCTTCTATTTCCCCTTACCAAGGAGATCCAAGCATCCCCCATTTGAGCTCTCCTTCTTACCTAGCCTCTCTGGGCCTGTGCATTGTAGCGTGGTTATTCTTTACAGCTAATATTCAGTTATAAGTGAGTACATACCATGTTTGTCTTTCTGGGTCTGGATTATCACACTCAGGATGATTTTTTTTTCTAGTTCCATCCATTTGCCTGCAAATTTCATGATGTCATTGTTTTATTAACAGCTAAGTAAATATTCTATTGTGTAAATGTACCCCATTTTCTTTATCCACTCCTCAGTTGAGGGACATCTAGAATGTTTCTAGGTTCTGGCTATTACGAATGCAGATGCTATGAGCATTGAGCAAGTGTCCTTAGGGTATGATTAAGCATCTGTTAGGTGTATGCCCAACAGTGGTATTGCTGGGTCTTGGGATAGATCAATTCCCAATTTTCTGAGAAACCGCCATTTGATTTCCAAAGTGGCAATTAAAAGTTTTTACTCCCACCAGCAATGGAGGAGTGTTCCCCTTTCTCTTCAGCCTCTCCATCTTACTATAAATCTCAAGGATGACCTACAGGCCATTTCCTTGGAGTAGTTGCCTGCACCTTCTGGAAGCCTGAGGAATGACACTCTCAGAAGGTGTTCTAGGAGCTGGCAATGTAGCCTAGAGGTAGAAGCTGGCCACTAAAATCCCAGCATCATGTAGCTTAGGTGAAGAATACCAGTCGCCACCAAACTGACTTCAGTTCTCTGAAGTAAGAGTTTATAAAGCAACATATAGTAATAGTTAAGAAAATAACTCAATCCTTGTAGGCCTTATGTATTTGACAGTTCGTGGGACAATGGCAGAAGCTACAGAACCTCAAACCATGGGTCAGTCATTGACTGTAAATATCTGTCAGTGTCTCCTCCTATAGGCTTCTGGGCTTCAGTAGAAAGCACAGAGCTGTGATGGTGTACCTAAGAGAAGATGTCCAATGTGCAATGATATATTGTCCTTACACTGTAATTTGAAATACACAGTGATTGGAACGCAAAGGCATGCCATTACCACCAATACTCAGTCTTTTCCTACATTTCAGCTTGTAGCCATTGCTTGAGCCTGGGCAGAAGTTACCACCTGCCTGATGCCACCACTCAGACTTGCTAGGAATTCTCAGCAAATGCACAGCTAGCTACACAGTGGGAAGCAGGGCTGTACTTGGAAAGTGAAGCTACTTTAACCACATTGTCAGATTTTTTCATTGTTCTCTCTCTCTCTCTCTCTCTCTCTCTCTCTCTCTCTCTCTCTCTCTTTCTCTCTCCCTTTTTTCTTCCTACTTTTTTCTTGACATTATAGAGTCTTGCTATGTAACCTTGACAAACATAATATTCACCATGTGGTAGTCAAGGCTAGTCTCAAACATGAAGCAATTTTCCTGTCTTAGCTTCCTGAGTTCTGGGATTACAGCATGTAGGACACTGTATTTCTCTTTCTTTCTGCCCTGGCTTATTGAGTTACCTCTACATGTTAGCCATGCTGTAGACACTGTAAACACATCAGAAGATATTTTGAATTGAGGGTACCACCGTGCCAGAGAGCACAGAAAGCTGGAGAGACGGGATTGCCAAGCAGCAAGGAGTAGGGTGAAGTTACCTGACCTGAGGAGGTCACCTGGAAGGCCTTCTTGGTGGGGGCAGAGTCATGAGTGAGTGCAGAGCTGTACTTTCCCCTGAAGCCTGGAGTCTCTGGTGGTAAGGATGCAGGGAAGCCAAAGCTGACAAGGACAAAGCCTGGGCTGACAGAATCTTAGAGGGTCCTCTCCTTGCTGGAATACATTTGTGTCCTCATTCAAATGAACCCAGAAACCATAGGGCTGGAGAGGAATGTGGCATTGTGTGATCTCATCTCAGAGAAGATTTTTTTTTCTCAAGACACTGCATTCTAGGCCAGGTTGGCCATGGTGTCTGCAGCCAGCCTTTCTGGGCACTGAATACTTTCTGCTGTATCTTCAGCTTCCACCCACCAGATGCCAGCCACGGGCCCTACTCCAGCTGGGACTTCCAACGAGGAAGTTTTCAGACACTTCTGAGTGTCCCCTTGGACAGGAGAAATTGCCTTTAATATGCACCCACAGGTTCCCAACAGAGACAATCTTCCAGAACGCTAGTTTAATTATTTAAGAGCCAGTAAAAGGCAACTGCGTTCTTTCTGTGTGTTAATGTTGAGGAATTTGGTAGAACTCCCAGAGTAGGTTAAAAGTCAATGTATACATACTCAAATATTAAGGCCAGGCCCTTATCTTGGAGTCACATCCTGGTGTGAGTCATTTCTTCTGAACCTGTACCCTCTGTGGCAAGCAGACATTCAAACACCACAGGTATTCAAACCATCAGGTGTTACCGGCACCCTACTCAAAGATGGAATGAATCACACAGGGCAGAGCCCCAGACATGTCTCAGGAAAAACTTCAACTCCCAGATAGCACTTCCCTTGTTTACTTCTTTTTCCATTTGCTCAGTCATTAAGAGTCTCCAGTCTTTCTGTTTGATGGCTTTTCTCACCCTTCCAGCACCAAGATGTCAACAGGCGTGAGGACTTTGCTGCAGGTAACTCCACACAATTGTCCATCTTTGTGTGTGCTTGAAGAACTCTACAGACCTAATGTCAAACATCTTGTGACTCATTTCAGCTGTAGTTTTGTCAGTGCTGAAGGACAAGGCAAGGACAATGCCTCTAGCAAGGGATACAGCATCTGAACATACACCAAGCTGCTGCTCGGCGGTGGAGTGAAATATGCTGAGTGCTTGAGTATGAATGTCAGCAAGTTAGGGCACAGACACTTTTACTTCTCTGGGCTTAAGTCTGAGTAAGGGTGTTTGTGAGCAGACACCAGCAAGTTACTCACAAGCCACACATCCCGTGGTTAGTATTGACGGAAGCACGCTAACCCCAGGTGAGGGCATCAGGTCTATGGTCAGGACTTTCAACTACTACAGCGTCATCTTTTAGACTCGTTCCCTGGTTCATCCCCATAGATCATCAGGAATAAAGTCAAGGACAGAAGCCACCTCAGCTTTTCCACCAGCAAATCAGCTTACAAGAGAAAGTCACACATGGGAAGAGATCACAGGACTGGGCACACAATAGAGCCCTCTGAATGGGCCTGCCTGGATGCTTACTAGTTCAAGATCCTTATATAAAGTTTAATCTACTGCCCAGGCTTGATAACCTCATCTCGAAAACAGGAGTGACCATGACTCTTGAATACGGCGACCATTGCAAGAGTGTCTGGGACAACTACCCTGTTGACTGTTATCCTCATTTCCTCACTGTTAGAACACCAGTCCCCTCCTTTCTGTCCTCAGCCACCCTAAAATAGACATCTATTTTTGATTGACTTCTGTTGTTTTGTTTTTTCTTTCTTGTTTATTTATTTATTTATTTATTTATTTTGAGACAGGGTTTCTATGTGTAACAGAGCCCTGGCTGTCCTGGAATTCACTTTGTAGACCAAGCTGACCTTGGACTCACAGAGATCCACCTGCCTCTGCCTCCTGAGTGCTGGGATTAAAGGTGTGCACCAACACCACCCAAATAGACCTGTATTTTTTGTAATAAAACAAAACCAGCAGGCAACATATGGGCCACAGTCTAAACTGTGTAGCAAAGGTTTGAGTACATGGTGTCTATAGCTGAACCTGCTGAATGGCAGTAGGAAGATAAACCTTAATAGCAAAAGTGAAGGTTTAGACTACAGTGCCAATGTGCCTATAAGATAGAAATAAGCTATCAGAAGGGCCAGCATCAATAGATCAGTATGAAGGCTCTCAAGTCTTGGAAGCATGTGTCTTTGACCATCAAATAGAGACTGATTCTTCTGTTGACCTTGTGTTCACCTTCCCTAACCTTCCCTACATTTGGAGGCTTTCTCATTCCCATGACAGTAAGGCCTCTCCATTCCTTTCTGGGCTGCCTCTAGGGCCTGAGTGGTAGACCTGTGTCACCACCTCCTCCCTCACCACTCCTTTGCTTCTATATGCATGGCTGCTATATGGTTCCTGGGAAATGCTAGTTCTTTCTTTTTGTAAGATCTCAAAACTAAGTGTAGAGTTTCTCTCTGTACCCACAGCTTCTCTGCTCCTTCTCTGAGTTGAAATACCTATGCAGACATAGCTTGACCCATTGGCTTTTCTACTCCTCAGGTTTCTCACTCTTCCAAGACTGCTCTCCTGCAAACACTCTTCCTGTGTGCATGTTTGTTTGTTGGGCATATGGCCCCTTCCCAGGAGATGAGCTTCAAGCTGAAAGACTATGTGGTTTCATTGCCAGCCTCTAGCATCTAGTGTGTCTGGTACACAGTTGGCATGCAGCCAGTAACTGGACACAAGAATGAAAACATAAGGAAGACATGCCCACAAATACGTAGAGGCACATGGATGGTTGTGTCTTAAGACAGCTTAAAAGCTGAGCCTAGTTTAGTGGTATACTGAAGCCATTAGACTTGACCAAACTGAGGAGTTGCTCGTTTAGCTCCAGCACTGGCCACTATCAGGAGCCCAGACAAGATGGTATGTTAGTGTCCCTGCAGGAGCTGACTCCACCAAGACTATTGTGGTGTGTGTGTGTGTGTGTGTGTGTGTGTGTGTGTGCCAGATAGTTGACTATCTTGTGGCTCCTTAGGCCATTTAAGCATAGAGTTTTCTTCTTGGTGTTTGAAGAAACTGTGATCATTTTTAATTCAGTTTGTCTTAACTGATAAAGTACATTTGTGTGTACTTACAGAGTACTAAGTGATACTTCAGTAGGTTTTACACATCCTGAAATGTTTAAGTCAGATTAAACACATCTCGTCAAACATATTGAATTTCTTTATTCTACACAATTCTTTCTTATAGCCTTTTGAAATGTACACTATATATTATCATTATCTCTAGTTGCCCTACTATGTAATAGCTCATCAGAACTTCTCTTTCCTAGTTGTAACTGTGGCCCATGGACCGACCTCTCCTTCTCTCTCTTACTCATGCTCTCCTTAGCCTCTGGAAACCATCATTCTCCTCTCAACTCCTGTCAGATGAATGTCTTTAGATTCTGCAGATGAGTGAGATCATAAGGCATGTGTCTCTCTGTGCCTGCCTTATTATATTAAACAGAGTAATCTCTTCTACCCACATTGCCACAAGTGACAACATCTTATTATTTGTATGACCCAGTCATAATCCCTTATGTATATATGCCTCATTTTCTTTATCCATCCAGCTGTTGATCGATTCTTAGATTGATTCTACAGAGTGGCTATTATTAATGATGCCCCAGGGAACATGGGAGTTCAGGTGTCTCTTTGACATGTTGACATTTCTTTGCATACATACCCATGCAGGTGCTGTGTCTCATGAGTTCTGCCTCTATCAGGAATTTCCTTGCTGTGTGTAATAGCTATACTAATTTACAAACCGACCTACAGTGCGAAGGGTTCCATGTTTGTACATTCTCATGGTCACCTATTTTTCATCCTTTTTGTGTTCTTCATTCTTCTTAATGAAGTGGCACTGATTTGATCTGTGTTTCCTTGGTGACTGGCGATGCTGAGCATATTTTCATGTATGTTCTTGTTCCTGTATGTTCTTTTTACTGCCATGTCTTTTCTTGATGGGTGTCCAGGTCTACTGTCCATTTTCAGCCTAATTTTTTTCAGTTGAGTTTTTGGCATTCCTTGCATATTCTGTGTTTTAACCATTCCTTAGATGCGTGGTTCACAAATGTTTTTCCCAGTTGATAGGTGGTCTTTTGCTGTTTCTGTTACTATGTAGAGGCTTATCAGTTTGCAATAATCCCATTTGTCTATGTTTGGCTTTGTTTCTTGTGCTTTAGAGGTGTTTTCCTACCCCTCCCATTCATTATAATGTCCTGAAGCATTCCTCTTATTCTTTCCTCTAGTAATTTCATACTTTCAGATCTCGCAGTTAAAATTTAATACATTTTGAGTCCATTTTAACCAGTGAGAAGTAGGAGTTTATGGCATCCAATTTGTCCAGTTCCATTTATTAAAATGGCCATTCTGTCCCTAGTGGTATTCTTTGCAACCACAGAGAAATTCTGCTGGCTACAGGTGTGTAGTTTATTTCTGTACTCTTGTTCTGTTTGATCACTGAAACTGTTTTTGTGTTGGTCCACACTGCTTTGGTTACCGGAGCTTTGCAATATGCTTTGAAGTTAGGGAGCATAATACCTCTGGCTTTGTTCTTTTGCTCAAGGTGGCTTTGATAAGTCAAGGTTTGGAGTATGATGTTCTAATAATTTTTCCTTTATTCTATCCAGCCAGCAATTCCTACCTCTAAATCTTTATTTCTGAACAGAGAAGACTTTGTGAGAAGCTTTGGGTGACCTGACCCAGGTTCTGGCTGGAGAGTAATGAGCCACAGGTGGATGAGTGGGAAGCATGCTGCAGGCAGAGGGTGTTCTTGTGGGCAGCACTGAACATAGGTCCAGATGGTGCAACGTGGTAAAGTCTTTGCAGTGCCATGTGATTGCCAGGCCCAGACTTTGGGGGCTAAGCTGGCTTTCCTTCCTTCCTTCCTTCCTTCCTTCCTTCCTTCCTTCCTTCCTTCCTTTCTTCCTTCCTTTCCCCCTCCCCTCCCTCCTTCTTTCCTTTCTTTCTTCCTTCCTTCTTTCCCTGTTTCCATTCCCTACCTGCCTCCTCTTTTCTTCTACCAATGCCATCCATTCCAAAAGTTTTAGAAAAAAAAAAAAACAGATATCATTGTTTTGATAGTAAAAATGTCTGTAAAGTATCCATAGTATCTGTGCTTAAGGTCTGTTACATGTCTCCAGGACTCAAAACTTGTTTCCCATAAAGCAAGGCTAGCATTTCTGTTTCTTGAGGGTCTGAGCTTTTGGGGTCAAGAGTAACAATACCCAGTTTTTATAAGCAAAGTACAATATTGAAAATGATATTTATCATTGCTTTAAAATAACCCATTAGCATCAAATGTCAGAGGCTCCTCCTCCAGGACCATTAGGATCCACTAGGCACCAACAAGAAAGAACAGCACACTCACAGTTAGGTTCAAACATATCCTGAGAGGTCACAGAAGCACTAAGGATCCTAGGAAAGCAAGAATTTATCCCAGGTGCACCTGCCTTGACCCAGAGGGAAACTGAGTCAGCTGATGTGGAGAAGCTCAATGTGGAGCCACTGGCATTGTGAAGGGATGAGGGGCACTAGCTGACACCTCCAGTTCTCCAAGAGCACCATGTAGCAGTCACAGGGAGCCTGTGATAAGGACACATTGTCACATGCTCTTAAACTTTTCAAATCTGGCTTTACTAATGCCACACAGCTTTCACAGTTCCCCTTTCCCACCTTAAAATTGGACAATGGCTTCTGTTTTCACACATCTCAGAACACTTGGTGTGAGACACACATTACCTACCCATACATACACATTTTCTTAGTGTAGAAGATGTATTTTAGTGGGTTTGAAGTTTAGTTTCCTAAATTGCAACTGTTTTATGATCTTGCTCAACATGCGCTTTTTTTTTTCAGACCCTGTAAGCTTGTCATACTGAATGTAAATGGTTTGAGCACAAAAATTCATTACCTGTTCAGTATGGGAAGTGTTATAACAAGCTGTTGGATACATACCAGAAACTTTGAATAGGTTGTTCGAAAATAGCAAATTATAAGTTATTTTCCCCTGCTTGTATTTAAAGGTATTGTGACAACTTTTATTTACTGCATCTAGGCTACAGATTTCGTTAAGGATTTTGGAGAATTTGCTTTAAGCACAGTTAGTGTTTTAATTAATTAGTCTCTTCTCTTGTTTTACATAATTCACAATAAACTTTACCAGACAAGAGTAATCTTTTCTAAAATTTATTTCAGGTTTTGAAACTAACATGAACCTGACTAGCCGGGATGAACCCTGTTCATCAGAAATGGCTTCAGAGACTCAAGACAGAAATGCAAATAACCACAGGACTCGACTGTCCAGCTCTTTGTCTACTGCTGTCACAGCTGAAAATGGAAATTCTGTCACGAATGGTGAGCCCCTCTAATTTCACAAGCCAGTGGGTCAAAGTCTTAGGCTACATCTACATTGGAGGAAGAGTGCATCTCACACATGGAAGTGAAGATGGCTTGATAACTGGAGATAGAATGTAAACCCTGGGCATCACGGTTAGCCTCTTACCATTCAGGTTAAAGGGGGAGTTGAACTCACTATTCGATGACCTTCTCAGATGTTTGATGGGGTTTTAATTTGTAGGAACCAGTAGTAGGCACATCTTATGCTGGGGAGAATAAGAATGTTCAACCAACAATGTTGAATTAAATGTTTTCAGACAGCTAAGAAATGTGAAGGAAAATATGGAGGGCCACAGATGACAGACTGGCTTTAGGTTATCCAGTAAGCCTGGCTGGGCTTCCATGTCCAAGCCCACGTAAACAAATGTTCTCTCTGATATGGATTTAGTAGTGGCTGATGGGAAAATCTAGCCGTTCTTTACAAAGCATCTCTATTTACTCTGATAAAAGGGACTAGAGACCTACCAGGAAAATCAGCTGCTGAGAAGGGGCCAGGTGGGGACCAGAGGCCTGGGTGTTCATTGTTCTTTTCTTTGCCCTGACAAAAGCCTGATTAAGGAGAGAAGGGTATATGCTGGCCCATGGCTTGGGAGGCTACAGCCCATCATGCATGAACTGCATTTGTGGTAGGAGCTGGGGTGGCTGGTTTCTTTGTTCCAGAAGCCAGGACCAGAGTGAGAGTGAGTGAGAGACAGAGAGAAAGAGAGAGAGAGAGAGAGAGAGAGAGAGAGAGAGAGAGAGAGAGAGAGAGAGAGAGGGCTTCTGATGCTCAGCTGCCTTAATTGTTTCTCCTTCTTATTTAGCACAAGAACCCAGAACAGGGTGCCACCCACATTCAGGGATACCATCCTTCCTCAGTTAGATTGCTCTAGATGAACCATGATATCTGTGCTAGCCTTGCAAGGCAGACTGAGTCCTGAGCTATCTTCTCATGGAAGAGTCTGCCCATTGAAGCAAGGATACAGCCTTCAAATGAGCCAGTGCTCACTGCTAGGCCGACAGTGAGCAAAAACTGGGTCATTAGTGTGACAGAGCTGACTTGCATGGAGCCTGTGACTTCCAATGACCATGGTACCTCTAGAAAAGTACAAGATATTATTATTATTATTATTATTATTATTATTTTTATTATTTTATTTGGTGCATGTGTGTATGCAGTGCACACAAGAGTGTGGGTGGTGCTTGTATGCATATTTTGCTCTCTCTCTCTCTCTCTCTCTCTCTCTCTCTCTGTGTGTGTGTGTGTGTGTGTGTGTGTGTGTGTGTATGTGTGTGTGTGTGTAGGTGCCACCTTGTAAAAGTACCTGTAGAGGCCAGAAGAGGGCATCAGATCCCCTGTGACATTATTCCCTCCAGTAGAGTTTCAATCTACCCAGCTACAAACCCTATATCCAACACAGTAATATCCAATCACGGGGCAATACTTAACCTTTCACCTTCTAATTTTCTCCCTTCATGGTACAAGGCCATGCCAAGACTTTTACAGGGAACCTAGTAGAATGGGGGGCTAGCCTAGAGTTAGTGTTTGGTCAATACTATCTATTCACAAGTTGTGGATGCTGAGAACTGAGCTCAAGTCCTCTGGAAGAGCAGCAAGTGCTCTTAACTACTGAGCCATCTCTCCAGCTTCTGGGAGTGAATTCTGGTATGGATTTATCATGCCCATACCCATAGTACAATCATTGTCCATTCTATATAAAGGCACCAAAAGCAAGTAAATATTTAAAATAATTTAAAGTTCTGAATGAGTCAAAAATAGCACTATTTTCTAGGAAAAGATTTCTTTGGAGTGCCAGGATCTGCATGCTACCTCTGTTTCCCAGAAATAATTATGTTTGCTCATTTGCTGAAATACAGTTATGTGTGGCTAATTATAGCTATCACTTACTTTAATTGCCATCCTTTTGCTGATGTGAACACAGACTCGGGTACTTTTTTGTGTATTTAATTATTCCCTGGACTTGTGGTTATTTATCATGGCATTCTAGAGCCGCCTTTAGTGTTAGATTATTTCAGCTATATCAAACAGAAATATTGTAAATATAAAGATGTTTGTTTTGTGGAAAAGTAGAGATATAAAAAGTCCCAACTAGGACATTTTATGATCAGTATGATTTTCTTTCTTGCTGCTCAATGAATATGCATTTTATTGCTGAGCATCAGGAAAAAATGGCAATTAAGGATGGAGTCATTACATTTGAGCTTACATTTATCCCTCTTCTTTTTATATGCATTATATTCACTCTCTGTACAGTCTGGGTTGTCTTTGCCAAGAAAGTCTGGTGATGGAGAAAGACTGCTGTTTTTGTAACAGAATCCCTAAATCTCTGCACTGTCCCC
Source organism: Cricetulus griseus (assembly GCF_003668045.3). NCBI lineage: Eukaryota > Metazoa > Chordata > Mammalia > Rodentia > Cricetidae > Cricetulus > Cricetulus griseus. The sequence continues at coordinate 69,986,506 of NW_023276807.1, read as the reverse complement.
TCTGTCTTGAGCTGGGGAACATCAGAACCAAGTCACACAGACCCTCGGTTAGCAAAGTATAGTTTCCATCAGTGATGCCTCAAGGACAGGGAGCCTAGAATAGGATCCCATAAATTATGTATCTGTCTACATTCTCCTACTTTATTTTTGAAGCTGTACAGATTCTTTGGAGCTCAATGGAGCTCACTATGTTGTCTGATACTAGTCTCAAGAACCAGAGTGAAGGAAGCAAGCCTCCACTTCACAAATGGGAGAATATTGCATTTGTCTTTGTTGAAAAAAGGAGGGGCCTTTGCTAGCTTCTGGGTTATCTGCCAAGTCCCACTCTTCATGACATTCTGAATTTATGTCAAAGCATCTCTCATTTGGACCTTGTTTCATTAAATGTTCTCTTACTGGTATTGGGAACTGTGGGTTGAAAACAAATGGGCTAGGATTATGCTTTGCCATTCCCTCCAGTGATGTCCTTCTTGGGTCTTAAGGGGATCATCTTGCCAGTATCCAAACCCCAAATCTAACACAGTAGCATCCCACCCACTGCCATGGTGCTTAACCTTGCACTTCCCAATTTTCTCAACTTTAAAAGGGAGTGAGGCAAATGGCTACATCAGAACTTCTTTGGGGGACCTAGTAGGCTAGTGCTAGCCTAGTTAGTTTTCAGTTAACAGTACCCATTTACCAAATCTTAGAGGTTTTCTAAGTTTGCATGGAGAAGTTGCATGTGAAATTGATGAGGAACATGACCAGGAATTGAATTTCCTGGGCCACTCAGGCTGCCACACAAGAACTAGTCTAGAGTGACCTATACACACCTAAGAGCCCACCATGTCTGATCCAAAGTAAGTAGAAACAGATTGGGTAAGGCTGAAGCACACACAACTCCAGAGTTGAAGAATGGCTCAGGTCTCAAATTACATTCGCTTTACATAAATCCAAATTTCCTATAATAGTTTTTCCACCTTTGCTATTTTAAGAGGTGAAATCATTAAGTTCTTGTGGTCATACATGCATTTTATTGGACTGTTTGATAAAAATGAGCTACTTATGGCCTACTGGTCATTTATGCCATCTCTCCTCAGTTTTCTATGTATGTTCTATGTCCATCCCCCCCAACCAAAATATCTTAATTGTAGGTCCTTAATTTTTATTTGTGGTTGTCTTAAAGATGGTGAGACTTTTACTTAATGTACTTCAGTAATTTATATTGTTCTTCCATTTTGTTTTACCTTGTGACGTTTTAACTATGTACTCATTTTAATGTTCATAATTAGAGCTTTTAATCTCTTTTCTCTCAGCATGGTTTGTGACTTTGGCAACAGTTTTAGAAAATTTGTCTTAAAAGGGTATTATTCCTATGAAGATCTCTGAACCTTGCGAGGAAGGGAAGTAGAGAGTGTCCAGTTTTAGGCTGGACACTCTGCAGTTTACTGTCCAGCTGTGGGTCTCGGTGATAATCACCGTCTACTTCAAGAAGAAGCTTCTCTCATGGGAGATGAGTGATGCAATGATCTGTCGGCATAGCAATGTGTCGTTGAGTTGTATCAATGTTTATTCAGCAGAATTATCCCCTAAGGCCTGTGACCTGTCTAGGCTACTATATAAAGACTGTAAGGCCAGAGGGCTTAGATGACTTCAATGAGACAGTGTTGTCTGGACACAGCAGGGCAGTTGCGTATATGAACTCACAGCAATTGCAACAACACACAGAAGAGACCTAAACAGCCTTCGCCTGACAAAATCACAGCATGAAGAGGGGAGGTGGACACAGAGTACCACCCCTACCTGAGGAACTATTGGCTGGGGAAAGGAAAAGTCAGATTTATCTAATGGTGTGGCTCCTTTCATATGGACCACACTCCTGGGAGAGAATGAACATATGTGAGAGGAAGGAGGTTGGATCTGGGAGGAGCTGTGGGGAAAGGGAAAATACAATCAAAACATGTTGTATAAAATTCTCAAATGATCAACCAAGTATTATTTTGTTGGTACACACACGCACGCGTATGCACACACATATACACACACATACACACATACACACACACCTAACCACCTTTGCATGGCAGGGTTCCTAGCTGCTGCTTAGCACCTCTGACTTCTCCTCTCATGAGATTCTTGCAGAACTGAAGTTCCCTTACTGCTGGCCACAACTACAAAGGTTTTCTCTGGCCCAAGTGACTTCTGGGGGTGGGGCTCCCTCTTACCCAACTCACCCCTCTCCTGTCAAGCTCCCCTGCCCTCTTACTCACCTCTGTCCTCACCAGCCCCAACCTCTGCAAATACACCCACCTGTACCTGTACCCTCTGTTTCTCTCTGCTGAGCCCTGTCACAGACCCCAGGCCTATCATGTCATCCGCGGGTGAGAGCTGCCTCTTAATGCAGGACTTTCTTAAATTGTTGTCATCTTTCATTATGCTCCCCATCTATCCCCAGCCTGTTGTCACACCTGATCCCTCATGTTCTCACACCTTTCCCCCTGTCCCCAGTTTATCCAGGAAATACCTTGATGGGGGCACATTTTTGTGGAGAGAGTTCCTAAACTGGTCTTCTTCTCTAACCAGATTGGTGACCATCCTACTTGTCATCAGAGAGCCTTCATCCAGTAACTGAGGGAAGCAGATGCAGAGCTCCATAGCCAAGCACTGGGCCAAGCTCTGAGAGTCCTGTTGAAGAGAGGGAGGAGGGATTGTACAGTACAAGTGGTGTTAGAGGGGGAGTTAAAGTCATGACACAGAGACAGCTGACCTGAGTTCATGGGAGCTCACTAACTGTACTAACAGCTAGGGAGCCTGCATGGGACTGACCTAGGCCCTCTGTATGTGGGTGACAGTCATGTAGTTTGGTCTGCTCCTAGAAGCGGGATCAAGACCCATCCCTGGTGCTTGAACTGGCTTTTGGTAACCCATTCCCCATGCTGGATGCCTCGCCCAGCCTTGATGCAGGGGGGAAGAGCTTGGTCCTGCTTCAGCTTGCGGTGCCATGCTGTGCTGGTGCCCATGGGAGACTTGCCCTTTCTGAATGAGACAGAGGAGGAGTGGATGGGGAGGGGAGTAGATGGGAGTCAGTGGGACGAAATGTATGTAAAACAAATGAAAAAATTAGTAAAATTGTTGTCATCCCTTCTTAGAAGTCTTCACTGTCACCAGTTGCCTACGAAACATTGTCATATCCCCACAAAATGTTCTCAAGGCCTCTGACATAGCTAGCTTCACCTGCCAAGGAATTCTCCATTACCCTGAGACAGACATGCCATTTTGTGAGCTGTTCCTTGTACAGCCTCGGGCCTCCTGGCCTATCTTGTCCCTGTTCTCAGCTGAGCCTGCAGTTCCCAGCTCGCTTTACTATGGTCTTCTTCCCAGGTTGCTCTAGCAGGAAGCTTTCTTTCTTGAACTCCTCCCATAAGGGTGAACCTCTACTTTCCTTAGAGCCCACCAGGGATACCTACATCCTATGTTTTGTACTTCCCATATATATATATATATATATATATATATATGTATGTATGTATGTATGTATGTATGTATGTATGTATGTATGTATGTATCCTGAGCTCTCTGCTCTATGTTTGCTCTACCGTGACTCACTAACCAGTACTCACAGCTGAGCCACATCCATGCACAAAACCCACATTCTCGGCAGGCAGGGTGCATGATGTTTGTGTTCATTTGAATAAACTACCCTGACCCATTTTCCACAGAGGCAGAGACACCTCTGCACTGACTGCCCTCTGGGTATGTGGGTATGTCCTCAGAGTGTCCCATCACCATCTCCCAGGTGGGACCCTGTGTTTCTCCCTGCATGGAGCACTTCCCATACTCTCCCAGTCCTGAGTCTGTTCTGCTATTCTCTAATTAAGAGTCTTCCCATTAATCTGTGGGATTCTCTCGATGGTGTGACCCTTTCTTTCTTCTGAACTATATTTCTCTGCACCATCTTCAGAGAAGGCTAACAAACACTTCTTAATTTTATCCGTTGATTCTATGGAAAGCACACTTGGATGCAGCCTTGGTTCTGGATCTGTGACCATGGTCTGACGTTTCCCTTCTGATACCAAGAGCCGAGCTTCTGATTTGTGAGTTGTTATTTTTGAAAAATGGGTCATACTGCCTCTGCCTTTGATCTCCTGTCTGCGAGACATCGAGCACTGTGTTTGGAATGTGAAGCATCCACAGAGAGGCTCATGTATTTGAAACTTGCCCCCGCTGGTAGTGTGGATTGGGAAGGCTGTGGAAGTATTAGAAGTGGAAGCCACCCAAATGGGCATGGTCACAGGTGCAGACAAGACTGGTTAAAAGGATTGAATTGGGGCTGGAAAGCCCCAGAGAGCATCCAGGTGGCAGGGTCTGCATGCATGGAGCGAGGATTCCATGACCGTCATTCGTTTCCTGTGTAAGTTATTTTCTCCTAATAAATTCCACTTCATCTTACTGGTCAAGCATCCTGATTTCCACACTCAATACAGCCTCACTGTAGGAAGTGGATCTCTGGAGGCCTTGAGGCTTCATAGGCCAGTTTCACTCCCTGTTCATTCTCTGCTTCCTGACTGTGGACTCAATTTCAGCAATGAGCTTTCTCCTCCTGCCCCCATGCCTGCCTCACCATGAAGGACTGTGCTTCCCTTGACCTGTGAGACAAAATAAATACTTTCCTAAGTTGCTTCTGTGGGGTCAGTCACAGCAATAGAAGTGACTAGGATATCAGACAAACTGGACATTTGTCCTGCCTTGAACTTGGCCCTTTGTACCGCTGTCCCCATCCCTCCTCCTTCTTGTCTTTTGAGCAGGACTCTTTCTCCAGATGGTGCCTTGTCTTACACCTGCAGGCTCCTATGCACCTGTCTAAGCTCTTAAATATGCCATACAATTGGTTGATGGAACAACACACCACAGCCTGTGTCTAACACACCTTCTTCCTGTCCTGCTGGTGATCACCATTGCTCATGATCAGCACCTCGTCTTCATCACTACACACCCTCAGTGGTGAGGCAGTATTCACCCACAAGCACCCTGTACTGATAAATTTGTAACACTATTTTGGGGAAGATGTGAACAAGCGTCCAACTCACCTCACATAGAAAACTGAACTGATGACAGAGGGATGTAATACCACCAAAATCCAAATTAACAAACCAAACAGTTTATTGGGGTTTCTTACAAGAGCAGGCACAACTCACAGAAAACTACACCTATGAAAACCCACCCCATCAAAACTGGAACTCTGGAGTGTTCTGCTCAGCAGATTAAAGGGTCTCCTCTCCTCAGCAATCCTTTCTGCTTTTATAACCTTGGAGATGCATAGCCTTGTGAAACTGGTCAGTTTCAGGGACTTCCTGGGACTAGTGAGTTGTTGTATTCCTGAGTCTTAACTAGTCTCTCTTTAGAACTTTCTGAGTCTGAAGGAGCTCCCTCCTAGACAGAATGTTTCATAAAAACATTGACAGAACATTTTTACATGGAGGCATGTGTACATTTACCAAGAAGGCAAACTGGTCCACCTCATGTTGGTTGGATTCAGATTTCCCCCCGAGGAACTGACACACTCCTGTAATTGGAAAAATGCACAGTGATTTCCTAATGGTTTTTAATTTAGGGATCATGTATATGTTTAATCAATTAAACTGTGCTAGTTAATTATGTTTCCAGAGGAGATGAGTAATTGCTTCAGTATTTAAAGTTCTCTTGGTAGAAATTCATTCCATTGGGCAGTTATTTCTCTTTTTATCTGTTCATGTTTATTAATCAAGTCACCTGGGGCAGTGCATGCCATCTTCATCATGGTGGCTCTCAATCATTGTAGGGGAACAGATCTGTCCCCACGGTGCATTTAATAATGTCTAAAATCATTTTGATTGTCAGGGTGCAGCCAGTGAGGAAGGCCAGGGATGCTACTGTTTATGATGTACAGGACAGGCTTAGACCAGAGAATTATACAGGCCAAGTGCCAAGGGTCAGAGACGGGTCTCTGTGTGCAGAATAATGAAAAATTTCATCTGCTGCCTCAAAGGATGGCTGTGTCCTTGGGGGGAGCGGTGTGTGCATTCCCTGGACGTCACTTCTACTTAGTAGTTGGCTAAGGACTGGTAGGTTGTGACTGGTCAGTTTACCCCCTTCACCACCCCAGCTTTGCAAACAGAAGGAGCACAGTCATGGTTCCCATGACACCCAGGTGTGCTCCTGTCTTATGTTTCTTCAGTCCCTGCTCCCCCCACCCCATACTGCCCCACAAATGAAATACGAAACTTTCTCATCATCCAGGCAGGAGGCAGCACCAGTCTTGTGCTTCTTTCTTCCTAGAGGATCTTTGAATGCTTTCCAGGCTCTAGGAAAGCCTTCTCCCTCCCTCTCAAGTCACATCTGCCTTGCTCTGACTGGCTTTATCTCATTGTCTCTCTGGCTGTGTATCTCCTCTTTTGTTTACCGAAACTGCAGGAGTCTAAAGTATTCCCATATCGCTGCAAATTTTAATATTCAATGAATATCTGCTATTGTCTAACACTGTAGTGTGTGCAATGTGACAGTGTCTGTTTATTAACTAAGTATGAAGTCTTTTTTTTTCCTTTCGGCAAGGAGACACAACCTCACCACAGTTCTGTGCTGACCTCCACAGGTTTACCTGAGGATGATGGGTGCTCAAGGCTGTGCCTGAGTGGTATGGGGACCTCATCATTTCAGAGACATCGGGAGGGTCACACCACCCAGGTAAGGACACCGTGTACTCCTCCATGCAGCAATGAGTGGAATTAAACTAAGGCACACAGTCACTGGGTCATGATCATCGGTCTCCTTCCTAGACTGAGAACTGAGGTTATTTTCATGTCCATCTATGGTCCTTTGTCTGAACATTTCTCTCTCTTCTCCATCTCAGCTGTCTACAATTTTCCCTTGTTTCAGAAAAAGAACAATGTCCCAAACAGCTAAGAGCTAGCATATTTCAGTAGAGTATTATAGACATCATTTTGCTATGGTACTTTAAAAATCACTAGATAATGGCAATGATGATATGAATCTTTCTGACAGTGATGCTGTTTTCTGCATTTGGCCTGCATTAGAGTAGAAGGCTGCAGTGACAGGGTCTTGGAAATAACATCTGGATGCCCTGAGGTCCTGTTGCATGCTGTTCATTCTCAGACCCTCCAAGTTCTACATAATCCACTGTATTTTAGATACTGTATGTGGGGGCTTCCAAGATTTGGTTCAGTCAATAAAGTGTTTGCTTGTGCAATAAGGGGTAATTAAATTAGATATCCAGGACCCAAGGGAAAAGGTGGATGTTGGAATACATGCTCAAACTTCACTGGAGGGACAGCTGAGAGTGGCAGGCAGATCCCTGGGGCTTGCTGGTTAGCCAGCCTTGCTACTTGGTGAGTACTAGGCCAATGAGAGACATGAGAGACCCTGTATCAAAAAAACGAACTCAACATCTCCCCAGGGACAGCACTGAAGATTGATGTCTACCCTCTATAAGCACACACACAAACATACGTGACGCATGCCCACACATATGCACACATTCATACAAGCACAGACACTTGTACACACATGTGGACACACACAGGCACACTCATGCAGGACACTGCTTATTAAGAACATGTTTAAATTAAAAATCCTGTGGGTATGTCTTGATTACATATTCATGTTCACCATCTGACCTTGGAAATTGCACCAAAGCAAAGATTACCCAGGAGGGAGTAAAAGCTAGTGCTTTTAGAATGCAATCGAACCCAGGATGAAGTAGTCTTGTCCCAGTAAGGTTAGCTCTCGTAGATGTATTTGATGCCATGTAGGCACAGCCACATTATGAGCTGAGATTTTTTGTAAGTAGCACTGATGAGGTGGCATGGAAAAAAATCAATAATTTTAATCTTAGAAATAAGTCTCTACAGTAGGCAGTCTGCGGAAATCGCTTGTACTGATCTATAGGTACTGAAATGAAAAGAAAATGCTGATTGATGGGGATAAAATATCATTCTAGTCTTGCCCGAGTTCCTGAGCGGTGCATCCACTTTACCCTGCAAGATCTACAGATGCCCAGCAGTCCCTGCCCTGGACAGGGACTGTCTGTGTCTGAGCTGACTCCTCTGTGTTACACACGGTGAAACTCTTTCTGCCCTGCCCTCTCTCAGCTATGATGCCGTGCTCCCCAAGAAAAGAGATAGCTGGAAGCAGGCTCATGACATGAGGTCCCTGGGTCTTCCTGTTCATTTGTGGGTTTAGGTAAGGAACAGAGAACATTTGGGAAGTTTTGGGGAATTGTCTCCATCTCCCATTTTCAGAGGCTTTTTCAAGTGTGAACCCCTTCCCTGGAAGACATACCCAGTCAGCTCATCCTGTCTCCCCAAACATGGAAATCCACACAATCTCTGCTGTGCTGACTGTAGGCACTCAATGGCAGCAGCAGGTTCCTCACTGGCAAGAAGCTGTGACTTATGGGACACTGTGGTTTAACTGCCACATGTCCCCAGGATTTATCTCTTCCCTGACATTTATAGAGGAAGTATGGACACAGCGAGACATGCCGCCTTTTAGGTTTTCTGCCAGAACAATTTTACAGGAATTTAGTACCAGTAAGTGCTGGTTACTGGTCCTACAACAGTGGGATTAAAGTGAGCCACCAACAGAATCCCTTTCTGTGGATGTCCAGGTTTTTATAATTAGTGTCACCAGTGATAATAATAATAAAGATAAAATGCATTATAAAGAAGATAGAGCTGGTCACTTGCCAAGGGTCAGATGCAAAATTAAGACCATATATCCTGCTTCTGAAAGGAGTTTAGGTTACGCCGCTAAGAGGGAAGTGGGGCATTGCCTCACCTCTCCAGGCACTTGAATATTTGGTCTGAGGACCACAGTGGACAGTTGTGGTCTTGTTTGTTCGGTGCTGGTCTTGATATAACTTCCCTCACCTGTTTTGGTGAACCTTAATAAAGATGCTCACTCTTCCTTTTTCTGCTTCTACAGCAAGGCAAGCTTTTGTGAAGGGCAGTGAGTTACTCTCTACCATAGGTAGTGGGCAAGAGACCTAAAACTCAATGATGAAATGTGTGTCAGAGTGTGTGTGTGTAAGAGTGTGTGAGTATGTGTGTGAGTGAGAATGTTGTGAGAGTGTGTGTGAGTGTGTATGTGTGTGTGAGTGTGTGTGTAAGACTGTGTGAGTATGTATATGTGAGTGAGAGTGTGTCTGGGTGTGAGAGTGTGTGTGTGAAAGAGAGTGTGTGAGAGTGAGAGTATGTGTGAGAGTGTGTGAGTGTGTGAGAGTGTGTGAGAGTGAGTGTGTGAGTGTGTGAGTGTATGTAAGAGTGTGAGTATGTGTGAGTATGTGTGTGCACACGAATGTGGAGGTCAGAGAACACCTTCAGCTCTCATTCCTCAGGTGATATCCATCTTGGTGCTAGATCAGCCAGTGAGTATCAGGTATCTGTCTGTCTGTCCCTAGTTATGATGACAAGTGCCACTGTGCCCAGCATTTTCTTATGGGTATAGGGTATTTGAACTCAGGTCCTTTTGCTTGCAAGGCAAGTTTTTTATTCACTAAGCCATCTCCCCTGACCTTTACCCGTTCTTAACATAAACTTACAATAGCATCAGAGCCTCTGTCAATAGTGGCTGTTCCTTTTCTGGAGATAAATAATACAACATCTCTCTCCATAGCTTTTTATTAACTTGCAAAATACAGTGCTTTGCACATGAACAAGGAAAGCTAACTTCTGATTAAAGTAGTTAAAGATCACAGAAACAGGGGCTGCAGTCATTTCCAGTCCTGTAGAGTCCCTGCATGTTGGTGTGTCAGTGTGTTGGTATGTAAGTGTGTCCTGTAATGAGACACAGTAAGTTTGTATAGCCCTAGGCATGAATAACACCAGTAATGAATTAAGGCAGAATTGCACACTCTGGTTTTTGGAGGATCTTGTAGATACACGGATAGATTTTGTTGTTGTTGTTGGTATACAGGAGTTGCAGGCTTATTTGGGAATTAGGCATCACTTGCAGGAACAATATGACATTTATCTACATACATTTTTATGAGACTTGAATAATTTTCTTTAAATTTTTTGCTACTTGGCATGATTCTGTCTCTTAGAAGTTAAAGCTGGGGAGAAAGCCTCAGCGGTGAGTGTAAAGCTGGTGCATCCAGCCCAGAATTACTCTCTCTCCTTCCTCCTCCTTCCCCTCCTTCTCTCCCTCTCCTCCCACTCCTGTCCCGCCCCAAGGATCCTGCTCCCCATTGTGAGTGTGCCTACTGCCAAACCAGGGGGCCCAAAACCTGTCCTAAGCAGCCAGCAGATAGAGATACACACAGAACAACATGGAGGTGTTCAAAGACGACAGCAGCAGAGGGAATAAATTTCACCATGCATCTGTTGTGCACCTTGGGCACAAGTGTAGCCTCCTAGGCATGGTTAAAGTGTCCACACTGGACACTATAAGGGGAGATGTTTCTCTTTTTTTCTTTCCATCATGTCTTATTTACATTCACAGGCTCACTTTATACCAACACTTTTTCCGTAGCATTGCAGTTCCCCTCAGGCTCCCCTCCATGGTTAATGTTGCTTTGTTATCTTTTATTTTCATGATGGACACTTGCACATGTGGAAAAACTTTACAGAACACTTCCTTAGTGTTTCAAAGAACATACAAAGTTACTTTGAGCACTGGCCATATACAAATACCCATCACAAGAGATCGTTGATGGTTTTTGATAAATGCATTGCAGGCCAGCTTCTGTAACCTTCATAAATACCTTGTCCACCCCTGACACAGCCGCTGGTGGAATACCAGACTGGGATCAATAGAAAATCGACCCAAACCAAGGAGCAAATTGTTACGTGGTTTGTTTTACTGAACTGTCAAAGAACCCTTTCTGTAATGTCATGCATCAACAAAATGAAGAATAGCAGGCACTAAATAAATTCAATGTTTGCTTTCTATATTCATTATATTTGCGGTATGGACTGCTGCAAATTGTTCTAGCACAGACTTGAAACAAACTGTCAGGTGAAATAAAGATATGCAGATAGTTTGGATTAAACATCAAGGTGCCTCTAAAGCCCGTGACGTAAAAAGTAGGCAATTCTTACAAAAGGAGCTGGCTACCTGTCTGTCTTCGTCATCTTGTCTTCTGTCTGTCCATCATCTATGTATCTGTCTGTATAACTATCATTAGTCTTCTTATCATCATCTATCTGTCCATCTGTCTCACTGTGTCTGTCTGATTATCCATTTATCTGCAATACAAGCAGAAGGATACATAGACTAGGAAATGCCTTCCCACACCCCAGCTGTCAGGGAATCAGTATTCTACACCCGTGACTTACATGATGTGTGTGAGAAATGAAGACAGTAAATTACTTTGATGGTTTGAGTGAAATGGCAGGGTTTTCCTCAGGGGCAGGCCATGCCCTGGTTAGATTAAAAAAAATTAAAAAAAAAAAGTAAATTCTGTGTTTTGTATTTTTGTGTTGTTCTCTGTGAGTGACTTGAATATGATAAAATTCATAGTATTTTATATTTAAGATATTAATCATTTATTATCAATGAGGTGAATTCAGCTGTAAAGATTTTTTTTAAAGAACAAGGATGAGAAATCAGAGGAGTGACAATGTGTGCAAAGAATAACAGACCTTGTTGGAGAACAAGCCACACATATGTATAGGGAGCAGTGATACCACTGAGGACACATTTGTGTTGGTATATAAATCCTGGCAAACATTATTACAATATTAGTTGCAGAAATGTATTAGAATGTTTAACTAAAAGGGAAGAAAAAATAACTAAATAAGAATTGCAGATCTGTTAGCTTGCAGGTATAGATTAATCTTAGATTATTAAAGAAGATATGTATGACATGAGCAGCCTGTGGCCTAGCGTGTTAGAGGGCCTCCCAAAGAGGATTGTCACTCCTGTCAAAAACTGGTATCTCTCTGGAGTCAGTATTCTAAACACCAGCTGAGCTTTAACATAAGAGTGGGCATCTAACACATAGGAGAACTGATTGGATCCAAAGGACCCAGTACCTAGTTGGAATGTGAAAGAAACTGGGGTGTGGGGTGTGTGTGTGTGTGTGTGTGTGTGTGTGTGTGTGTGTGTGTTGGGTTATGGATAGGCACGTGTGTGCACCCATCCAGATGCACACACACACACACACACACACACACACACACACACACACACACAAACACACACACTCACACGGCAGGGAGCACTTTTGGTGTCTTTCCATATCACTCTCCAGCTTTTGTTCATTTTTTTTTGTGAAAGTTTCCTTCTGACCCTAGAGCTGAATGGCCAGCATGTCCCGCAGAATCCTCTTGTTGCCACTTGTCAGTTGTGAAGTTACAAATACACATAGCCATTCATGCCAGGTTGCAAATTTGAATTCAGGTCCTCATGTTTACACAGCAAACTTGTTTCCCACTGACCATATCTTCAGTTCCATATTTATGATCTTTTTAAACTTTTTTCATTGCAGAATGTTATGAACTTATTTTGTTTAAAGCTCAGTGGTTAGTTAAAACACACCACTTTGATAAGTCTTAGCATTTTTGCTTTGTTAGCTTTTGAGCTGTGTTTTCAGAGCAATCAATAGTGGAGTTTGTGCTCCCATCCCTCCTGCCAGACCAGAAGTGACTCATCACTCTAAAGTGGGCAGGGCCCTCATTGGCAGTTGCACTTTGCCAACTAAATCCATAAATCACACTGTCCCCATAAAACGAAGCTGACACTATGCATGCTTTCAATGTGCATAAATACATCACTCCTGCAGATTATTCTGCAATTGTTTTTCTGGTTTGATTGACTGATTGATTGATTGATGTTGCTGCAGTGTTTTGCCTCATTTCAATATGTTACTGTCTTTTTGCTGTTTCAGTCTGAGTGTCAGCTGCAGATTCAGTGAGAAAGCATTAGGGCTGAGATGTTCCCTCTGACCCATGGAACTAGTGATGACAGGCACACCCTCGCACTTATCAACCCAGCATGGCTTTTAGCTTTCCCCAGCAACCTCAGAGGAAACAAACAAGGGGATAAGAAGGGTCTAGGGTCACAGCTCCATTCCTGCCCTAGGGGCAGTCTCACTACCTGGCCACCTAAGGTGAGAGGTCCCATTTGTCCTTGCCTGTGTCCTCCATAAGCACACAGCTGCTACCATTGTCCTGTGTCTGCTATGCCTTGGCCCTCAGTTCACCAAAGATGCAGAAATGGTGATGCTCAGCGACTGGCTAGGATGTTAGGTGTGAGCCAGTCTGTTCCACTTGGACTTTTTCTCAAATCGAGTTAGTTTTATTTTAGTAAAGATAGGCATGAAATTCCTGAGATCACATCCACAATTTGACAACTTGGTATGGAAAACTATAAAAGCAACATCCCATGTTTTTGCTGTTACCAACTATGGCAGGATACACACCTAGGAAATGCTTCTCATTCTTAATAAGGGGGAAACAGCTTGCTGGGGGGCCCAAGAAATGGAAGGCTGAGGTCTGTGCCTGGATGCTCCTAACAGTGGCCTCTATTGCTACTTCACTCCCTAAAATGCTCAAGCCCATTTATTCACCTCTGGAAGTGTTCTCCACTGGTAAATGCTTAGTTTAACGATTTTATTCTTGCTAATATGGTAAATGTGCCTTGAGTACAGTTGTGTTTTCCTGGTTGTTTCTGTTTTCATGGACCCTCAGAGCTGTGTGTCCAGATATGCTCTTTTCCTGTTTCCTGACAGGCCTCTGTGTTTCCTGATCATGTAAACGTAAGAAATTCTTGATATATTCTGGATAGTGCTGCTCTCAGTTTTGTACGTGGACAACACTTTGCTTGTTTTGTGTCCCTGCTCAGTTGATTATTAGTGGATTGCCTACTGGCTAGCCACTGATTATTTGTGGTTTATCATTTGGCTAGCTACCCTTCTCTCTCTTTCTCTCTCTCTCTCTCTCTCTCTCTCTTCTCTCTCTCTCTCTCTCTCTCTCTCTCTCTCTCTGTCTCTGTCTCTCTATCTCTGTGTCTCTGTATGTGTGTAAACCAGCTTCTGATATTCCTAATAAAAAACAGTGTCTTCAATTTCCTTCTGTTTGCTTCATGCTTCATCATGTTAACTTTTATAGGCTTTGTTTACATCTTTGTTCAATTGAAAATAGTCTCTTATTCCTCTTGGGACTTTGTCTCTGGCCAATGTTGTACACTTTCCAAATATTCAGAGACTTCCTGTTATCTCTCTGTTACTGATTTCTTGTTGATCCTGTTTGGATCTGAGAATGTACCTTGTATTTTTTCTATTCTCTTAAATGGTTGGGTTTTGTTCTCCCACCCAGGGTGTGGCCTGGATTGGGGAAACTTCCTAGTATTCTGGAAGAGGGAGGATACTCTGCTGTGACTATACATAATTTCCTGGAAGCAGCAATCAGATCCAGCCACTGTCTTTTTTCTCATTTTCCCTCTGTTATTGAGCAAAAATCACATAAGCCCCAGGTCTAATTACAGTAGTGCCTACCCTGCCATTGTCTCCCTGGTCTGCTTCCTATACTAGAAGGTCTGGTTTGGGTCATGAGGGGTCAATTCGATATGATGTCCCTGTCCTTTTCACTCGGGAACCTTTCTTCTTGTGAGGTTTCCTTGTCTGGACCTGGGCCAGCCACTCCATTATTCTTTCCATCCTTGCCTGGAAGGTGTATCTTTTCATCTAGTTAATTTTCTAAACAAATTCAACAAGACCCAATCCCTAGTCTGCCCAAGTCACACTATTAAGGTAGAATTAAGGATGTTCCAGAGGATTCTTGGGACTGTGAAGACTACCATCCCAACTTCTACAGCTTTCACCCCTCCTATAAAACATTCATCTCATTACTCAGGATATATTTTCTCCTCTGTTTAACCTAGATTTACTATAGGTGGCATTGTTAAGAATCTTATTTATTTTTCTACAACCTGACAGTTTTCTGACCGACCATACATACCCCTTGTGGTTACTGATATGGCTGATTAGTAGAATCCATTTTGTTGTTTGTTTTCTGTTTGTCTGCACTGGTTGATTTTATTTTGTCTCATTTCACTGTTTCCCTATGGTGGCTTCTTTTAGATTATTTGAAATTCCCTTAAACCTCTGTTTACATTTACCTCCTGGTTTCTTACCTGCATATTCTTGTAAGTGTTTTTGTGGTTGCCTCACTGATTAGAATACACACATACCAAATTTTAGTCTACTGGGGCCAATCATGTCAGCCCTTCTTCACTCCACAACTGACCTTTATTTCATAGTTGTCCCCTGTCCATCTGCCTGCCTAGAAACTTCCTGGGTAGTATTGTCACTTTGGTTTCAAAAGTCATTGTCTCAGTTTGCTTTCTGTTGTGGTAAATGCACCATCACCAAAACAACCTGGGGAGGAAAGGGTTTATTTGGCTTATGCATCGATATCACAGTCTAATCATCGAGGGAAGTCAGAGAAGGAACCCAAGACAAAAACTGAAGCCGAGAAGACGATGGAGGAGTGCTGCTTATGGCTGGCTCCCCATGGCTTCCTCAGCCTGTTTCATTACACAATCCAGGACCACCAGCTCAGGTGGCACAAATCACCTCAAGCACAAATCAAGACAATTAGCCACAGACTTGCCTACAGGTCCGTCTGAGGGATGGGGTTCATTAGTTGAGGGCCCCTCTTCCTAGATGGTTGTGGCTCCTACTGAATTGACAGAAACTAATCAGTACCATCAAAGGAAAAGAAACACCACGTGCTGGAGAGGGCTAACTAGAGTCTTGGCAGTCACCATGCTGACCCCTCCCAATGCAGCTCCTGAGTGCTCTGATGCTCTGTTGCACTGACCTCCTGTGGGCTTGACTAAGCTCATTCTGCCTTGTTCTCTCTAGAAGAGGTCCGGTACTCTCTTTGTTTCACTTCTCTGCATTTTTCTTCCCCTATGTAGTTTATATGCCTGTTTACTTTCCTGACTCCACTAATGGGTGTTCTTGCATTTCCTTCTAGCTGAACCGCAATCCTGGAGAAGGTGTCACAGTAGTGGGTTTTCCATGTATTGACCCTCTGTAGTCATCTACCCATGGGAGTTTGTTGATAGGCTCAGTGTGATTAGCCCTCGACCTCAGGGTCTCCGTTTTTGTCATTCTGTTTGAGAAAAAAACCTCTTTTAATATTAAAAAAGTTTACAGTAATTTCTTCTTGTTACCTGCCAAGTTAATGTTCTCTTTTAACATAGGAACCTAATTGCTCTGGCTTTCAGTTTAATTCTGTGTCCCTGATGATAATTTTCATTTCTCTGATCAGAAAATAGTTGCTCCCTGTGTTTTCAACCTAAGGCCGTGCTGGCACTGGCTTCTGGGTCAGTGCTAAGAACATTGCCAGAAATGTCCTCTGTGCTTGCTGTAACCTTCCAGAGTCTTCTTCAACATCATCATTCTTTACATTGCTTCCTTGAGTGCCCTTCTGTGCAAGTGGAGCAGTTACCTCTGCAGTGTTGTGCTTACCACTCTGTTATGCAACCTGCTTTGTTTCTTTACAAATGTGCACATGTGTGTCTGTGTGTATGTATATATGCACGTGTGTATTGGGGAGGGTACCTCTTGAAAGGTAGGGGTGTGTGTGTGTGTGTGTGTGTGTGTGTGTGTGTGTGTGTGATGTGCACACACTCAGCCTAGTACTGTTGCATTTTAATTACTTTTGTATTGAAAGCACACACCAGCCAGCACTCAATAAATTGCCAGCTCAATTTAATAGTCAACCAGTGGCAGTCCTAGAAGAATTAAGGCAAATAAATTGACATAATATTCCCTAGCTTTATTAAATATTTTTCTTTAGGTCCATGTTAAAAAAAAATACACCAATAAACTTAGTAAATAGGACACTCACACTCTGTGTCACCATAAGCCCTGGAAGGGCTGGAATTGGAAAGCCACATGACGTGAAGGGATCCAGAAGATCCCTTATGCAGTATTTTACTGCTGATCATAATCATGCAGTTATATAATAATGCACTTATCCATATTATATTTTGCAGCTTAAGGGACATGACTGTGTGTGTGTCTATATATACTATTGTAGATTGCATTAAATGGTATATTTAGAGATTTATTTGTTCATTCACCATTTGCTAGCAAGTGTCCGTAGAGGATCCACTGTGCTGGACACAAGCCTGGTATACTGAATAGTTTGGTCTGCAGAATTACAACCCTTCCTCTCTGCAAGTCCAGTTCCAACAGAGGAGAGAGCAAGCACTAAGCCGTATTTAGGTGAAATGGATAATCCACCAAAGCAGTATAAACATGGAGAAGCAGGAGGCCAGGACCATTATAGAGCAGGTATTCTGTGAAGGCTGTGAGTCAGGGTACCCAGAAAGTGGTATCAAGCACACACCAGCCAGGAAGCCAACAATGCCATCTGCTCCTGGTGGAAGGAGCATCCAGAGGAGGCGAGCCAGAGCTGCAGGTTCTGGGCAGCTGGGGAGAAGTGATTTCTGCTTCTTTATTACATGAACTTGGAATTCCCACAGTTACAATGTGCCTTGAGAGAGGAAGGAGGCTAGCTGTAAAAATGCCTTTGATGATTGGATTTGTGTTGACTTTCCTCAAAACTGGTCAGCCATGCCTTGAAAACTGCAGATGAAGAGACCAGCTAATGCATTAAGGTGGGGGCAGGGAAGTAGGCTGTCTCCCTTCTTCTGTCTTCTGAGGACAGTGGATGGGGCCCTGTTGGTTCTGGCTGCCCTCCCTCACTTGCTTGAGCCTTACCTCTTTACCTCCTCATTCGTAGTTCTGTTGTTTTGCCAAAACTGAATCTGATGTGCCATTCCACGGTGAATAGGGCTTTCACATTTCTGTGGTTTCACCATTGGAAGACAGGTGTGAGCAATACATGTGCACCATGGTTTACACTCCTCCACCGAAATGGCCTTCCCATCCTTCCAATCTAGCTCAAACCCTACAACCCCAATCTTCATGTTGCCTTAAGAACACATTGGTCTTCTGGAGATGAAGTTGTAGATGACACAGTTGCTAGAAACTGAACTGGGTTCTCCGTACAAGGTGCATGCACTCTTAACCACTAAGGCATCTCTCTAGCCCTGATAAATTATTGTTGAGATCTCTCTGTGTGCCTCTTCCACACACCTTGGCTTGTCAAATGCACATGTGTTTATGCCTTTATTTTTTTTTCATGAGGCATCTGGAGGGAGATGGGGCATATTTGCTAAGTTTTACAGAATAAACCACAGATCCTTCCATTTTTGCAAGAACTTAGATATATTTGTCAATTGATTGATGGGAAGGGAAACCTCCTAGAAAATAATGTAACCACAGCCTGGAAAGGTTGACTAAACCCTGTGTATCTGGATTTGCATTCTTATTTTGCACTTACAGCTGAGTGGCTTTAGCATCTAAAGATGAATTCTGTGTCTATGAAGGATGCTGGTAATATTTAACCAGATTTTCTCCGATGCTTGAAAGTGGTTACTAGAATGATAATGTGAACCTAACACACAGAGACAAGCCTAGGGCACGGGGATTTCATTAAGCAGTAGGTGTTTTGTGTGCAAACAGGCACCATTGCAGGGAACAGAAACATAATACTAGGGATGTTGAGTGTATGTATGCCTGACTGAATATACAATCTGTGAGAAAAGAGGAGGACAAGACAAGAATCTGTTCTTCCAAAATTTCCAGTGCCTCCTGATAGGCTCCAGCATTTGGCTTTGTGTGTTAGGCAGGGGAAGGAGGGCAGTGCTGTGGAAGATTGTGAACAAGCCACTAATACAGCCAGACTTTGAGGGGAGCTCTGGGTTAACTGTCCTCAGGCTCCTCTGACTTGTAATGACTCTCTTACCATTCCAAGAAAATGTCTTAAAGGGGCTTTTAACAGACTTTTGCTTTTTTGGTATATGTTTCCAGTCTAACAGAGTTAAACTTTTCCATTCTTTCCCTGGGTCTAAGACACATAACAATAATAGGCCATCACTATAAATATTCACTAGGTCTGTACCATTGATCATAAGTGTTTGTTGTGTTACTTTATCCTCTTTTGGATGTGTGAGGTGTGTGTGAATGTGTGTATGCATGTTCCCATGTGTAGGTGAACATGTATGTGTGGATATGTGTGCATGTGTATGCCTGTATGTAGTGGATCATGAAAGTTGACAATGACAGGTTGTCCTCAATTGATTTCTGTTATAAGATATTTATACACTGTGTGTGTGAAAATATTTGCTGTGATTGGCTTAATAAAGAGCTGAATGGCTAATAGTTAGGCAAAAGGTAAGGTGGGACTTCCAGATAGAGAAAAGAAGGAGGAGATAATCGAGGTGCAGAGGTGATGACAAGGAGACACAGGGGGAATCAGACATACAGAATGAAAGAAAGGTAAAAAGCCACATGGTAAAATGTAGGTTAATAGAACTGGGTTAGTTTAATTTGTAAGAGCTAGTTATGCAAAAGTCTAAGCTATAGGCCAAGGTTTCATAAATAATAATAAGCCTCCATATCATTATTTGTGGGCTTGCTATTCAAACATAGTCCAATAAGAAAGCTTGCTACAGCTCTCCACCTTATTATTGAGTCAGAGTCTTAGTTGAATCCAGGGCTCCTCAGTTGGCTAGTCTAACTAGCCAGCTCATCCCAGGGATCCCTTTTCTCTGCCTCCCAATAGCTGAGTATACAGGGCAACTCCCATGCCTTTCTAGCTTTCAAGGAGGTCCTCAGGATTGGAACTCAGGTCCTAACACTTGTGGGACAAACAGTGTTGCCACAGAATGCTATCCTCAGTCCTGGATTTCATCATTTTCAACTGACATGAGAAAATATACAGGCTTTATTCTTAACTTATAACTTAATGGAAGAAAGTCAGCAACAAATGCAAACAAATGTCTACTGAAACCACAGAAAGTGGTGTGTGTGTGTGTGTGTGTGTGTGTGTGTGTGTGTGTGTGTGTGTGTTGCTAATTATTATCATTAGGAATAGTTCTTGATTTTTCTGAAAGTCACATGGTCCAGATGTGGAAGGATGAGCCTACCCCTAATGTCTAGAAACAGCCATACTTGGTGTGAGTAACACCTTAATGTGCCTTACAAGGAACATCTTCCCCTGTGTTTAAACCTGAGGCCACAAAAGAACTAAATCCCATGAGTAAATGTCACTGGATTGATGCACAGGCAAATTTTCCTAAATTAGGAGGGTCAAACTTTGTTCAGACCAAAGCACAAACAGCATTTCTACTTTACGATGCAGTTTTTGTTTTGTTTGTCTGTTTGCTTTGTTTTATATTTTAAGAAATAGAGACATACATACTACAATAACCACAGACTTTCCAATGGAGCATGGGGACTCACACTTACAACCTCAACTACTTGGGAGGCTTAGGACAGAAGATTGTGTGTTTGAGATCAGCCTGAGAGACATAGCTTTTCCAAGTCAACCAGATGGCCAGAGTGAGGCTCCCTCAGAGACACCAACAAGCAATAACTACAAAACACAGCCTTTGTTTATCCCCTCACCTGTCTTGAGCCACATCTTTAAGATTCACTTAAGCATACCTTGATTTTCATAGTCTATTTTTCAAATTTCATTTTCTCATTTATTTCTTCCAGTGTCTTGTTAGCAGTGGGTAGAAATAAGATTTGCATCTAATCTGAACTGTTAACTGTTGGGACACCCAGGGCACTGTCTTCTTTCAATCTCCATAAATGTCAGCACATGCCTCTTTCACCTTTGGGTAAATAGTCAATAGGAAAATCAATTTTGAGATGAATGAACAGCAATATGACTTCACATCTGAATTATTTACAAAGATTATTTTTATCCTTGAAATGAAAGACTTAAGGTAAAAACCTCAGAAACCAATTACTCCTTCAGAGTAATTAGCTTTGTCCAAAGACATACACTTTTATAAGAAGTTTGGGAGATTTGAGCAATCTACCTAGCTCACTCCACAGAACTCTGTTACAGCATGGCAGGAAGCTGCTGAAAATGAGCAAACAGATGCAGGAGTACTAGGCCTCATGAGACCTGAAGACCCCTTGTATCCACCTGCCTCTGTCTCCCCAGTGCTGGAATTAAGGACGTGTGCCACCACCACCTGGTGCCTTCCTTGGTTATAAATCACATTTGAGACTGTCATAAACAACTACAACCAAATCATGCTTACATTGTGACTCCAGCATGGCTCAATATCTGGAGAGATTCTCTTTCCTAACAAAGGAGGGGGTCTGATCCACTCCCCAAGGCCATTTACTGGGAGAAGCCCTTTCATTGGATGTTGTTTGGTTTGGGCATCAGCAATTCTGGGGAACTTTATCCAAGTCCCGGAGCTAGCAATGCCAAGGCTCTACAGCCACTCTATGCTCATGCCCCATTTTCACAAGTCACCTATGCATGTCACTCACCCAACCACCCCTCACCCTGTTCTGGCTGGTTAAATGAATGTGAGCTATTCTGTGACCAAGCTCTGGCCAGCTGCAACATCCAGCCCAGGCTCTACTCTCCAGAGGGCAGTTCTTCAGGCCTCGCTGCCACTCAAGACCAACTCCAGATCCACCAGGGCTTCATGATCCCTGTGAAGAGTGAAGTCCAGGATCATTTCAGCAACACGTGTGCACAGTTACACATATACACGGTTATATATGTACACAGAGTTACATATCTACACAGAGTTACACAGATGCATAGTTACATGTGTACACAGATACATGTGTACATAGTTATATATGTACAGAAGTACATATGTACACAGTTACACATGTACACAGTATTACATATGTACACAAAGTTACACATATGCACAGAGTTACACATGTATACAGTTACACATGTACACAGAGTTACACATGTACACAGAGCTGCAGAGGCCCCCAGAAAACCGCTTCTGTGTCATTTCCCTTTTCCAGTTGCTCAGCTAACCATCCCCCTAAGACCCAGATCCTCTGCAATCTTCTATCAAGTTAAAACCTGAGTTCTAGCAAACAAACCTCTCTTGCCTAGCTGTTCTGTGGGTATCATGGTAAGGCATCCATGGCATTTCCTTAAGTCAGGGCATGTGTTGTGTTTGTAGAGCCCAGGACTGCCCCAGGGGCTCCAAGCATTTAAATGAGAGAGGTGCCTTTTATGCCTTGGGGTAACAGTGGCCTCCTGCCTGTAATTGCTGACTCCTCTCTGGTTAACATTTTCCAGAGGGGGAAGCTGAGGAAGGGTGACTTCTCTCTTATAAATGGTGAATTACACCTGTTGTCAAGCCAGCTGACCCTGAGCCCAGCTGTGGCAGCACCCCTGACCGCCCGTGATTTTTTTTCTCTCTCTCTCTAAAATGAAATGATTCACTTCCAGAAGCAAAATAGTGATTTTGTTACCAAAATCAGTTTTTCCTCTTAATGATAACATTCAACCTATCTGGGAAAAATCAAATGGCAGTAAAAGAATCTATGTGTGTTACCAATAGAACTAAGATTGCAAAGGTGGACAGACACTAGTACAGGTATTTCTGTGACACTGGGTGGTATTCGAAACACTTTGCTTATGCTCTACTGGACTGAACGGGAGGTACATAACGGCACTGGCTTGTTATTCTGAGATGCCAAAGCCCTTTTATCACCTATGAGACCATGATACATGGGTTTTGCAATCTAATAAATTTAATAGGTCTAAATGAAGCAGATTAAATGTTATTAGCCCCAGAGTGTTTCCCTTCAGGGGCAAGCTTCTGAAGATCATAGTCTTGAAATCCCTCTGTGTCAAAGTTGGTTCAGAATGCCTAACTGCCATTTAGACATACTCCTGATCATGGGTATTTTTATAATGAAGAACAATAATGCCGGCACTCTGGCATCCCTTATGCAGCTCTTTGCCAGCTCTCCTTTTATGCCTAATAAATTTCCCTAACCTCTAAAATAGAAGCTAAGGAATGTCCTGTGCTGTTCTCCAAAGAAAGGGTTTATACTGAGCCCGAGCTGATTGTTGGAAGCCCCAGTCAGACCTTCGCATGTCAGAGAACCACCGAAAGCTCTTTGCCTGTTGATTTCAAGATAACATTCCTCTGGACCCTCCTAACCATCGATAGCCTCATTAAGGAAGCTTGCTAATGGTTTGTGTGCATAAGCTCCACATTTTATAATGTTCTTGGGAATTTGAGTATTTTTAGTAAATGCAGAAAAGCTTTCAAAAGAGAAAACTACCCCCTCCCCCTCAAAAAAGACAAAGACTGGGAATATTAGTCAGGCAAATGCTTACTGTGCACTCATAAGGGGCTGAGTTCAACACCAGAACCCACATTAAAAACAAACGAAAATTGATACACATGGCATCTGCTTGTAATCCCAGGGCTGGGAAGACAGATACAACTGAGTCCCTGGGGTTGCCTAGCTTCCTTAACAAGCTCCAGACCAGTGAGAGACTGCCTTAAAAAAACAAGGGAGATGGTGTCTGAGAAACAATGTTTGAGGCTGACCTCTAACCTTCACATACACTCTCTCTCTCTCTCTCTCTCTCTCTCTCTCTCTCTCTCTCTCTCTCTCGCTCTCTCTCTCTCTCTCTCTCTCTCATACACTTGTCTACATACAGCATACATACACATGAACACACACATAGGAACTCACAAGAGAAGACACCATGACTCAAGCAGGAGATTTGGGACATTTTCTGTTAAATTCCCTCCCAACATGTCTCACTGGTGTCAGCAACTGCCTAGAGTCACCGTGGAGACAGGCACCTGTGTGCTGCCGTGTATGCTGCCAACTTCAAAGCTGTTCCTTTTGGAGATTTAACATCTGGCAATTTTTTGGTTGTCCTGGAACATGCTGAGAAAGAGCTCACACTTTAGTGGAAATATAGACAGGTGTTTGTGCCTGGAACAGAGAGAAAGAGGGCACGGCCACTGGGAAGCCCGGTGGCATCTGCTGAGTGGAGACATGCTTCCTTTGGCTGGGGTTTTGAATTTGACTCTTTGTTAGGCATGTGTCTCTGTGACAACCTTGCCTTACCTGGCTTTCTCATAGATACAGTGAGCACTTGTTACCTTCTTCCTTTTCTTTTAATTCCCAGTTTAAACACTGTTTCTGTTCCTCTGTGGTAGTTCTCCACCTGTGACAGGTCATGACCTCTCTAGGTGTTCCATATCTAAGATAGCCTGCATAGCAGATATTTACATTACAATCCATAACCGTTGCAAAAGTACAGTTATGAAGTAGCAACAAAATAGCTTTATGATTGGGGGCCACCACTACATAAAGAACTGTATTAAAAGGGACACAGCATTAGGAAGGTTGGTTTAGTGGTTTGACCAGAGGGTGAGATATGTGTGCTTCACTCTACATTCTAGCATATCTTATTGCTATGTCACTTTTCTGACATTTCTCGAACTAAGTCTTTAACCTTTCCTTAATCCCTCTGGCTTGTGCAGTTACTGCTGACAGAGACCTGTGTGTTTTGTGTGTGACTTGCAGTCTAGAAGACAGTCCAAGTACCTAGTCAATGATTACCTGTAGGCTTGCTACTTATGGTATTTCTGAGCCTTCAGTTTTACTTTTTTTTCCATCTGTGGTCACTTTCTTCCTATATAAACAAAAACCTTCCTTTTGTGTTTCTGTTAATGCAAGATATGTGAGGATTTGTGTGTGTGTATGTGTAACGTGTTTAATTCACTCTGAGTTTTGAAGGCTGTCTCTCAGTTGGAATACTATCCATATTTCCTTGCTCTCTGCCTACCTGCATTTCTGTTAGGAAGGCAGCATCTGCTCTCATTGTAGTTCCTTTAAATATGAGCACATTTTTTTTATTATTTGAAAATTTCGTACACATATACAATATATCTTGATCATATCTACTTCTCAGTCCCCTCTTCCCTTCTCAGTGCAGCTCCCCTGAGAATCCAGACTCCATGGCATCTCCCTCTAACTCTTGGTTCATTCCATGGTGGGGAGAAGCAGCCTGCCTTCCCAGACACCATCTGCAGAATTATGCCACGTGTGGGTCATCCTGGAGACTGGCAGGAATACCCAGGGTCCATCCTGCTTTGGGGACCTTTTCTACAGATGTGTTGAGATTATGGTGGTGGTGGGACAGTCAGAGGAGTCCAGGGACCCAGAGATGTCCACAATGAGGTGCTGCCGCCACCCCAGTGATCATATACTATGTGATATCCACTCATTTAGGAAATTTCTTCTGCTAATAAGGACCCTCCACCACCCGCTGAGCTGTACATAGAGACTCTGAATAGAGATCTGACCTTCATGATCTCCTTGCGTGGATAAACAGCCCCCTTGGGTGTGAGTGCAGGCTTGGGCAAGGACCGCTGGTGAGGTCTGTCTTTCTAGGCAACTATCTCTGTATCACAGTCACATTGCATGTTGGACTGAATTCTGCTCTCTAGAAAAGGTGGAAGCGGTGCAAGGCATTTTGGGGCCTGGGAGATGGGATGAACCACCTTCTGGTTTCTCCCAGCTGTCCCCCAGGACTGTCTCTCTGGCTTCTAGTATTTCATTCTTTTTTTAAAAGAAAAAAATTTCATGTTAGAATAGCCAGAACATGGTGTCTGTAATCATCTGACTAATAGATTTCCAGTTGCTGGCAGAAAAGAGATGCCCCTAGCAAAATAACCTTTCTCCCCATGTACCCAGGCTGAAGTTGGGGCAGCCAAGGGTCAGTTTTCAGGAACCATTGGAAACCAAGTGGAAGCAACTAATACCATTGCATCTTAAGCACTGTCCTACAAAGCTGGGGCAGTGCCTGTGTTAAAAGGCTTCACAGCCGGGCGTTGGTGGCACACACCTTTAATCCCAGCACTCGGGAGGCAGAGGCAGGCAGATCTCCATGAGTTTGAGACCAGCCTGGTCTCCAGAGCAAGTGCCAGGATAGGCTCCAAAGCTACACAAAGAAACCCTGTCTCAAAAAACAAAAACAAAAAAAAAAGAAAGAAAAACAAAAACAGGCTTCACCATCCAAGAGAGTGCCCAGGACCTATACAAATATCTCTGCTTCATTGTCCTACATGGATGATGTGGCTAGACACTGACCGCAGCAGGTGGCAAGTGTCTTCTAGTCACAGCTAGCCTTCCTCCAGTGAACAGCATGTTATTGCCTGTCTCTTATTACACCCATGTTTGGGAACTGGTTTGGTACCAGTGTGGCCCAGTTTAATCAACTGTCCTGCGTAGGGAATCTGTCCTGGAGCTACTGTATGTGCTTGAGATAGGACGTGTCACCTTGATAGTCACGTGTGCCTGCTGACTGTGTGCACAGATGGATAAGGGGCTCCCACCATGGGGTAAAGCTTGAGAAGTCTTGATTCTAGAAGCAAATCCAGGGAAGAATTCAAGAGAAAATACAAGCTGGCACAGGAGTGTTTGTGAACTCAGGGGACGCAGGGCAGGTTGACGCTGCTTCCTCTCCTGCTGTCAAGAGGCGTGGTCCATGAGAACCACTCTGTGTAGCTCCTGATGACAATGTCACCATCTGCAGGGGACCGTTTCTGACTCCCTGGATTCATACTGTTTCTGGTGGCCTTGCAGCTGGAGGTTTGGAAGGCCATTGACTCTTTGTACCCCAGCCTTGCCCTTCATCCACACCCTGGCAATGCTGTCATAGTCTGTCACCACCTCTGCAGCTACCTTGCTTCTTCTCTTCTGCTGCAGGTTATCCATCAGCTGAGGCTCTCTGAGAATGAAAGTGTGGCTCTTCAGGAGCTGCTGGACTGGAGGAGGAAGCTCTGCGAGGCCAGAGAAGGCTGGCAGGATGCCCTGCAGCACCCGGAGCCCCGTGTACCTCCACCGCCACCCTGCAAGAAGCCCACGCTCCTAAAGAAGCCTGAGGGGGGCTCCTGTACCAGGCTGCCTTCCCAACTCTGGGACAGCAGTATCTGACACGACATAGATTGTGGCACTTGAATGAGCTGTCCAGTGACTGCAGGCACAGGGCAGGAGGCTGCCTTCTGATGCCTGATGTCTCCTCTCCAGGCATCTCCACAAAAGCACAGGACACTAATGATAACTACCCAAGACCTCCTGTGTGTGTGTGTGTGTGTGTGTGTGTGTGTGTGTGTGTGTGTGTGTGTGTGTGTGTGCTCATTGGTTCCTTCTCCATTTCTTGGCAACACACTGATTTTTAGGGCCACACTGCTCCCTGATAGCTAGCGAGGTGAGGAAGCATGTGGACGAGGTTGGAGGGCAGAGCAGTGGGGACAAGTCCTCCAGGCAGCTGTTTCTAGAACACTCCACATTTAGCCACTATCCCACCAGTGGCTTTCCTAAGGTGCAGCACATAGGATGTATGTTTCATTTCCTTGTAGGTGTTTGTGTGTCATTAGAAGTACAAACTCAATGATTGTTTTACATGTTTATTACTGTATTTTATAACTTTATGCAACTGGTGTGTTCCCTTTCTTCAAAATGCAGATTTTAAAAAAAGTCATTTCTAGGTATTTTTTTTTTTAATTCCACATACTTACTTTTAACCCAAAGCCCCTCAAGGCCCGGGGACTGTGTGTAGCCTTGGCTTTAGCTGACCCCTGCAGGAATGCAGGTTGAGAACTAGAGTTTATATTTCATGTTCCTCTGCTCTTTTCCACACCCAGCATTTCCCTTGGGTACATGTGGCTTTGGCCTTCATTGATTGCTTAAGCTTCAACCCCACCCAACCCCTCAGCTTGGCATAGATGACAGGATGTTTATGGTTTAAAACATATGGCTTCAAGTTCCTAGCTGGTGACACAAGAGTTTCAACAGTACTGATAAGCAGGCTGAGCCTCACGGGATGGAGCAGTGCACTGCCCTCCCTAGGAACACTGCATGATTCCCCTGCTGTGTGCCCAACCCGCTGTTGTGCGTGCGATGGCCATCCTTCTCCATGTCTTTCTGCCCACTGTCAGTGAGTTCTGAGCAGTGGCTCCACCAGCCACCTGCCACTTGGACCGCTTTATTCATTTCAGCTGTTGCAGAGCTACTGTGCCAATAAAAGGGTGCAACCGTGTCCTATTGTTTTTGCCATTTGTGGTCAGTGCTGTCTTCTATGGATTCCTGTCTCCTGATCAGCTATGTAGGAGCAATGTAGTACCTTCACCCCACCTTTCTTCCCAAAGAGACATCTGCTAGCACAAAGAGGGTACACTGTGTTAAAAATAATCTAGGAGTGAGCCACAGAGCCACAGCAAGCAAGACACTAAAGCAACCCACAACTGACCACCCTGGGCCCTGTCTGTGGCTCTGAATACAGCTGGCCCTGCAATAAAGGGAATAGTGGGAATGAAGGCTCTGTATTTGTGGCTTTGCCCTTGAAAGGAATGCTCAAGGATCAGCCACTCATTTTATCTAAGAATGAGCTCACCTGGGGGCCACAGCCCCTCCAGGACAGCAGAGCAGGCAGAATATAGCATCATGGCTCATCCCATTGTCCTCCAACAGTCAAGGAGGTGCTCGGCTGCCCCTGAGCAGACCCAAACAGCTCCCCTGTCATTTTTTCACATTCTCTCTGGATCCAGCCCACAGGCTGTGAAGGAGCTAGCTCCTCAGCGATAAGCCTCTACCAGTCCTGATACATTGTAGACTCTCAGTGATCTGGGTTAAATTGGAATCTGGGATGGCTCCCCACACAGAACAGAGCATGAACCACCAATGTTGTTCCTGTGTGTAAGGCTCAGACTGTATTGATGTGGTACCTATTACCGATATGAACTGCCTTCTTTGGGCTGTCTAGAAAATTACCCTAAGGAAACAGAACAGAAAATACCTCTTCTCAGAGCTATTGATGTCCACCAGAAAGGCCAAGCTCTGGGCTCTCTCGAAAGCAGATGTCTGGTGAAGGGAAATGGCTGGTCTGCTGATAGCCATATGGTAGAGAAAAGGGAGAGAATCCACAAAGCTTCTGGGGTGTCTTTCACAGGGTCATGACCTTGCCGTCCCCCAAGGTTCTCTTCCTCACACACTAAGATCTCAGCTGCAGTGTGTCAACTTGGAGAACACTCAGAAGCTCAGTTCATGGCATTCACAGACACCCATAAGGTCATTCTTCTATTAATGCTGAAATCACAGTTCAGAGTTTTAAAGAAGCCCCTCAAAATATCACCTTTCATTTCTATCATGCCAGGGTGGCACTATGACTTAATGCCCTGACATTGTCAACTTCTTACATTAAGTGTAGCTTTAAAACCTTCAAAGCAAGTGCCTTTTTTCAGATACACAACTGTGTGAGATTATGTTACAAGGCCACCGTAGGGAGACCTTACTTGGACATGGGTCCATGAGCCATGTGTGATCTAAATCACACTACCTTCTCCTCAGCCTTGTGCAGCCTGGAGACCTGTACAACCCAAGGTGCTCAACCACTACAGTACTGTGAGCATCAGAAAGCAAGGGCTAGCCAGTATCTCCAGGGGCCACAAGTTGACCTTTAGAGGCCAGAAGGCCAACCCCTTGTAAAGTGCAATTGCCAATTCCACCATCAGCATGTGAGGCCATCTGTGTTTGGCTGACTGCTTTTTGGCTACAGAGAGAGATGGCATGTACACTCGTTGCTGTGTATACTTGAGACTATGGGATTTACATGG
This sequence comes from Cricetulus griseus, assembly GCF_003668045.3. NCBI lineage: Eukaryota > Metazoa > Chordata > Mammalia > Rodentia > Cricetidae > Cricetulus > Cricetulus griseus. The sequence goes on along the minus strand of NW_023276807.1, from coordinate 69,957,007 downwards.
CAGGGATATGGGCAGAGTCACCAGCACTAGAGCCACAATATTCATAATTACCAGTCATAATCACTGAAAACTAGTCTAGTTCTTTGTGTGCATTGTGTGTCCTCAGCACAGCTCTGTAATGAGGGTAGCACTGTAAGTACACAGAGGCAGCATTCTGCATAGTGCAGTCCTGACCATTATTTTACACAAGCAATATTCAGTTACACACAGTTGCAACGAAAGGTATGAATTATGATATATTATTAGGCCTGCAACCTTATGTTTAACAATATAATTGGTAAGAATTATGATGCTATGTTCAAACACTACCTACTCTATTTCTTTTTTTAATTATTTATGAGGGGGCTCTAAAAACTGCTATCAAAATGTTTATATTGGGTTAAGATGACTTAAAACATATTTTCCAGAGTGGAAAAAATACCTCATTACTATTAAGTAGTGGTATCTAATTTAGTAAAATTATGATTACATAAATCTACTCACTAAAAGTAACAACCAATTAAAATCCAAAATTGGTGAAAGGATTTCACATAGAAATATTAATTACTTTGTTTCGACAAAAATAATATATTAGAAATTTCCTAGCTTTGGATGCTGGCTAGAGTTCCGCCAAAACTCAATGTCGGTCAGATTCCAGCTGTGTATCAAGCTCAAGCCACATGTCCATACAGGCCCAAGGCTGAGGCTGGAGAAATGGATCAGCAGGTAATGTGCTTGCCGCACAAGCATAAGGACTTGCACAAAAGAAGTCTGGTGTGGTGGTGTATGCTAATAACCCAAGTTCTAGGGAGACAGAGGCTGGAGGTCCCTGGGTCTCACTGGTCAGATAACCTACTAGGTGAGAGACCATGAATAAAAAGAACGAGAAAATGGTGGCCTCCACAAAGGAACAGCACAAAAGGCTGACGTCTGCCCTCCACATGCACATCCACATGTGAACACACACACACACACACACACACACACACACACACACACACACATATGCATATACACATATACATGCACATATACATATACACACTTACACACTTACACACTTACACACACACACACACACACACACACACACACACACACATCTGAGGTTGTTAATTATGATGTCCCACAGTGGCTCAGCTCACCCTGCTCCTACACTTTGAACTGTAATCCGATCCCACCAACTTATAGCTGCAAGTTTTTGACAATGAGATAATGGATTTGATTTCAATTCCAATTCTCATTAAAAAGCATTCTTAAATTGGCCAGGGAGGAAAATTAAAACTGTGTTCCAGGTAAATTTTAGTGTAAACTTATTTCATCTTTCAAACTGTGCCTAGGGGCACACACAGGGCTGTACAGTGCAGAACGGGAAATTGGCCGTTTCAAAAGCTTAAGCACAGCCTGTCCACCCTCATTCTTTCACTATTCATAAGAAATGACTATCATATAAATTCTTCAATGAACAATGGCTTGCTCTGCAAGGTGTCCCCTTGTGTGACAATGATCCCCTTAGATGGCAGAGCACTGTGGGAGCCAAGATTCAGTGTGGAAAGAATCACTTTTATACTCTGTCACTTTGCCTAAGTTCTTCAGACCCCTGCGAGGTTCCATTGTGATGGCTTCCACAAATGTCTCCAAAATCCAGCCAGCGTTGTACACCTTAAAGATGGTAGTTTCAAAGGGTGAGTTTTATTAGAAACCTGTCATACATCTGTCATCTGTTTTAATTTCTCAGATCATTCTCCAGGGTGTTTGAAGTGTATTTATACTTAAATGTCACTGGTGTGTGCTCCAATACCAGAGGACTGTCATCTGGGTTTTATGCAGTGAACCAGGACATCATAATGGTTGGAGTTTCTTACAGAAAAATAATTAAAGATGAATAAGTAATGCATTCATCCCATTGTTGAGGCCCCCCATGTCCTCACTGCCTTTGAGTTTAACCATTGCAGTGCCCCACCCCCCACCCCCAGGCATGTGTGCTGCCTTCACTTGCTCCAAAGCCCCAGGGAACATGGACTGCTTCAAAGAAGGCAGCCAGCAGGCTCACATTCTACTGTTGTCACCATTTGGTGCATAATGTCTAAAGAAATGAAAAAGAATGAGATTATTGATATATTCTAAAGGAGGGCCAAAGCTCTACAGAGAAAAAAAGACTAACACCAAGTTCAATTTGAGTTTTTGATCTTTAAGATTTTAACAAACAAAGAAGCTGGGCACATGGGTTCTGAGAAGACATTGAGTCTATTTTGGGGGACACATTTTACTTCATTGAGACAAAGAGCTCACGTGGTGCCTGGAGGAGCAGACACACACAACAGGACCCCTGTGGTCGGGCTTCCATTAACAAGTTCAGTAAGTTCATCTTGCTATGGCCACAATAACTCCTGAAGAGTCCTGATAGAATGCCGGGGCTCCTTCTGCCTTTACTGATGGAGAGCTGCTGCCACTTGCTTGAGCTGAGAAGCTGTTGCAAGACAAGAATGCCGGTTACTTTTCCACTTGGTTTTCTGAAATTCTCTCTGTGGCATGTAAAGCAGGTGTGTTGATTTTGATCTGCACGTCTTTCTGAAGCTCCATTCTGCACATGTGGCACTGGTGCTGGGTTTCCTTGTCTGGTAGATAACATTTCCTGCTCCCAGAAGGCCACCTTGCAGTGGGGAGGAGACATGGTGCGAAGTCCACTCCCTGCAAAGGTCACTCCACACACAATGATGCCTAAAGTCACATTGCCAAGTTTGATGAAGGTGAAATATCGAGTATTATAAACAAAAAAACTAAAGAAAATACTGATTGTATTCTCAAGGGAGTCATGGAGAATTTTCTAATGTCTCATTTGTATGAACTGGGGGGCAGAGCACTGGTAATTAGACCATAGAATGGTGTACCACCTTTCTGAGGGAGAGCTTACCTGCACTGTCTCTGTTGTAGAAAAAAGGGTCATCCAAGGGTCATTTTTTTAACAGCAGGCAAAATCTGAATGTTTTTCATCATGCAGCAACTTCCAGAATGAGAACATTCTAAATTCTCACATGTCTTCCCTATAGTACCTGCCCACTATAATTCTGTCACTCCCTTGAAACTGAAAGGCCTTATAAAATCCCATCTTCCCAAGACTCCAGGATGGTCTTTGGCACACAGGGAATATCTGTCCATCATTAATTGCTGAATAAACTGACAGATAAATGGGCGGGTGAGAGATGGGTCCCAGGTTACAGACTCTAGCACTTACAGAAACCTGCCCCATCCTAAATCTCTGCAGATAGGTGCTGTTTTAGTAATTAAATCATTCTATAGCACTTTCGATGAACAGGGAACTGTAGGGAGAAAAACCTTCCTAAACAAAGGTGACAATGACAATGGGATTGCAAACCATGTCCTGTATATATGAAAGAGAGCCGCCACCCATGGAAACACCGAGGCTCTGGGACCTCCTAAAGGTGCTTGTCTGAGATGAGCATGCAGCTTCAGGCATCTCCCATTTTCTACAACAGAGACAGTGCAGGTAAGCTCTCCCTCAGAAAGGTGGCAGCCCATTCTATGATCTAATTATCAGTGTTCTGCCCCACCCCACCCCCCAATTAGTAAGTTGAAACTTAATACTGTATTTAGAGGAATCACTTTGGTAGATGGACGCTTCCTAAAGGTCCTATCCTCTTGAATGGAGTTAGTGATGTCATAAAGAGGGGGACCCCATGTTTTTTCTACCATGCACTGATACAAGCAACAAGGCTCCACACATCCATCACAACACCCTCAGAAGGCAGCAGAGTCATTCGCATCTTCCATCATGGACTCCAGGACTGTGAGTAGTATAATTCTACTATACATCACCCAGCCTATGGTGTTTGGTTACAGCATCCAAAGCAGAGTGAGGTGCCAGGTATGGTCTCTCTCTATTCCACTCACTGTGATGGACCAAGGACCTCTCAACCCTCACCTCATCTTCCAAAGAAAATGAACCCCTACTACACCTTTCCCCCCATTCCATAAGGTGGCAACACATACAGGAGCAGCAGAAAATGCAGCTACCTGGGACTATAGAGAAAAGGCAGAATCAAGTGCTGGAGAGACGAGACCCAGTGACAACATGAGAAGAATCTGTGGCCAGGGAAAGAGAGTCAAGGCTGGTAGGCATAGAGGTCTATGCTGACTTGACAGATAATATGGGTGACAGTTCTTCAGCCAGATAGATAGAAGGTTGCTCTAGAGATGGTCCACCTCCTCTGTGGAGGTCTTCCCGTAAATTCCACATCCACACAACAGACCACTTCCATTGAGTTAAGCGGTTTTCCTTCAGGCTCTACTGAGCTCCTCCATAGCCTGCCATTTATTATCCCATGGAAACTACACAGACTGGCCCAAGGCATTTCTTCACACAAGCCTACTTAAACATGACCATAGGAACCAGAGGTCTCCTGGACACAAGAATCTCAGGCCTGGGAATGGCCTGAGTACCATCTGACCTCCTTAGATAGGAGTGCCATGTAATTTCTCGTCTCATTAAGAAGAGGGCTATGGTGAGTCCATGAGATCCCTGATGAACAAGAACCTTAAATTAGTCTCTGGTTTCAGGAAATAGAGTAGCCACCGAGGGAAAGGCTGGCTGGGGTCTTTCGCAGCTGCCACAGACAAGCATTACACAAAGGAGGATGGTGAGAATATCTGGCTGCTTTCATTCTTGAAAATCATAAGGGTAGAGAGACAAGCTTTGGCCTCTTACCCTCAGTTTACACTATCAATGACATGCCAGGGAACACCTACCTCTGGAACATCTTGTTTCTTACAGCTATAAGGCTCCTGGGCTCAAAAGTTGGGCTCTTAAGGCTGGCAGTAACAAAAATGAGAAACCCCCACACTGAAATGAGTTGGAAGAAAGAAGCTAGTTACTGTAGATGCATAGATTAAGATACATGGGACTTGGTTAAATATAGGTTAAATTTATTCAGGGAGAAGTCACTTACATAAGAAACCGATGACCTACAAGTTCCTGCTCCGAGGATCCTTACACAGGCTGCTCTCTATGACCCAACCAGAACCAAGAGAGAGCAATGTGGGGTCTAGGACCCCAAACCTAGCCTCCCCCACCCGCCGTCACATATACACCTGTGACCAGGCCTAAATGGGCATGGTCAGTGCAGGCAGGGTGGGGGATATCTCACTATAAGTTACCCTGAAAATTCAAAGGCGTTCCCCCAGAACCTTTGATTCCCCTTCCCTGGTGCTTTTCACTGGTTCTTCCCTTTCTCATGAGGCCATTCTGCCTCACCTAAGGCCCAGAGCACACATTCTATCTGGGGAATGTGCCTCTGAAACAGTTTCTTAGACTGGAAACCCTCAAAAGCCCTAATTCCATCACTATACCTCAGACCAGACAACCAGAGTCTCCCAACACAGGAATCCCCACCAGAATCCCCATGGTTCTGTGGCCAGCTCCCTGGAAGCAGCAGTTGATTTTAGACTCTCCTCTGCTAACTTCTAGTTCCTATTACCTTGTCAAGATAATCCCCCCATTCACTGACCATTCTGATCAACCTCGTAGCTCTCCCCATGCCCCTGCCTTTGTAACATCATTGTTTTAGTCTGTAGTATTTTTCACTATTTGACAGATGCTTGTCTTACACAATTATTTATTCAGTGTGTCTTCTGTACACCCAGAGTAGACTGACCAGAATCTAAGAAAGACTGCAGTTGCTGAAATCCTGTTCAGGGATAGAGAAGTCTCGAATGCTCCCCTAGGGAAATTGGGGATAGGTGTCTGCAGGAGTTCCTGAGCACAGAGAACATCTCAGATGGACAATCTGGAAACAGAAGAAACATCCCTGGAAGATAGATGCCAGGAAAGATGTTGGTAAGAGAGAACAAAAGACTTTCAGAACCCAGTCTCATGGGAATAGTGTCTCAAAGAGCCAGCATTGGAGGGTTCGAGCAAACTGACCTATGCAGTGAGTGCCAGACTACCTGGTTTCTCTGCTACCCCTGCAACCTCTCAAAGAACTCCTGAAGGAAATAATCATGCCAACACAAGCCGGTGTAAAATACAGGTTTGACATGTGTATGAGCACTACCACATCTTCTAAATGTCTTGTCTACCAAAGGAGACCTCACTGAGGGACTCAGCTACCCTTTGTACCAGCCAGTACTCACAGCAAACCAATTGTAACAGACCTCAGCTACCACAGAGGGTACTTCTCTTCCTGGAACCTGGATATGGATTCCTCACCCCTTCCTGCCAAGCTTCTCTCCATAATACTGTCTATTAAAAATCCACAGAGTACTACCTGGTGTTTACTTTTTATCCCAGCACTCAGGAGTCAGAGGGAGGTGGATCTCTGTTAATTTGAGGCCTGGTCTGAAGAACAAGTTCCAGGATAGCTGCATCTGTTACACAGAGAAACTCTGTCTCAAAAAAAAAAAAAAAAAAAAAAAAAAAAAAAAAAAAAAAAAAAAACAAAGAAAGAAAGAAAAGAAAAAAGAAAAAGAGAAAGGGAGGAAGGAAAAGAGGGAGGGAGGGAGAAAGGGAGGGAGGGAAGATGGGAGGAAGGGAGGGAGGGAAGGAGGGAGGGAAGGAGGGAGAAAAAGAGAGAGAGAGTACTTTGAACTTGCAATGTCCCAGAAAATTCTGAAAACTTCAGTCCTTCAAGTAGCAAAATGATGAGTGAAGGCTCATGGAACTTTTTCCCTGTGACACATCTAGGGGTCTTGGAGGGTGCTAAGATAGTCCTATGAAGACCTGACACTAACCCAGTGGGATCACTGTGTGGAATGAAGGGCACTACTGTGAAATGCAGTGTTTTGCTGTAACAGAGGTCAGAGAGCAATGTGTAGTACTGACTCTTTTTTGTTTGTTTGTTTGTTTGTTTGTTTGTTTTTGTTTTTGTTTTTCTGTGTAGCTTTGGAGCCTATCCTGGCACTTGCTCTGGAGACCAGGCTGGCCTTAAACTCACAGAGATCCACCTGCCTCTGCCTCCCGAGTGCTGGGATTAAAGGCGTGCTCCACCAATGCCCGGCAGTACTGACTCTTTTGCAGCCACATGAGCCTATGAAGAAGAGGGTAAAGGAATTCCCTACTCTTCTACCTCACTGCACACTCACGTTGTGATCTTAGATTGTACCTGTTCCTATAAAAATCCAAGGAAAGAGTGGTCCTACTGACCTCATAGTTTAGTGACTTCTAAATCCACTAGACCAGCAGTAGATCCACCATGTCACTAAGGAAAAAGACAATGGGCAAGGAATATGGAGTTTGAGACTCAAAGAGAATCCTGTAGTTAAAACACACTGTATGCCTTCCTGGTGGTGTGGGTAAACAGTTCCACAGGAGTCAGACTTTGAACATTGAGACTGAGAACTTGCCGGTAGATAAGAATCCTCTTGGCTGAGGACAAAGGAGAGCCGAGGAGGTAATGGAAAAAGCAAGTTATAAATACCAGTTCGCAAATACCACGTGAGTTCAGAACAAGAACTGAATTTGTGATCCGTATATCTTGCTTGTGTTACTATAAAAAGTATCCCCCCACTTAAAAACAGATTCAGTTGAATCTAGGTCCCCATCAGATTGCTGATCAGATCACCCATGATAAAGAAATGAACCCATGCAGCTTTTGGAAGTTTTCTGACTGCACATCTTTGTGAGGTATAGATCCCAAACACTGTAGCTCAGTGCCATTAATGGCATGTTGTTGTCAAGATAATTCTGAAGCTGTTTCTGGCTGTTGTAGGACCAAGGAGAGCATTAGACCTTCTGTGGCTGAAGCTAGACCCTCACCAGAGAAGCCAGGAGCTACTGACACAAGATGGAGATGGTCAGCAAGAATGTGGGGGTTTACAGCTGAGGAGCATGCTTGGCCCTTGGACAAGCCTCTGAAGGCAACTTCCACCTGTTGATCAGAGAGAACATGAGTTGAGCTGAAAGCCCCCATTGAATGCCAACAGCTAACTGTGCTGCCTGGCGAGACTCCAACAGCCCATGGGGACTCGTCCTGCAAACATTTGAAGAGCAGTCCTACACAGATGAACATACATAGCTTATGCTCAGAAAAGAGAGAGGGAGATGTTAGAGACCACAAATCCAATCCCACCAAGTAATGCAGGCAGGAGACACAAGATGGATAAGCAGGGAATGGATGGATAAGGATGGGAAGACCTATCCTTCAGCCTCTTACTTTGTCATCCAGAATTCCAGGCTGCTTCTGGGAGTGGATCTTCATGTCTGGAAGGGTGAGACTCAAGTCGGATTTCTGAAAAGAAGAAAGGGAAGGACGAACATCCACCTAGTGAGCTGCTGCTCAGCTTGGCTTAGGCTATGCTGAGTGTAGGAGCTTGTGGAATCCATTCCTTTGATCAGAACCTCAGTAGGCTCAGCAATAAAGGAGTGGCTGTAGTTATGTCACTCACACAGTTAGGTCCGCACTGGTGGGAAAAAGACTGGTGACAATGGTTTGTAAAGTGCACAAACGATATAGTTACCCGTTTTTATCTCATTACAACCTTGTTACCTAACTACCTGGGGATCTCTAGATAGCCAAGGGATCGATGGCTTTTGCTCTTTCAAGTGATTTCAGATAATCCTTGGATAAAGGACTAGAAACATGTACCTGTCCCTGTTAGATGTCACCTGGGGAAAGACAAGAGTCACAGAACATTCACAGTCATAAGCAAAGTGCAGGAGCCCATGAGCAGCCATTCATAGTAGACACTGGGCTAGAGAGATAGAAATAGGGGTTGGGATGAGATGTTGTGTATGTAAATCTCTGGAGCAGAGCCCTCAAGACTCATTATTCCTATCACAATTAGATAATTAAAGTAAGACGAATAACCAGAAGGCTGTTGTCTAACCAGAAAGTCTAAAAGGGACAGTGTTCTCAGCTGAGAGCTTGGATCTGGCAAGAGGAAGAAGGAAACCCATTTGAAGGAAAACTGGGAAAACTGGAAGTTCTACAAAGAGAGGAAGGAGGGGAAACCTTGGTTGGTATGTAAAATAAATGAAAAGCTTAATTAAAAATGAATATATCCAGGTATTTCTAAAACAAAGAAATACGAGTGTCAGTCCAAAGCTCAGGTGCCATTCCAGGAGAACTGCTTATTGGATAGAGACTAAAAATTGACTTGAGGTTGGAAGACCCTCCCTCCCCATTCTGCCAGTTCTGATGGGGTCAGGCCTTCCTGAAGGACCAGCAGGAGCAGAAGGCAGTCTGAATGGAGATTATCAACGTGAGAATAGCGCTTCCTAAAGATGAAGGTTGTAGGAGCGGATGCTCAGCAGAAAGCATTGCTCCTCTCACTTTCTCCCACAGGCAGCCTCACCCTCGGAAGGCCAAAAGGCCACTGGGAAAGCGAAAACTAATTAAAAACTGTAAAGTGAAAATTTAAGGAGCCTGGGAAAGTCATGTAAGTGTATGGGCCAAGGCCCTGAGCAGATGCCCTACTCAATCCTGAGCAAATGCCCTACTCTGTCCTGAGCAGATGCCCTACTGCATGCTTTAAATGCAGAGCTTACCACTAGAACCCACAGAGATATGGACAGATAACTCTGTTCAGGTTGGGATTTGTTGGTTTATATTTCTTTTTTAGTGTGTGTGTGTGTGTGTGTGTGTGTGTGTGTGTGTGTGTGTGTACGCGCACGCGCTCACATGCTCACGCTCTCAAAGGCCAGATGTGTCAGAATTCCTGGAGATGGAGTTACAGATGATTTTGAGCCACCTGTTATGGCTGCTAGGATCTGAACTCAGCTCCTCTGTTTGAGAACCTCTTAACTGCCAAGCCATCTATTCCATCCCAAAATTTTGATATTTTTTTCAATGATAATCCTCCCCTTTCAAGTTATTGTAAGAAAATAAGAATCTCCATACTTGCATGAGTGCCTGAGTAACTACAAAAAAAAAAAAAGAGAAAAAAAAAGACCATAGCTTCTTAACACCCCTCATACATCATAATGCGTATGTATTCACCAAGCAGAAATGTTATAGTTGGCCCAGTTCTGAAAAGCAATTCCAATTATGAGACCATGACAACCTGGACTTCAGAGTAAAATACATCAATTACCCACCCAGCACCAAGAGGCTAGGAGATGAGCGTAATGACAAAGTAAGAGGCTGAAGGATAGGTCCTTCCCAGTCTGAGAGCGGCTGCTGTGAACTTTGAAGACGGAGAAGACACAAGATTCGAGAAGAAATTATGTAAGAGACACTGTGTGACATCTGCAGAAACCTTGCAGTTCCAGCACTAGATGCAAGGGCATCCTTGATTTCCATTTGACAGGGACATCAGAGCATACAGAAACAACTAGTGAAGGTGCTAGCCTTTGGGGGTCTCATGCAGACACCCATTTTCCCTGCCCCTGGTGCTAGCCTGCCTTTGTTGAGAGCAGCCATCTTCACACTGCCCCTTTCCAAATTGATCTCCATCTCAAGAACAGCGAAGTTGCTCTCTTGGATCAGATGGAGAATCTGAGACTAGCCTAGGAAAACATGAACCTTTCAATCCAATGTTTGCAGGTCAGAGGGTTCAGGTTTGTTGTTTTAGACAGATATGGCCAGCACTAGGGGAGCCAAGCTAGGCACTCCCTGGGAGAGTGACAAAATGTGTCTACCTTATTCGAGTCAGCTGTGGGTCACCACCAGTATGTTTCTAGGAGGACACTTTGTTACCTCTTATTCCCTAAGAAGTTTGCCCACAAGGGTCGTTTAAATACACACAGGAAAGAAAGGCCTCAAAAGGAGAAAGAGACAAGGCCAGCTCACATACTTTCCATGTCACGGTCCCCGCAGCCTGACATTCCGTTCCATCGACGAAGAAACAATATAATGTACAGTCCTGTCACCATGGCTATTAATAACTTGGATGGCTTCCAGAACCACACAGGGACTGGGAAATATTCCATCTCTAGCAACTACATCAACGCGGAGATGTTTTCTCTCTGAGACAGTGCCTCTATGTCTCCTGCCTCTTGTTGAGGCTCTAATTCTCCAGGCACATGGATACTGTGATTCACATTGACAGAGATGAAGTAGGACCAGTGCTTCCTGGGAGACTTAGAAACCAGAGACCTCTAAGTTCCTCAATACTCTATTGGCTTCCAAGCCTAGTTTAGAAAACCAGTGGGGAAATGTACAATGGAGTATCTGGGGAAACTCATTCATGTACAGCTGTGATGCCTAGTGGGAACTTGGGTTTAAATTTCTCAGCAGTCGTCATGGTTAAGAGGTTAGCTTCACCATGGTCAGCAAACCTTTGTTAATCTGAACAGGCAAATGCATGAGGGGGGGATGGAGGGAGAGAGGGAGGGAGAGAAGGAAGAAGAGGGAGGAAGAAAGATGGTATGGAGGAAGATAAAAGAGAGGGGACAAGGCAGGAGGGAAGAAAGGACAAAGAAGAGAAAAAGAGGAAAGGAGGGGAAACAAGGAAGAATGGGAAATAAGGAAGGAAGTAATGAAGAGAGACAGAAAAGAAGGGAAGAGGGAGGGAGGGAGGGAGGGAAGGAGGAAAATGAAAAGAAAAACATATTCCTCCCCCAGTATCCTCAGGTCCTTGGAATTGAAGCAAATAAAACTCCAAGGAGTACAAGTCTGTCTCTGTGACCCTTCCTTCCCATTTCCTGGAATGCTTTGTCTGTCTGTGTTTAAGGTTTCTCTTGGATGTTTTCTGTAGCACACTGGCCATCTTTTTCAGCATCCCCACTTCAGTCTTTAAGTGTTGAAGAATAAGATCCACCAGTTCTTGCAATGTGAATGCCCGAGATTATTAGTATTTCTAAGAAGGCTATGTGTAATGCCTTTGCCTTTTGTTTGGGCTTTAGATGCCAGGCCACCAGGAGCACCCAAAAAGAAAAGTTGACTGGCACTACAGAGACCTCTCTCCTGCACTGTTCCCCTGTTCCTGCTTACAAGAAAGGAAGAAGCACACAGCCTCCATCGAATCATCTAACATCAGAAGGCACAGGGGATGCAGCTCTGAGGAGACCAACTGTCCTCCCAGGTGGCTCCACTAGAAGGACTAGGGTATTATCAGGGATGGGAGTGCCCTTCACTTTGTAGAGTCCAAGGCTGGGCTGGGAGGGGGACTTGCAAAATCTTTAGGAGGCTGAAGGTTGCTGGGAGAAGAGGCCTCCTAGCCAACACCCAACAGAATGCAAGTGGTAAGGACATGTCACCTTGAGTCAGAATCAACAGACATTCTCCCTTTCCCCCTGACAGTGATGCCAGTCCACATGGGATGATGTCAGTCCATGTGTGATAATGTCAGTCCAGTCCACATGGGGTGATGTCAGTCCACATGGGATGCTGTTTATTTACTTGGGATCATCTCCGGTTTGTTTGTTTGTGTTTTTACATAATAAACTCTGTGTGTGCAGAGTCATCCTCTAGGGAGTAAAATTCTACAGTCTCTGGTGCTCTTCTCACTCATCTTTGACTTCTGTCTTTTTTTTTAAGATTTTATTTATTTATTATGTATACAACATTCTGCTTCCATGTGTATCTGCACATCAGAAGAGGGCACCAGATCTCATAATGGCTGGTTGTGAGCCACCATGTGGTTGCTGGGAATTGAACTCAGGACCTTTGGAAGAGAGGTCGATGCTCTTAACCTCCGAGCCATCTCTCCAGCCCGACTTCTGTCTTTGATAACGCTCTCTATGAACTTTTCCAGTGCCTCCCACCTTCTTCCACAGCATGTGAGGTTCTGTTCCTTGTGTCCTCAAAATGTTCATTTGTTGTTGTACTTAACCTGTTAGACAATAGCCTGGTCCTTTATTTTCTGTGTGTTGGGAGTGGGGAGTCCTGGATTATCTAGCTGTGATGGGGGAAGAAATGAACTCAAAATATGAGTGCCAACTTCAATACAGGAAAAAACATTTTACTCTGTTGAGGGATCAAGGTCTGTATTTCCTTTCTTGACTGAATCAAAAGACACATACACACACACAGAGAGAGAGAGAGAGAGAGAGAGAGAGAGAGAGAGAGAGAGAGAGAGAGAGAGAGAGAGAGAGAGAGAGAGAGAGAGAGAGAGAGAGAGAGAGAGAGAGAGAGAGAGAGCTGGGATTACAGACACAGTACATGCATTTGACTGTTTGCTTTTAATTTACTTTATTTTAAATTCTTTGTCTCTCTGCAGGTTTGTGCACATGAATTTAGGTGTCTGCAAAGGCTAGAAGAGAGTATCAGAGCATTTGAATCTGGAGTTACAGGCAACTGTGAACCAATGCACTTTGGTGCTGGGTCCTCTGCAATAGCAGAACACTCTCTGATTTGCTGACCCTCCTCTCCAGCCCCATGCAGTTGGATACAAGCTAAGGTCCTCATGATGGCATGTGGGATACTTTCCTGACAGTATCATCCCCCAGCCTCTTTAGGAAACATTCTGGAATCATTGGAGAATGTAAACATGCATCATCATTTTTCTCCAACATTTTCAACCAGGGGAATTGAAAGATGTTTGTATATGAACATGTAAGTGACCTTATTTATAGTAGCCTCAGATTGGAAGGAATCCAAGTCCAACAAGAGGTAACGGGACAAATGGTAGGAGAGCTCTGTGATGGAGCACTACTCAGCAGTGACGGGAGAAGACTGACAACAAACAGCCACACAATGGCTCTCAAAATCACCATACGGTGGGGAGGAACGTGAAGAATAAGCTGCCATTATTCCATTGACATACAATGCTAGAAAATGCAAATTAACCAATGACAGAAAGTGGGCCAGATACCAAAGGACAGGAGCAGGCACAGGCTGGAAGTGCTGTGGGCACAAGAAAACATTGGCAGCTGCTGGGTGTTATTCTGGTGGCCTTAGTGGTTTCAGAAGCATATGCCCCTGTCTAAGGCAACCTGTTCCACACTAGCACCTGCAGTCCATTCCACATCAATTGTGCATTCGTAAAGTTACTGAAGAAAGGAAAGGAACAATCACAGGACTTTGGGAGCGATGTGTATAAAGCAAGCGAGTTGAAGTTTTGTAGAAACATTCCTCTTCGAACATCTACATCTCTCTAAAGCTCGAAGACTCATGGCCTGCTACTGTATTCCCCCCAGTGGAGTGAGGGCTCTTTAAGACCAGAATGTTCTAAGGGGGTGAAACATCCCATCCTGCAAGGATTAAGTTTAGAAAGTGAACAGCTTCACAAATCCCTGGAACAGACCCCATTCACTAGGCTCCTCCCTCCCCAAGCTTATACACCAAAGACTGCTGGGAGATATCCTCAGACAAGCCGAGCTGCCTAGGAAGGGGAGTCCAGCTGCTTAGAAGAGATATCTGAAATCTGTTGAGCTGTGTAATGTGCTCCAGGTTCCCAGCTTTGTAAGCTGTTGCCCATGCTGGAGTGACATTTGGTGACATAGCTGTTTTGAGTCATTTCTGGCCCAGGAATAACCCCTCCTTCATACCCCTGCAAGTAACCACAACTCATTATTCCACCAGTTGAAGTTTTGTGGTAACCTTACTTTGGTCTGTTATTGGTTCCATACCAGGGGAGAGTAGATGTTTGTTTACGATGTTTGGGAGTCATGCCACACAACAGACAAGCAACACCTAATTGTCCTGACAGTTGGCCTAATAAACCATTGCCTAATCTCTGGGTGGTGCCTAAGGTCATGAGACAACACTTGACAGAAAGAGAATTGTAGGAGAGAGGCCTGGAAACTTACAGTGTTTAGAAAGAGCCAAAGTCATCAGGACTTAATGTCCACAGGTGTGATGAAGAATTTGTTCTTCATGTGTGACTTTAGGCTGCTGTGGGAATATTTACTACCAGTGAGAAAGCACTGAAGCTACAGAGGGAAGTTATAGAGTCTGGAACGAAAGGGGCAGATGGAGGGGGAAACAGAGCCCCCAAAACTCAGGGTGTAAGGATATCACAGGATGGACCACCCTTAGGCTTTCGCCTCTGTCTCCAGGAATGGAATCTCTTGGGTGAATTTGGTTAGGAAAGACATGAAAAGTGGTCTTTGTCTTTAGGTGTTTGGTTTCATCACCCCCCCCCTCTCTCTCTCTCTCTCTCACACACACACACACACACACACACAGAGAGAGAGAGAGAGAGAGAGAGAGAGACAGAGACAGAGAGAGAGAGAGAGAGAGAGAGAGAGAGGGAGGAGGGAAAGAGAGAGAGTTTTACTGAGACAAAGTCTCATTCTGTAGCCTAGGGTATACTCAAACTCAAGGCAATCTTTGTGTAGCAACCACCTGCGTAACCTTAGTGTTGTAACTACCCGGGTGCTGGGGTTATACGCATGAGCCCCCACACCCAATGAACTTGTAGTTTTAACAGGTGCCCTATTGATATGCTCCATCAAAAATATGTACTTTATGAAAAATGTTAAAGTCATAGAATATTTTTTAAAAACATAAATGGTTTCACATGCCACCCCCATCGCTCATCACTGGCCCACTAATCTTTGACTCCATGGCTCTTCTCATCATCCACCAATGCAGATCTTCCCAAGTTTAACATTCCATGAGCATGTCAGGATCCAGGTACAGCAGAAACTCACACATGCCAGGTAATGTTTACAGCCCTGTAAAACCAGACCTTGTCCTCTCTTCAGGGTTCTGATTTCAAAGCTCAAAGCCTAGTGGACAGTTTTTCTGTGTGATTAACAAAGGGCTCTGCTTTAGTCGCCAGCCTCCTTTCCCACAGCCCGCTAAGCAGTTGCCAGATTTTAGCCCAACACTCCTGTCTGTGGAATCTCTGGGATTTAGTCAAGGTAAGATTGGGAGTTTCACAGATCAATACTGCTAAGCGTTCATTAGCAGGGAACTCTAAAATACAACATACAAATGTGAATGATTGGTTTGAGTGAACTAAATGGTTTCTTGCAAGTTCCTTTAATTAATCCAGGCATTATTTTTCAAGTAAAATTCCAACCTTAATAGTTCACAAGGGCATGAACTCATTGACATCTACCAAGTGTATTGTACAGTGTTCTTTTTTTTTAAGATTTTATTTATTTATTATATATACAACATTCTGCTTCCATGTATATCTGCACACCAGAAGAGGGCACCAGATCTCATAACAGATGATTGTTAGCCACCATGTGGTTGCTGGGAATTGAACTCAGGACCTCTGGAAGAGCAGTCAGTGCTCTTAACGTCTGAGCCATCTCTCCAGCCCTGTACAGTGTTCTTAATGGAGCAGACTGTACAAGCCAGCAAGGCCTGACAGGTGGACCAGTGGGGTCAGGAAGATTCTAGAAACACCCCAAACAGGAATGCCTTGTCTTTTTTTTCTTCCATATATCACACTGAAGATACAACTGGAATTCTGTTGAAAAGAATCACAGACTCAAGCAGGACTGAAAGAAGGATCCATGTCAGAACCACTATGGGGCTGGCTTCTCATGGGCCTCTTCTCCTCCTGGCTTTTCATGGGCCCTTTCTTTTCATGTTGAGTCCACTAAAGGACATTTTTAAGAGATGTTTTCTACGACATGGAAAAACATTTTCACAACATTCCAGTTACATCACCTCTAGGAATCATCTTCAACCTGATTGCTTCATCAAGGAGGCAAGAAGTACAGAGTGTGGTTTGCCAGGGGAACTGCTCCAGGCACTTCCTATGGAAAGACATGTGGACACTGCAGCAAAGATGCACTTAAACATGTATGCATTTGCCAGGCGGTGGTGGCGCACACCTTTAATCCCAGAACTCGGGAGGCAGAGACAGGTGGATCTCTGTGAGTTCGAGGCCAGCCTGGTCTACAGAGTGAGTTCCAGGACAGCCTCCAAAGCTACACAGGGAAACCCTGTCTTGAAAAACAAACAAACAAAAACAGGTAGGCAGTGAATATACCCAAATGATCAAGCAAGAGAGACGATTGCAAGACAGACTCAAAAGCCTCCAGCCCCGCTTTACTTCTAATTATGAACATATATTTTACATGGAAAATTACAAAATTACAAATACTCTTTTATCAGTGTTAAAAATTCTGATTTTACATTTTACATTGTTTCAAATGTGAATGAATGTTAGGATGAGATGGTTCAATCCAGCAAAAAAACCCGGTTCTCTTTGTTCCTGTGTAGACTCCCTGACATTTACCACGAATGCTGCAAAGGATAAGAGGCCTGTGTTTGCATCAAAGCTTCAGCTACTTAGTTTCTTTAAGATACCTTTTGCCTTTTTTGTTTGTTTGTTTGTTTGTTTATAGACAAAAGGGAGACCATAAAACTGTAATCTCCATGAGGTTTTGTTTGCCAATTTGCAGATTTGTGTGTGTATAACTCTTTGCTGTTGGTTATGTGTATGGGGGTTGGGAAGAAGTGACACTTCTCTCCTGAGGACTGTGGACCGGATGGTGATCCATATTTGGTTGTGCCAAGGCAAACAGAGGAAAGTCAGAGACCTGTACAACTATTTGGTTTCCCAGGTCAGATACCAAAACAAAGTCTATGGGATTGCATCAGGGAGGATACTGGAGATTTTTGGATGAAGGGAGAGAATGCATGTGGCATTGCTCACTACGGGGTTGGGCCATGAGCTACATAAGGAAAGCCACCACCATTGGCAAACCCATATTATGTAAGGCCCAGGCTCCCTGTAACTAGAGTATCAACACAATAGAAATGCCAGCAGCCCAAGGCCTTGTATGGGGTTAGCCTGGCTTGCCTGGCTATTTCCACACAGGAAGGAATCCCAGTCTGTCATGAAACTAAACATCCAGGTTCTCACATCACCCCACAGCAGGACATGTGAGCACAAATGGTAGCGATTGCTCACAGGAGAAAGTCAAAGCACATTGTGTAATCGGACTCTGTGGAATGTGTGAGGCATGTAGCACCTGACTGGGCTTGCATAGGTCCATTTAAAGTCATCCTTCAAAGAAACCCTGCTTTCATCACTGCCCCAAAAGGAGAGTGTTGTCTTTCCAAACTAAATGACTCCTAAGCCGCTCTCTCTCAGCTGCGTCATCCTGACTATGGACCTTGTGACCATTCACAAGTGCTGAGAGCATGTACAGGGAGTCAGAAATCCTAAATTCTACACAGGTCAAATCACTTCACAGACAGATGACCCTACATAAGTACCTTGGTCTGGGCCAAACATTCATGTTATTTTGCAAAACATAATAGCCATAGTAATCATAAGGGGAATTGTGAATATGGCAGTGTTTGGAAAAGCTGAATACACATAGACTTAATAATTACAGTCGATACTGAAATGTGTTCATTACTATAGAATCAGAATGTCTG
This sequence comes from Cricetulus griseus, assembly GCF_003668045.3. Lineage (NCBI taxonomy): Eukaryota > Metazoa > Chordata > Mammalia > Rodentia > Cricetidae > Cricetulus > Cricetulus griseus. The sequence continues at coordinate 69,938,834 of NW_023276807.1, read as the reverse complement.
GAAAAATGGTTAAAGACAAAGGTAAAGGTGAGGCTGTCTTGATTTCTTTTGATAAGTCATGAGGAAGGGTAAGCCAGGGGAACTGTCTGGGCCAATTTCTGAATACCTGAGGCTAATTTATAATGAATAGAGATGGATTCAGCTTGAGGTTCAGGAAGGGAGAGACAAAGTACATGCAAGTAATGGTCAAGTCCTTGGTGCTGTACAGTCCCACAGCAGGAGGTAGACAAGATGGTACACATTCACTGCTGTAACAAATCCAGGACGACCATCCTCAGCGCTGAAGAAATCAGAAATCATCATTGCCCCTTACCATCAACAAAAGTTTGGCATGTCACATCCAAAGGAAACTCCAATCCCCCCAGATACAAAAGGCAGTCCAGATGTTCAAGGATGACCTCAATCTGGACTACAGGAGGACTTCTGGTGGTTAAACAAAGGCCAGTTTTCCTCAGGAAACTTGTGAAGCTGGTTCCCATCTAACAAACGGATTCATTTCCCTCACCTCCAGCAAAAAGGACACACAGCTCTCCAATTAACATATGCCTGTGACACCTATCTGCAAAACAAAGTCCACTCTGGAATCCTAACTCTCCTCTCTCCCTTCCCCTCCGCATAACCCTGGCTAGTCTCACTATGTACTATCTATCTGTCCTCTATCTCCTGCTATTCTCCCCTCTCTCACAGATAGCCCTGGCCATGTCAGTCTGATGGCCCTGTTTAGTCTACTTCCTCTGCTCTCAACTCTTCCAAGTGCCTCTGGATATTCTCACACATTCCCAATAAAATCTTCCCATACCATGGAGGGTTCATGTTATCAGTTTATACGGTTTCTACCAATGAGGTAACCAGAGTACCACCTCACTGCCATGGATAACTGGCCTCATCTGCCACTTGACCAGTTGCAGAAACTAGAATTATAACTGGAACGAGTGTTTCTACCATATTTTGTTAAGAATGTGTGTTTATATAGATTCTTGTATTTTCTTTCCTAGGTTTATCAGTAATGTTAACATCAGTTAAGAAAATATCATATATAAATTTTGAGATACTAAAGAATGTTCCTCAAGGGACATGGTCACCTATTCTAAAATTTATGATGTGTTTGTATGAGGGATAGCTACATTATGTAATTATGACCTGGTTATTGTTTTCATTTGGAAATTAAGTGTGACATAAGGAGATATGACTGAGTGCTAAGTTGGCATGGCATGGACTTGGTGTTAAAATTTTTGCTTAAATTATAAATAAAGAAAAAGAGGCAGATGAGACATAAGACTAGTTTATTATATGCCCGACAGAGTAGGGAGACTAAGAGAGAAAAGGAACAGGGGTAATGGCTGACCACCATGGCCGGTCTCCATAGAGAGAGAGAGAAGAGAAGCAGAAGCAGACAGAGAAGAGGAGAAGAGAGTGTAAAGAGAGAGCGTAAATGGGCAGGGTCTGTCTTTTAAAGGGGTCCTCTGCACCTTCGTGCAGACTTAGTTCCCATGGAACCCTGGGCTGAGTAGATTCTGCCAGGTGACAGGGGCAGGCCAGCATAATGCCTGAACCTTTCAATAACACCTTTACTTATTATTATTAATAAAAAAAGATGGGGTGTTGGACATGGCAGAATAAGGAATAAGGGCGTCGAATTCTCAAGACTGCTTCCTGCTGATGTGGGGGGCATTGACCATCTTTAGGGGACCTGAGAAGGTTGGGGTGCTGCCACGTGCTGGGGTAGCTGGTTGTTTCATCGAAGTCCAAGCTGTATGGAACTCCCTGGCACCTCTTAGACCTGGAAAAAGATGTTGGCAGAGCAGAGGACAAGGTTAAGTTTTTTTTTCTTAGGTCCTGGCACTTGAGGGGAAGATTGTAAGATGAGGGAGGAGTTCCTGAGGAGTCCCAACATGAGGAAAGGGAGTTCTGGGACAAGGGAAAGATTGAATAACTGGAGTGAATCTGACCTGTTTGTTTGGATCCAATTCAGCTCCCTGGAATCCTTAGAGTTTGTGGAAACATAAGTATTAGACACATTAGCAGCATATTTTGTTAGAAGCAACTTGGATGAAAGCATTAACACTTGGTTGTCAACTGACTACATCTGGAATTGACTAATTGTCTGGGCACACCTATGAGAGTTTTTTTTTTTTCCATAATTAAAACATTTGAAGTGGGATGACCCATTTTTAATTCAGATCTTTTGAGGTGGGGAGATATGCCTTTAATCCAGATCTTTTGAGGGACATACCTTTCAGTGGCAGCCTACATAAAGGACATGAAAGAAGGAAGCTTTCGATTTTTGACTGTTTGCTTTCTCTTGCTCTCTCTGGAAAATTCACCCCTTAGCTGGCATTAGAGCCTACTTCTTCAAGATTCCAGCACATACTGAAGACCAGTTGAGACATCCAGTCTGTTGGACTGAACAACTACTGTATTCTTGGAACTTTCATTGGTAGACAGCCATTGATGGACTAGTCTGTAATTGATTTATTAGGCTGTAAGCCATTCTAATAAATCCTCTTTCTCTCTCTCTCCCTCCTTCCCTCTTTCCCTCCCTTCCTTTTTCTCCCTCCCTCTTTCTTCCCCCCGTGCCCCAACCCCCCCCCCGTCTCTCCAGATATACCCACAGACATCAAACAGCACTGGGATGAAATGTGAACCCAGGTACATGGCAAAGCAGTGGGATGTCCTTTCCTGTAAGATACTGTTTGCACTTTATTCTTCCTGTGCACAGCTGTGGTCTTGGCAAGAGATACTTTGCGGACTGACAGGCTTAGCTGCTGTGAACATTTTCCTTCCATCTTCAATTGTGGCACTTATTCAGTTTAAGCCTAACCCCACACTGCCTTATCCATCCACCAATATCCTTCACCATATCCCTTCTCCTAAGCAAAAGGAACTTAGAAAAGTTAGAATAACCTATGTGTTTAACATTCACTGAAGAATGTTACGTAGAGGCTTCTGTCCCATGTGTATGGGAAATGGATGTGTGCAAGCATGGTATTGATTAGTGGCTAAAGCTTTTCCAGAGACTTTGATGCTGCATTGTGGGTATGATGAGTAAATATCATGTGATAAGTCACATCCATACTCCTGTGGTTCAGGCCTGGAGTTTTTAGCGTGGAAGAGTGAAGAAGATACAGTTGCAGGCTCAATGAAATGGCTAAGAACACATTGTCCTGAATTTGGTTCAAAACTAGCAATTCTTCTGAATTCACACCTTGCATTCCATTTTCATGGGCCTGGACTTCTTACCTCTGTATCTGGAGAGAACTGGAATGATGAAAACCTGTGTGAAGCTTCTGCAGAGAGACCTGTGAGTGGAAACACAGCTTTGTCAGATGGGATCTCACGGGAGTCTTGTGACAGGCTGTCTGCAAGCCAGAGGATCACAGAAGTAGGGAGGGTGGCTCCATCTGGGGCTGGGAACACATTTCTTCAGGACACACTACACAGTTTCTTAAAAAAAAAAAAAAATACAAGGGACAAAAGAGTAAATGCCTTCATTTTAGTTACTTTTCTATCACTGTGATGAAAATGCCATGGCCAAGGTTACCTATAAAAAGAAAATATTAGCCGGGCATTGGTGGGGCACGCCTTTAATCCCAGCACACGGGAGGCAGAGGCAGGCAGATCTCTGTGAGTTCGAGTCCAGACTGGTCTCCAGAGCAAGTGCCAGGATAGGCTCCAAAGCTACACAGAGAAACCCTGTCTCAAAAAAAAAGAAAGAAAAACAAAGAAAGAAAGAAAGAAAGAAAGAAAGAAAGAAAGAAAGAAAGAAAGAAAGAAAGAAAGAAAATATTTAATTTGATTTACTGGGAACAGCATGGGCTTTTGAAACCTAAAGCCCACCCCCAGTGACACCTCCTCCAACAAGGCCATACCTCTCATACCTTCCCAAATAGTTCTGCCAACTGGGGACCAAGTATTCAAATATTTGAACTGATGGGGGCCATTCTCACTGAAAATGCTATACTTAAGGACTAGACACGTCTGTGCACATATGGAGCATGTGGGCAATCCTGTCTCAGACAAATTTTAATGGGGACAGAGGGGTAGGTCAAAAACTTGAACCCTAACTGGATATTTACTCATGGAAAATTTACTTTCTATTTTGATTGTTTTGATGGCTTTAAGGTCACATTCTTAATGAGACCTAAAAGCTCAGATATGTATATTGAAATACCTACAAAAGAAATGATACAATGTCCAAAGTTTGCTTCAAAATGCTGAGAGGAGTTTGTATGGTTATAGCCGAAGTGACATGAACTTTTTTACCCCATTTAGTTGTACTTTCTGAAGAGCTATAGATTAGATATTCATGTGCCTATGGTTTGCTGTTTTAAAAATACTGGGTGGCAGGGAGTGGGAGTCAGACTTGGCTATAATCTAGAAAGCTAGACAACCTGCACCTATGCAAAGGCATTTGTCTCTCCTTTGTCCATAGCTTGATCTTTTCTTTACAAAAATACAAACCCTACTCCTTGTTCTTAGGCCTTGTACAAAAAGGTACACCTTGAGAGTTCTGCAGCCGCCTATGTATACCATTGCAGAGGGAGGAGAAGAGGCTGATTGGAACTCTCCTGAATTTGCATGATCACCTCAGAAGTCAGCTACCCTTTTCGGACACTTTCATGCATCCAACAGTGTTAGCAGGGCTTTTGGTGTCTCTACTTATCCATTAAGCAGTGTGAGTGTCTCCCTCTGAAAGATAAGAAAGCCGAGGCACTGAGAGGGTAATTAAATTGCCTAAATGACACAAATGGAGTGACTAGCAGGAGACAGAGCAGAGTTTGAGCCAGCAGTTGGAACCCCGAAGCCCCACAGTCTACTGGAGGTGTACTGGATGCATTCTTAGCTGTTGGCATTTATTATCAAACAGTATTGGTGATTGATATTTATTTGAAGCCTTAATAAGTTAGATAAGGAAGCAGTCAAGTCAAGTCCTGTTGAGACATTTGCACACACCATCAGGACAGTTAGGTCCCTCAGGCTGAAACATTAGCTAAATGCATATTAAGAAATGTCAGGGACTGAACAGGAGGATACGGAGGCAAAAGCAAAATGTCAGGGTCACCTGAGTGCCACCAAGAACTTTTGTCCTCACATATGTAATAAGGGGTCACAAGAGTATATAACCGTTATGCTACTAATAGCTCAAGTGCTGCCCTTGAAGGGAGCTCCCAAAGCCACCCCCAGGACTTCATCAAGATATATTGTCACTGGAAACTCTAGGCAGCCCCATGTTAGGTGCTGCATAGTACTGGGAAGACTTGGGGCTCTGTTCTGAGGTCTTATTCTCATTAGTAAAAGGTTTTTTCCAAGTAGACCCCAAAAGAAACTGGAGGACAGTTTTATTGAATTTAAGAGAAAACAGTGGGGAGAAGCAAACTCTAAATCTCAGCAACAACAGGGAAGAGGGATGGTGTCCTTGGCAATGGAGGTTCAGCAAGCAGTCACATGGAAGTGGGTATCTATGTGATGAAAGTGGGGGAACTTTAGAGAAAACATGTTTAGACTTCAGCTAGAATCAGAAAGAACGGAGGAAGGGAGGGAGGGAGGGAAGGAAGGAAGGAAGGAAGGAGAAAGGAAGAAAGGTAGGAAGGAAGGGGAAAATTGTGCTTTTTCTGAGTTAGGACTCAGAAAAGTGGGCAGACTTAGCAGAGCTGCATGACTGCAGCCCCACCGGCAACCACATAAAGGTTTTAGAAAAGACAAAGTGCATTGCCTCACTAAAGGAGTAACTGTTGCTCCCATTGTTACAGGGATCCCACCAAAGATCATTCAGACAAAGTCTATGCGCCAACAGAAAGTCTTCATTACAGCCCTCTGGTGACCACACCTGGGTATTCGGAATCCAAGTGCAGCCCTAAGACTTTCTCAGAGTCCATATTTACGCAAGAAAATGGCATTATGGCTGGAAAATCCCCGAGGTTTCCTTCCTGCAGCTGCAAATTAAGCATATAGTTACAAAAGCCAAAACATAGGATTATCAAAAATAGTGAGGTCAAGCTGACTTTTGCAGAGAGCCCATATCCTTGGGTTGTTTTCCTTCCCAGAGATGATTTTTTTTTTCTTAAAGACCCTCCCCACTTTTGAGGTACTAAAGCAGAATCATCATAGTCAACTTATAGTCCTTGTCACACCGTGTCTGTAGCAAGGTTTTAGGTGAATCAGCCTTTCTGAATGGATGTCCCTTGGCCAGTCTTTTGAGAATATCAGCATCATGTCTCCACCCAAGGCCAGGAATACCCTATTATGGAGATGTTCATCCACAGTGGTCTCTAAGGCTCCTGCAACATTCTCCTCTCCAGACCAGGTACCCTAAAACCATTTAGGGGATGGCTGAAATTGGGAACTGCATATTATTTATTTCTACCATGAGAAGCCAGAGATCTAGTTCCAAAATTGTTCACCAGAGTGGATTAGTGTCTAAACTGGAGTCATCACAGCTTTATCTGGAGCTTGCAAGCAGTGGAGCTGATTTAGAAAAAGAGATACGAAGGAATTGGGTCCCAAAGCTGTCCTCTGAATTCCACCTTCCAATCATGACATTCCTGGGACCCAGGCTTTTAGGATCCTTGCTGGAAGCTCACTATGCACCTTCCATCTTCTGCCCTCATCCCTATGACTCCCTAAACCAAAGCTTCTGGGAACAGCCACACCTGTGTCTCAGACTGTGCAGATCAGTTGACTGGTTAGAACTTCCTGGTTGTGGAGCCCCAGAAGGTTGCGGATCAAAAGCCAAAATTATCCTGGACTGTCTTGACTCCTTTTAATAACCACACAAAACCCACCTTCTGAGTCTGTCACAAGAGTGTATTAATTTAGCAGCTGTGCTGCTTAGTTTTATGTCAACTTGACACAAGTTAAAGTCATCTGAGAGGAGGGAACCTCAATTAAGAAAATGTCTCCATAAGATCAGACTGTAGGCAAACCTGTAGGACACTTTCATAGGCCCAGACCATGGTGGGTAGTGCCATCCCTGGACTGGTGGTCTTGGATTCTATAAGAAAGCAGGCCGAACAAGCCATGAGGAGCAAGCCAGTAAGCAACAACCTTCATGACCTCTGTATCAGCTCCTGCCTCCAGGTTCCTACTGTGTTTGAGTTCCTGTCCTGACTTCCTTCAACGATGGACAGTGATGAGGAAGTGAAAGCCAAAGCTTTTGTGTTTTTGATCATGTTGTTTTAACGCAACAACAGTAACACTTAGACAGCAACCCATTGACCTGGCCCAATGCTGGCTGAGGACTAAGAATGCCATCAGAGAGCATCTAAGACCAATAGCAGAGATTTTCCAGCTTTGTCACAACCTGCCTACCCCACGTCCTCACCAATGTCTTTGACAAATGCCTTGGCTTATGACTCTTTTGGTTCTGTGACGATGAAAGTTCTTGTTATCACTTCACAGCAGGAACCTGACTCAGTGTTACTAGGTCCCAGAGACTCAGTATAAACCATCTCTTCTCATCTTTGGAACAAGATTTAAGTTTTATGCTGTCTTAGTCACAGTTCTATTGTTGTGAAGAGATGCCATGACCAAGACAACTCTTAAAAGAATGCATTTAATTGGGGGCTTGCTGACAGTTTCAGAAGCTTAGTCCATTATCATCATGGCAGGGAACATGGTGGTAGGCATGACTCTGGAGCAGTTGCTAAGTGCTACATCCTGATCCAACCGCAGAAAGATACTGGGTTTGGCTTGGGCTTTTGAAACCTCAAAGCCCACCCCCCAGTGACACACTTCCTCCAACGAGTCCCCACCTACTCCAACAAGACCACACCTCCTAATCCTTCTAATCATTTCAAAGAGTTCCATTCCCTGTAAATAAGCATACAAATCTATGAGCCTATGGGAGCCATTCTTACTTGAACCACTGCATGTGCTGATAATAAAATAACCTTCCAAAGAGAACTGTGGGTCCTGGAGAGATGACTCATCCATTTTAAGTGCTTATTCCTCTTGCAGAAGCCATCTTAGTCTTGGTCCTAGCACCCATGTCTGGCAGCTCACAGGTTTCTGTAATTCCAGCTCTAAGAACTTATGTGTAGCTTGCATGTACATGTAACACACACGTGTGCTCATGCACACACACACACACACACACACAGAGAGAGAGAGAGAGAGAGAGAGAGAGAGAGAGAGAGAGAGAGAGATTGAGGTAGAATGGCAGATAATAAAGGTGTTCCTACCCAACTATTAACTGCAGGTGTTCAGGCATTCTTTCTAAATTGCTATCCAGGGCACCTACTGATCTAAGTGAAAGGTTCAGGCTTTAATGGTGATCCGCAATATCTCTTTAAGAGACAGACACCCCCCCCACCCCGACAACAGTCAGGGCACGCACAGGAAAACGTGCTACGTCATCACCACGTCACCCCCCACACATTATGACCTGCGTGAGGAGTCTGGGCATGCGTGGAACCTCAGTGCGCATGCACAGTCTTCCCTTTAAAAGTCCCAACTGCCCTGCTACTCTCTCTCTGTTTCTGCTTTGCTCTCCCTTCTCCCACCTATGCGCTCTCTCTGCCTCTCTATGGTGACCAGCCATGGCGATCAGCCATTACCCCTGTTCCTCTTCTCTCTTACTCCCTCTACTCTACCAGGCCATATAATAAACTGGTTAATATGTCTCATCATCCGTCTCTTTTCCTCTTTTTCTTTATTTCTAATTTAAACAAAAACATAACATTAAGCACCCCCCTCAGGGCATGGAAAGTTTGTTTCCTTTTAACAGGAATTATTCAGGAAATAGTCACATGCATCCTAGACTCCTTCCCTCTCCCAGTTTTCTTTAGCTGTAAGACTCTTCTGATTCGTCAATCACTTATTTCGATATCCACCTCTCCCCATCTCCAGATCTAATTAGCCTCTTGGAGATCTACTTGCGCAATCTGCCTTCCGATCTGCTGTCTGTTGCTGGTGCTGCCAGACATAGCTCAGTCTCTGAGGGGCAGGCGGAAGGTGTTTTTTAATCCTCAGTGAAACTGGCCCAAGGCTTTCCTCTAAGATAAAGTAACTCAAAGCAGAGCTGACGTAGGAAGTGCTGTGTTTGATAACAGCCTGAGAGGCCATTCTCCGGTAATGGACTGGCATGCCAGACAGGTGCCCATGCCGTAGTACTGCCAGACAAGGAGGCTGGGGGATGTGGCTTCCCTCTCTCTACAGAGAGCCCTTTACACAAAGAGGCTACCTGTAATTGCAGTATCAAGTTGAAAGGTTACATTCTGCTTCCCCTCCAGGAACCCTTTAACAGAAAGGGCACAGAGTGCCTCTGTGCTTACCATGGAGCAGGGTCAGGGTGGCTTCTCCTGAACAGAGAGGCCATGCTGCTGCCCTCTCTCCCAGCAGGTTTAGCTGCAGTGGCCCAGCTGAGACAGGCCTGACACCTGGATGTCTGCTTGGAAGAAGGCCCATAGGAAGTCACCCCCAAGCATGGAAGCCACATCTCCTTGAGTCCTTATCAAGATGATGCCCAGGCCTCCAATCTAGGCAGCTAACTGACAGGGGGTTTAAAAGCAAAGGAAGTCCAATCAGTGAGTCCCACTCACTTTATTGAACCTTATCTGGACATAAATTATGAAAAAGCTAGTCTGAGATGTTGATGGCTTGATTTTGCCTTACCTATAGTGAAGAAACAGATGGTCCTATTACCAGTTCTTTATCTCACTAAAGGGCTGCTCTACAAAGGAGCTAGATAGACCTCTTCAGGGTATACACTGATCACTTCCTTGGCCCTTGTTTCCAGAAACTGATACCTTCCGTGGAGCCAGGACAGTCTCTGTGGCAGGCACGAAGCATCAGAAGGCCCTCTGATAAGTTACTACTCAGGCTGTTTCATCAGCTCCCAAGAATCCAAACAGCCATAGGAATATCGACCAGTTGACTATTCTCCTGGCCTTTAAAGTCTGAGCTTTGTGACTCCATCCAGACATTGCTGCATTACCACAGAGGGGACTCCTGGGTGACAGTCTCTGCTGACTCCAGACTGACCCCAAGTGCCAGGAAGGTGATAGCACTTTAGTGAGGTTGCTCTCTAGCTGTGTATACTCGCTGATATGAAACTGAACCTCCAGCTTCAGCTTCTCCATATGTGAAGGAACAGGCTGGCCTCCAAGAAATTTGAGTTCCTTAGAGCCTCTTCCGTGAGAAATAGCCTCAAGGGCTTTTATTCCTGTTTTTATTTTAAATGTCAGGAAAGCAGGGTTTGGGGTAGAATTTAAAGCTGGGGCCAGTTCCAGAGTTTGAAATAGTCAACAAATTAAAGGACTGTTTTCAACAATCAGGCACTTCCCAGGTTCCCATAGGAACAGGGGTCAGCTATGCTCAAAGTCAGCTGGTGGGGACAGGAGGGGATAAGTCACTTGTGGTGAAGTGAACCTTTGAAGACAGCCTGTTTGTTCCCAGCATAAATGCAAGCCTGAGAGCCATCCTCCAATCCATAGAAGTGATGCACTTCGACCACTGAAGTCATTGTCTGTGCAACCTTGTTGTTTGACACGATCAGCTGATTTGCCAAAGAGAGCAGCTGGCTGGAGTTTCTTCTAGCTACCAATGAAGCGTTAGCAGTTAGTAAATGTTTGTGGTGATTACCACATATGGAATGAATGTAGTTTACCCAGCAGGGTGTGTGATCTGTCACAGTTTGATTATGGGGAGAGGACTTCTTACTAAATAGTTTAGATGGTTTTCAGAGCTGTCTGTTGTGTCTCTTGAAGGCTAAATATGGTGCTAGTACCAGTTGCAACACCCCAAACATAAAGAGTTCTTATTTCTTTGATCGGTAACTCAAATAGGTTGATAATAAAATAATAATGATAATAGTAATAACACTAATAAGTCAAGTCATTCCTTGCTTTGGATTGAGATTAATACTTCTAAAAATAGGGAATTTCTATATTATTTTCAGTTTTGAAAGAGACAGAGCAAAGATCAGAACACTATTCTTTTTTTCTAGCTAACCTCCTTAGATCCAGTGCCTGGGTGAGGTGGCTATTAGGGTCAACTCTACCCTCCTACTGTAATCTCCACTCCCACCCTGAGCAAGCTGCACCCTGGCACCACACTGGGATCTGGAATCCCAAGAATGTGTTTGCATTTATCCCAAAACTCTCCTTTACCCAGGGGTCCACCCTGGGATTCCATTCTGGTGACTTTCAAACATGTAATTACTCATTAGTCCGTTCCCACAGTCGGCAGCGTGCGGACTTGTTTACTGCTGAGAGAGAGGGTGGGGAATGGAGTCCGGGAGTCTGTGTTAGTTGACTGTCATGAACAAGCACACATCTGCAGTGACCACAGCATTCCTGAGCACTTGATTGAGCTCTGGGAATCAAAGGCCTTATCCTTCTTTCCTCATCTATGGCCCTCCAAAGGCACTCTGGGAAATTTGCCTGCAGATCATCCAATAACAGCCTCTGGTACTGGATGATCCTTGGCGAGCTAGATCTGTACAATTTGCACTTGTGTGTTTCCTGACATAGACCTGGTTCTGGTCACAGCTCTGTGCTTTGGCCACACAGCATTGTGATGTCTCTTCCAGAGGTGGGGAAAGATGTATCTTCTCTTGCCACAACTAACACATCAGAGAGAAGCTCAAATCACATACACAGAATTCTGAGCAGTCACCTGCAGTCACCACAGGACACACTGAGTCCCATAAAACTGCCACATGCATTCCTTTTTACTGAGAACCACCCCCAAGTGGTGTGCTCATTTGGTCCTGCCTTGAAACACCCAGGCAATGGTGGTAGTCTATGGACTGTTTTCTTGGAGGCTGTAGTGTGCTGGTAAGCCAGAGTGTAATCTAAACAAGCATGCCTAACACCTTTCCCCAAATCCCCCTTAACCTCCAGGCCTCAGGTACCAAACAGAGTTCATGGTGTTGCCCTAAGGTCTCACTATACTTACAAATTTAATGCTAGCAGGATAGAAGGCATTGCCTAGGGAACAGGATAGGAAGAGAGGGTTTAGGAACCAGGAGTTTTATTCTGGCTGGGATGCTAATGTTCTGGTGACCTCAGCCAAGTTCTATAAATTGTTACTATCTGCAAAGTGGAGATAATGGAAAGCCCTGCCCATCCCGCAGGATGGCCAGGAGACTAATTAGAGAGCTCATTTGAGATTCAAAGTGCTTCGCAGCCCACAAGGAAAGTGTTGGAAGAACAAAGGAGAAGCTTGCTCTGTGCTCCAGCAGTCTGGGGACCACACCAAAGACTCTCACAGGAATTCGTCTGTTGGAGAACCAGTGTTTGTTAATTAACTGGTATTAGGAAGTCATTGTGGCTACCAGGGGTTAATGGAAAGACTGAACTTGCTGAGATGGGTCTGTAGAGGTGTAAATTAAGGGTTCCTTTGTTGAAGGAAAAGGAGGTGTCCCTTCAGGCTGCCTGGAGTTAAAGGCCTGGTCTTTCCTATGTCTTCTAGAAATTCCAATCGGGTTGCATGTAGCATAGACATGTTTCTTTCCAATATGATGAAAGCAAACAAACAAACAAAAAATATTTATTTTTTTACTGTATCTGAAACAATTTTATTTTAAGATATAAAAAACAAATTAATTAGGATGCCTTCAGTGATTCTTTTATAGTTTTATGTGAGTTCCATCCTTTTATAGGGATTAGTGTGGGATCCCATGCACACAGTTATACATGCATACATGTGTGCACATGCGCACACACACCCCACCACTAAGTCAGTTGTCCAGCAAGAAGCCAGCATGATAGTCAAGGACACTTCTGGAAGAGTTCTGCATGTGAGCTTCCAGTGGAATGAAGCTGATGCCCAGGGTTCCGGAAGCAAGTCTCTGTCTCCAGGAGGAGCCCAGTGAGCACAGAGAAGTTGGGAAGTTATGAGAGCCAGTGAGGCTTGTCTTTTCCTTAAAGATCCCTTTTGATGGCACAGTTTGCAGAAGCTACAGGACAGAGGGAAAAGGATGTTGGTGAAGATCCCAGTGAAAAGTTTCTGCACCCTGTTAAGCCTCTCCATCGACCCAGCAATCCAAATCAGACCAAATCAAACCAAATTAGAAAAAGCCCACATTTAATGGATACAACGCTCCCGGATGGCCTTCCTGCCCCCCAGAGAGACCGGAAAAACCATGAGTCTATTAGGGGGGACACTTTAAATACCCTGTAGGAGTGGTCTTGAGCATTTCTGGTGGAGAGGCCATCATTTGGCAGGGCTTTCTGAGATGCAGCAGGGTTTGTAGGGAGATAGGGGAGGGGGATTTGGGTGGAACTTCCACCACAACATCCCAGATTCTTTGGGTATATGGATGCTAGAGGCTGGGGTGAAGCTTCCACTATCACATTCCAGACTCTTTGGGTATGGATGCCAGTGTCTGGGGTGAAGCTTCCACCATAACACCCAGGACCTTCTGAGCAGTGTGTCACCTCTCTCCTCTGTAAAAGCCCAGATGTGTACATGAGCAGGTGTGTGAAGTCCAGATGTTCCTAGCCAGCCCGAGGATTCTGTTTGGATATTGCTCAGAGACAAAGAATGAAACACCTCACTACAATGGGGGTTCAGAACATGTCACCCCAAAACATGGCTTCTTGGAATGTGAAGAAATCAAGAGACAGGAAGGGTGCTTGGGCCCTCTTGCAAGGCTCTTCCCAGAAGCAGAGGGAAGAATAACTGAGGGAGGCTCAGGAGCCTCTGAGAGCAACATTGCTGTCCCTGGTTAACACTGGGGCTCTCTATGTTTTCTCAGTCTTGGGCCTTGACTGTTGATGGAGGCTGGCAGGGTGGTTAGTGTCAGTCAACCAAGAACCAGGTGTTCCCCCATTCCTCACCCCATCTTCAATTGTCACCATCACTGAAGGCCAATGTGACACACTGTCACTAATATTAGCTCTGGCTGGCCTGCCACCAGGTGTGGCACTATTTCCAGTGTCCCTACAAGCTTCACATTTCCCTATGTGACAGACACACCCTTAAGATTGTACATTAGTCACACTTCTCTCTCTTGCTCCTTTGCCTGTTCTCTCTCTGTGTGACTGCCTCTCTCGTGTGCCCACTCCAAGACTGCCTTTAGTACTTTCACCTTCCTCCCTTCCCCAATAAACCTCTTACACTAGATCTGTTGCATGGAGCATGTTCTCTTAGCTACCAATCCTGGCCCAGCCTGCCAGAGGTACTCCATTTTCCACCGCTTCATCACTACAACACGTTTCTGCCTTCAGATATTTTTCCTTATGTGCATACCCCATACTCCTATAAAACCTGAGCCATCTCTCTCTCTCTCTCTCTCTCTCTCTCTCTCTCTCTCTCTCTCTCTCTCTCCTCTCCTTTCCTCTTCCTCTTTCTCTCTCTTCACCATAGTCATGGCACACAGGTCCCCTTTCTCCCCAATACACATGCCACTTCTCTCCAACATGGTGCCTTGACGTTCTGAAATGGATCAGACCCACCCGTGCAGAGGATGAGTCCTTCTCAGGCTTTACTTGTTTCCTTGTGACCTGGGGAGCTCCTTCATCATGGGGACTCTCACATTGACAACTGGGCTCAGCTGTGCTGGCTCACTCTTTCCTGGTCTTTTCTGAAGACCCTGACAATATATGTAAAGCTCCTAGACTCGTAGCCATATGGCAGCCCATTTTTTGGGATCTGCTTCCTCCTATAAGGAGCTCTGTCTCTTTCTCTTAAGCTCCCACCTGTAAACCTGTAATAAAACTCCATTCTAAACCCACCCTCCTATTGTACTGGAATTCCATTTTTCAAGTTTGCAAAACAAGGCAGCCAGAAACCAACGGTTTGGGTTGATTCTGGTGGTCTGGGTTTTGTCTAGCATCATAGCTTTAGCACATTTGAAGCTGGGAAGCCTTCATTGAATACAAGGATTTTGAGTGTGTGAGCGCGCATGCACACACACACACACACACACACACACACACACACACACACACACACACACACACATACACACCTTCCCTGTGTCACCACACTGGACCTTCCCTGTCTCCTTCTTGACAATAGATTATTACCATGATGGCAGACTATGGTTCCCATGTGTGTAACCACAGAAGCACAGCACAACCAACCCTGTACCTCTCTCCACAGGACTTGCTGTGGACAGCACAGCACAACCAACCCTGTATCTCTCCACAAGACTTGCTGTGGACCACAACACTCCAACTGCTCATCACACAACAGTTCTAACCCTTATAGTGAGCTAGCTATGTTAGTTGATAGGGTCCCCTGGCAAAGACTCAGCATTTCCTTTGAAATCTATTTAGATAGCTGTATTTCTGTGAATTAATTCCTATCAGTGTGCCTGAACACTTGAGAGAAATGATTCAACAGGAGACAGATTTGGGGTTGTTTTGTCTTGTTTTGTGTTTGTTTGTTTGTTTGTCTTACAATGTCAGAGGTGTCTGACTGGTCTCTTGCTACTATTGTGGACCTGAGGCAAGGCAGGACATCATGGAGATGGGGGAATGTGGCAAAGGAAGCTGTTATGAGGTAGAGAATAGAAAGGACCAGAACTCACTGACAGACTAAAGTAGAAACCATGGGAGGAAACTGTGGCTCTCTGGTCATTTTTTTTAAATATATATAACCTGTAGTTATCTACTTTGCAATGGTGCCTCCCACAGTAGGCTTGGCTCTCCCACATTAAGCATCAATCAAAACAATTCCTCATAGCCATGGCAATAGGCCAATCCATAGAGGCAATTTTTCAAATGAGGGTCCCTCTCCCCAAGCGACACTAACCAGCACACCCAGTTTCCTTAGCAAGAATTTTTCAAATGTTGCTATGCCTCAGACACAGTGAGTAACGATAGACACCAACAAGGAGTGCTATTCAATATTGCCAAGCTCTGAGCTGCCTGAGGTGGGGAGCAGTGAGTTAGATGGGCATGAAACATGTCGTTATAACAAAGAGTGTCCCAGAACTTCTGAACCCTACTATTTATTGTATTGTTAGTCACACCCATACTATTGCAGAACTCCACTATTTTTTCATTCTGCAAATGTCTGCAGAATGCCTGGAAAGGGAAGGGATGGCCATAGCAGAACTTCCAGAGCCATGTTAATTATCTCTCAGGCCACAGTGCTGTGGAGGCCAGGAAAACACCTTTGACCTACAGAGCTCTTAGTTAACTGGGGCTGAGGTAGGCAGATGGATGCTGAAGGCAAAGGTAAGGGATGTCACAAAGGGTTCTTAGAGGAGGAAAAACCTTCTCAAGTCTAGGATTGCCTTGTCGACAGCAAACATACTTTTCTCTTACAGCAGACATGACAAGTAGTAGATCCAATGAAAAGCTTCTGAGTATCTTCTATATGGAGCAATAATGGGAGGGATGAGGCTAGGAGGTCAGCCAGGTGGAAACTCAGACAGAGTCTAGAGGCTAGGTGGAAGAAGGGAACTTAGACCCTGCCATAAGCATGTAGGAGAGCAAAGTGAGCCTTCTCACCCAGTGGTGTTCTGGGATCAGAGTTCTAATGAGAATTCAGAACATCTGTTTAAAATTGAATTCTATCATGATAGAATATTTTCTTTAAAATTTGCCAAATGTTAATGCACTAAATGCTGTAATTATAATTCTTGCTAGATAACTGTCTTGTTATATATAATTTTACTATGTTAAAGTTAAAACCTTCCTTTTTATTTAGACAGAAAAGAGGAGATGATGTTGGATATCCTTCTGAATATATGTTTCTCTTATTGATTGATGAATAAAGCTATTTTGGCCAATGGAAAGGCAGAATGTAGCCAGGCAGGAAATATAGGTGGGGGTGCCATACTAGGAGAAGTGAGTCACACAGAGAGTGAGTCTCCAGAGAGATGCCATGTAGCTACAGAGAAAGCAAGAGGCTCAGACATCACCAGTAAGCCAAGACCATGTGGATATATACAGATTAATAGAAATAGGTTAATAATTAAGAGAGAGCTAGCCAATAAGAAGCCTGAGCCATCAGCCAAACAGTTTATAATTGATGTAAGTCTCTGTGTGTTTATTTGGGACTAAATGGGTGTGGGGTCAGGTTGAAAAGAAACTCAGTCTACACTTGGCATCCCTACTCAAAGGCTGAACTTAGCTAGCCAGCTTTTCTGCTTTAGGTGAGACTTGCCATGGAAGTCATCTCCCAAGGCAATTCTACTCGCAGAATCATGAAGAGGCAGCATGGGTCTCAGCTTGTCACTGAACTCTCTTAGGACATGCTGATCTGGAGCACAAAGCATGGTGGTAACAGCAGCCATTGACTCTGCCACACTCCGGAGTGGGTGTCCAAGGAGTGACTGTCCCTTCCCAACTGTGCCCTAGTCCCTATCACCACATCTGGCCAAGAGTATGTCTACATGGGGGATTTACTTCATCTGTTAATTCTCTGCAACAAATCTTTTTTTTAAAATTTGCTTCTCGATTTCACCTACAATTTTAGATATTACATCAACAACCTTCTATCTATCTGTCATCTATCTCTTTAAAAATCACAAAATTCAAGACAAACCTTAAAACTATTTTCTAACACTTTAAAATTAAAAAATTATTTTTTTAAAAGGCCTCTTTCCCACTTCATTTAACCTCCATCTCAAAATGTTGTTTGTGTAGATCTTAGACCATTGTATTTCAAACAAATCATACCAGCTGAATAAAATAGTGTGTGAGAAGATAAAATGGACAGCATCACACAATAGGACTACATCTTCTGACCCCCCCCACATGTCAGTGTGTGTGTGTGTGTGTGTGTGTGTGGTGTGCTAAGAACAATTAATACTAAGTGTGCTAAAAACATTTTTAAGAAACTCTGGAAATTTTGATGAATCACTACGGTGTTATTAGTTACAACTACAAGCTTAAATTCTTGTCATTTCTTTCTCGTGTCTAACCAAAAACTTCTCCCCACTCCCATCCCAACCCTCTGCTTCTGAAAGTGCAACTGTACATTGAAGTTTTTAAAGAAAACCAAACCGACCACTAAAGGTAGTGTTAGTGATCCCTGTAGATACACACAAGGACTGCTGTGCACCTGTTAAAAATGGTAAGATGCTTCAACATTTATTAAACAGTGATGTGTTACTGGTATTGAAAAACTGCCATGAGGTAGAGATATGGCTTTTTTTCTTTATTATGTGTACAGTCATGCAAACATGAAAAGAATCCTGAAAGAAATACTAAAAAGTAAGTTGTAGTTGTTGTTGAGAGATTACTGGTGATTATTTTTCTTCTTTATAACTCATATGATCCAAATTTTGACGATGGTCATGCTATCATTATAATACTAAAATGATCTATTTTAACCTTGAAAGCCCTAGCCTGTTTTTATGTGCCTTGCTGTCATTTTGTGTTGTCCACCAGGGTTATATGGTACCGACAAGCTGTGCCAGCCTCAGGAACCCAGGCATCCACTCATGGCATTGGTGTTGTTCTCTCTACCTGGCACTCTGTCATCTGATTTTCTCACCTGAAGGTATAATACATAGTATCAACATTTGTTGTTATAAATCTTAGTAAGGCTGTGTGTATATGGGTGTGAGTGATTCCTTGTACACATCTGAGACAATGTGAAAGGTGCTATGGATTTGTGGATGCTATTCCAGATTGGTAGACTCTTCTAGATTGATGGATGGACACTATTCTGGGTTGGTAGACTCTGTTCTGGATTTACAGATACTGTTCTATGTTGAGAGGCACTATTCTAGATTGGCAGAATTTATTCTGGATATGTTTCTGTGTTTCATGGTTTCTGAGATTATTATTACCATTTAGAGAAGGGGAAAGTCCACATAAGCATGTTCGACCCCAGTTAAACCTTGCAAGATGCACATATATTTAAATTTACACTGTGCCCTATAATACTATACAATCCTTATGTTTTCATGTGTCAGCTAAGAATACATTTAATTTATAAAAGTAAAGCCTTGTAGAATGTTGTGACATACAGTGTGTTTTCTTAGGTTCTGCCTAACTTTCCATAGAAACCAGTGAGAGCCCTTCAAGGACTACTGTGTCCCAAAGGAGAAACCTTTCCCTCAGAATTTCTAGAGCTGGAAGAACTTCTAACTCCTGAATCGTCGTGCCTGGATGCATGTGACAGTGCCCAATGATGGTAGGAAGCTGGTCCATGGTAAGAAATCTACAGCCCAGGACCTCAGGCTGTTTCCATTTCAGCCTCTGTATACTGTTAATTTACTTTTGTTGGGAAGACAATTTGTTCTGTTGCCAGAGAATTTTCTAATGTCCTGCCACCAAGATCTGCACACAACAGAATGCTTTAGAAGATCAACACACACACACACACACACACACAGAGAGAGAGAGAGAGAGAGAGAGAGAGAGAGAGAGAGAGAGCTCCTCTCTGAAAGGGATAAGAGATAGTAGAGTTTCTGTTTGAAGCAGCGGAGAGAGAAACACTGACAAACCCAATCAATGAGCCACTGTGAAGGACCAGTGTCAGCAGAAGAGGAGTGTGAGGTGCCCAGCAAAGGGGAAGGAAGAGCTGTGGCTGTGGCCAGGCCTAGGCGTCACTCCAGAGTGTAGCACTGCCCTACAGGCGGTCAATGCTCCCCTGCATAAAGACCACACCTTACTCATTCTCTGTCCTCCATCCATTGCAGCACCGCGAACATGCTCAGTGTTTGCCAGATGGTAAATCCTAAGCTAAGCATTGAACAGAGAAAGAAAGGATGAGATAGGAAGAGGGAGAGATGGAGGGAGGAAGGAGGAGGGAGAGATGAGGAAGGGAGGAAGAAGAGGAAAGAAAGGAGGGAGGCAGGTAAATAAGGAGGGAAGAAGGAAGGAAAGGAGAGAGGGAGGGGGATTAAAATGTCAGGAGAGAGGAGGGAATGGGGAGGGAGGGAGGGAGGGAGGGAGGGAGGGAGGGAGGGAGGGAGGGAGGGAGGGAGGGATCTGCTTATCTCTCCAGCTTGTGTCCCCATCACCCATGCAGGTTTGTTGCTCTGTAATGCAGGGAGTGAGCTAAGAGACCAGAAGAAACAAAGCACAGGTAGGTGGAGGTGGGAGACACATTCTTCCTTCCTCAGATTCTTAAGTTAACCACCTGCCTGCCAGAGAGTAAAGCAACCAATGCGTGCTGAATGGAGTGTTCTTCTGTGTTCTGGATCAGTAAAAGATTAATATTGGGAGGATACTCAAATAGAGGCCGTGTGGAAAAGCACATCAACAAGCATGAGACAGACTCCAGCACTGGGAATTTCACAGGGAGAGCCTGGAGCTTGTCAGCCAGCCAGCCTTGCTTTCTGGTTCAGCGAAAGACACCCGGTATTGTCCAGTGGACTCCATACTCATACACATGCAAGGAGAGAAAAGGAAAAATGGAAGAAGAGGCGAGAGGGGAAGGGGGAGGGGAGGAGGGAGAGAGGAGTGTGAGGGGAGGGGTGGGAAATGATTGAGTGAGACATCTGACATTGATCTCTAGCCCTTTGCACTCACACACAAGGGAAGGAGGAGAAAAGAAGGAGCGGGCAAAGGGAGGGAGGGAAATGTCTATTAAAAATACAGGGAGAGGTAAAGAGAGTTAGAGAAATGTTGACAACTGAATTGACCAAAACCTTGGTGGAGGAAGAAGGTAGCCTCCCATACATGTAAGTCTGGAGGCTCCCACAGCAGGGGTCAACTAGTCATCCCTTTTCCTTCTACTTTCATGTTATCGTTGCAGGAGACTGTACACTGCCCTCTATCAGTGTGGTACATTGTGCATTCATTATATAAATGAGAAGATTAATGCAGACAATTGTACAACTGGCTCATCCACTCATCCACACCTACACATTTTGTGTGACTCTCCAACACCCCTGTGTCTATTCACCAGAAGGTTTCTGCTACCAGCTGAGCTGACTGGACCTGGCTGGGGATTTCAGAGATGACAAATTACAGGTTGTCTATTATTTCCCGTTCCTACTTCATAAGCTAGAACAAGAACTTATCAACTGCCAAGAAGCAGTTTGGTTATTCCTAGATCACGCTCTTTGCTGCTTGCAGTAGTGTTGTCCACACCAACTTGGAAAAGCAGTTTTTAATCAGCTTGCTTTTACTAAATTCTTACAAATGATTTAATATTTTTCTTTCATGGAAAATGAGCATTTATACTAATTTCAATGCATTTGACCCCAAGGTGGTCTCTATTATAATATAATACACAGCACAAAGGGCTTGGAAAGCTACACCTGGCTCTTGCTTAGCTTGATCAGCAGGTGGAAACAGAATGTCTGCATCCCTCCCACAGCACAGAAGACTGCAGGAAGCCAGTCTTGGATGTACTGGCTTGCCTTTGCCAGTCTGTCTTTGGATCTGAAAGTTCTGGAAACACAAGAGATGCCCAGGGAAATGGGATTGGCCTAGAAAATTCAAATTGCTATTCAATTTTAGTATTATGTCACAGCAGATGAACCTTTGTGTTTAGAGCCTGACCCTTCATCCGTTTCAAGTTCTCTGTTGTCTGATCCACCAGGGTGTGACTAGGTTGTTGTACCACTGGCCCCACTGAGCACAGTTCCAGCCATTGTGCCTTCCTCACCACACGCTCTGAAACTGGGGCTGAAGCAAACCTCTCCTCCCTCAGCTGTGTCTGTTAGAATAGTGATGCAGGTATCTAGACAAGAACATATGCTAAGAGGGAATAAATGTGTTTTTTAAAAGATTTTTTAGGGTTTATTTTATGCGTATGGGTGTTTAGCCCACATGTATGTCTGTCCACCATGTATGAACAGTGCCCATGGAGGCCAGAAGAGGCGTCAGATCTCTTGGAACAGAGTTATGGATGGTTGTGAAGCACCATGTGGGTAGTGGGAACCCAAACCAAGTCTTCTGCAAGAGCAGACAGTGCTCTTAATCACCAAGCCACTTCTAGTTCCCTAAGTGTGTTTTATTCAATGCACCTTTCTATATAATTTAAGAATATCGAGAACTACCGCTGGCATTATGACCTTGGGCATGAGAGACCCACCCCGAGGGCCTTGCAGCTTATACACAGAGCCTCTACTCTCTGGTGCTTTCTGGCTAATGGCCTCTCTCATCTTGGCGGCCACCCCTAAGACACGGCAGTTGATAATGATTTCGTTACACCCTGCATTATTTTCTTTCTGAATGACAGGAAAGCCCCCCAAAGCCAAGGTCACCAGCAGGTGACTACTCAGCCAACCTTAGTTGGCCTATGGGTGACAGTTGGCCTTTCCCTTGGAGGCAGAAACCCGAGGTACCATTATGGATAGTTACAGACTGGGAACTCACAGAAAGATTGCAAATAAAGTTGTCAGAGGGTCTGTGGCAGGTACTTGTTCAAGACAATAATTGGCAGGGCAGAGTCCCAGCAGACACTAGCATGTTATTGCCACTTATGAAGATCCTATTACAGCCCTTTTCACAAGACATCAAAGAATGCCTTCTCACTATTAACCATTGGTGCACCCTTCCTGGGCCAGGAGGATGTAAGTTAACCAACAAGAAAGCTTTAGATAGTAGTCTGCTATAGGATAAAGGACACCCTGGTCCCCGTATCCTGCATTCCACTGGAAAGGTTGATTCTGGGGATTTTAATGTTCACCTGCAGACAGTGTCTGTAGAGTCACCATTGTCATGGACAGATCTCGGCAGAGTCCAACAGGTAAAAACAGGTGACAACAGAATTACCTTATGAGATTTGAACTGAAATCTTCCTCCTGCAAGGTCATGACTGACAAAGTAAATAGAAAACACACACACACACACACACACACACACACACACACACACACACACACACACACACACAATTAAACACCAAAATACCATGAAGGGATCTCAACAGGGCTGTGTACCAGACAAACTTCTGATTTGGGTCCATTTTCAATTAGCATTCAAAGCACCCTTAGGTTCTGTCTATCTCTGAAGTCTGCCTGTCATTTATTCCTCTCCCTGGAAAAATACATCCTAATTATTGAGTAAGTGACAGAACTCCGGTATGAGCAGAAATTCCGTTTGTGTGTTTGCATCTGGGGCATGAAGCAGAGCTCACAGTACAGGTGATCGCCCTTGTTAGTAGCTATGACTCTTCAGGCTGTCCTAGGGGGTTTTCACCACTGACAGGATGGCTCCCCGTTGTGTCAGAGAGAGAGAGAGAAAAGTCCTATTGTAGTGATCTAAGTAAGAAATACTAATACTGAACACTTATCTTTTGTACAAACCAAGGGAACTTCAGGCTGATGCTTGTCTAGGCAATGATAGTGTGTGGATTTTCAAAGAATGTGACCAGCTTCATACTAAACAAACAGTAGGTTATCTTTTGCTGACAGTTACTAGGGGTCGGTAAATGAGTTGCTAGATCAAATCCAGACGTAACAGACTGCACAAAGAGCAGGCAGCCCTCCGTCATCACTCCTCTGCTGTCACAGCTGCTGTCTCCTGAGATGGTGGAGTGGAACACAGGGGGTTTAGGTGCCCGCTGACTGCTGTATGGGATTTGGCCCTTTATGGGAATGTTTTGCCACCTCTGCTTTACACAGATTTATGTAACAATTATTCAGAAAATTTGAGGGCCGAGCACCATGGGGAACATGCACACGCTTGGGGAGGAGGCATGGGGCTGTATCTGAAGCTTGGTTTTTGGGCTCATTCAGCAAGAACTTGCCACATCCACTCAGACAGGTGCTGTGCCTGGGAATGAGGGAAGGGGGCAAGGCAGGCATGGCCCGCCACTTTCAGGACGTAATAATCTCCAAGCTCTCTCAGCTAAAACTGTACACTAGGGGAAAGTTGCCTCGCTGTGGCTCAGTTTCCCCAGTTGGCCTCAGGTCCAGTGACCCCCAATCTATGCAGTTGCTGTGCAATTCAGCAGGGACAGTCTATGAAACCAGCATGGTGCCTGGCACCAAGGAACGACCAGGAATATTAATCATCATCTTACCTTCAGAAATAATTAATAATGATGACAGGGCTAGTGTTGGTCCAGGCTATTCTGAGCTGGAGAACCTGGGCCCTAATACATCCTAAAGCAAAGAAGGTCTCCATCCTTCTCTAAATGGTAGCTTCCCTCATTTGTCACTTAGTGATAAAATTCTTAAAGCCATCAAGACCCTTTGAGTCTAAGAGAGTTTGGAATAGGATTGCTGTGAGTTGTCCAGTGTGCATCTCCACTGATGGGAACCACCTCTGCCGGTGCTGCAGGAAGCTAAGGTGGCCTCTGAGATCATGAGCTCTGGCACCTGTGGCCAAAGCACAATTTTTAAGTTGTATCTTATTTTCCTTTATTTATGTTAAGTAGCCTCACTTGCTATGGCCTGGATATTGATGAACACGGTCGGTTTAAGTGTTATTTGTCTTTGATAAAATCGTGATGGTTAAGTCGAACTTCTTCCAACATGTGACCAAACCAATCACACCTTTAAAATCAACCTTAATTATCATCAGGTCCTCTGAAAACTTTTCTAAAATTCTGCATTTCAATTATGTGCATAGTAAGTTGATCCTGAAATGATGGAGGATGAGTAGAGAGAGATAGGAGCTGAGGAGAGGGAGAGGGGTGTTGGAGAGCTGTTAGCTCAGCATCTCTAGGACAGCTAACATCCTGGATAGCTGTTTGGAGACATCCTTCCTTGTTTCAACTCATCTGGGTTATTGATGAATTCTTGTGGTGAATACTGGTAATAATGATTGTTTCTGTCACCAGGAGTAGACGTATTGTCTTATTGGGGTCCTTTGGGACCAGTTTGGCTCCTGACCCTGCAGTCACTTAATTCATACCTGCAAATGCAGTGAAGCAGGTGGAAGCAGGTGATAAGGGAAGAGCTGCAAAGGGAAAGAAGCCTGCTTGCCTGTGGGTTGACAGTGGGCTCGCAGGAAGCTGCAAAGTCTACGGGAAACATTTGACACAAGCTAATGTTGATCAACTGAGTAGGCTGTGCTGCATCGCATCAAAACTAGAGCACAAACAGTGTGGTGTGCTCTCTACATAATGAAGTCTGGGGAATCTGAAATAAATAATACCAGAATGGTGTTTTCTCCTGACCACTCTGTTCACGGGCCTTCTTCCATCGCTTCAGTCAACTATTCAACACTCCCTTTTGGGATTCGAGGAAATGGCTCAACTGAAGCAGCAATTCATTTTAATATTTATTTATCAGTGTATACGGATGGTTGTTTTGTCTACAGGTATATCTGTGTGTCCTGTGTATGCCTCCTGCTTGCAGATGCCAGAAGAGGGCATCAGGTTCCCTGGGACTGGAGTTTACAAACCATGGCGAGCAGTCATATCGGTGCTAGGAACGGGGTCATTTGGAAAAACATCCGATGCTCTTAATCATGGAGCCATCTTTCTAGCCCTGGAACAGATAGTTCTTAGTAGAGCAACCTACAGGCTTGGTGGCCATCAGCAGGTCCCCTTCTCTATCTTTCCTTGTTGGTTTATCCTACTTCTTCAGTCAGAAAGAGAACATTTGTTATTCTGCATGGCTCTTCAGTAGTCAGTTATGGGCATAAAGGTGTTTACTAGATGGAACCTTCTGAATGAATATTATGCTCAATGCCAGATGCAAGGAGAGTCAGCTTGTGTGTGCACGGATGTGATGTGACATGGGAGTAGGTCCAGTTAGACCCTAGGATGGCTTCAATGTGCATCTGAGTTTAAGAGTCACTACTAAGTGACCAGAACCACTGTGGAGGCCTGTGGTACCTTCAAATGAGCTCTTTGGAGGAAGTTACTCTCATGGGGCTATCAAAGAAAGAGCAGAGACTGGGAGGCACTGCCGAAGTCTCCTCTAGTACCATGAGGCACCTAAGGTGCCTTGGGCAGAGGAGTCTGCCCATAAGAAAACTAAGCTCCAACTTGCAGGCAGTGAGCCTTTATTTACATGAGACATGAGACTTTTGGTGAGATTGATCTTGTTCCTGCCTCTTAGGAACATGACTGGCTGGCTCGAGCTAGCTAGTGCCAGAGAATTGGAAGCATTTTGGTAAAGGTAGTGATTTGCTGAAGATTTGGCTGCCCGACCCATCAGCTGAGTCCTCTCATTTCCTAGAGATGTTGTATATACTTCCTTTTCAGAGGAAAGGGAGACTCTTCCAATGATGTGAACATGGCCATCAGGAAGTTGCCTCTACAGAGTCCTCCAGGGACTCACACCACTCACTGGAAATCAGGCTTTTACTCCAACAGCAGATGGGTGTGGAGCTGGAGCTGTGGGCTCCCTGGAGTTACTCTTCTCCTGCAATCTAAGCAGAGCCTCCCCAAGGAGACTCTCAACATCTGTTCATGCCCTGCCTCCCAAGTTAGGAGCAGCTTGCTTGTGATCCGAGCCTCCTACAGGGAGATGACTGCACTGATGGTGCTACAATCGGAAGTGACCATATGTGCCACCATCTTGCAGCCATCTGTGGCCAAAAGCAATAGCACCTTGACCAGACCCAAGGATTAGACTTCTGGCCAGCTGCTTGGATTCAACCAAATGAATCCTCCCCTGACCTTCAGGACATCTACAGACCATTTGTGTGCAGGGCCACTCTGCATGTGGAGGTAGTCCCCAACCCCACCTCCAGATTTCCTGCAGTCAGTCTGGCTGTCCCCAAGAAACCCGATTCTCCTGAGCCCAGCAATGGTGCCTACACAGGGCCATTTCCTGCCCTTCTTGTTTTCACATGCATCTGGACAATGCTCAGACTCTTGGGTCATCGGAGTACGGGAAAGGGAGACACTGGGTGCATGGTTCTGCCTACACACCCCTATTTCTTAGTATGAAAACTCTATAAACATGATCTAGAGTCTTGTAGCTTCACACGAGTAACTGCACTAACAAAAGACATGTGGACTGGATTATCTCTACACTGGCTATCACCACCGCTACCCTCTTGGTTTTACACCAGCCTTTCCAAAGCCAGACACATATACATAACTCATCAGCATGCTGTTCTGACATGGACTGTCTACAAGAGTGTACCATGAACTGCCCTTGCGTCATAACAATTTTCATGTGCACTTAAATCAAGGTTAGACACACCAATGGGATGAACACTTCTGTGCTACAAATGCTGTTATAAAGTTTTATAAATAAGCTTGAGTACATATTTTCCTTTTGTCTAATAAGAGAAAAAAAAATCATCCTCAGTATCTTCATTAAAATTGTGTTATGCTGTTAGCAAAACAAACAGAAAAACATTTGACATATTTATGTGGTGATTACATTTAAAAAGATTACTTCCCGTCAGTCTTCCTGACTGATTGTACCAAGCCATCTGTGCTTGTAAAAAACAATAATGAACAATGACTATCCCAGGCCATATGCACGTGGTTGTTTAGTGGTGATTAAGCAATAATCTCCAAGCAATCGCTTGTTAGCTGTGGTAATAGCTTAAAGGTGATTATTTCATGATAAATGGTAATCAATTATTTATAACAGTAATAATAGTTTTAAAATTATTTCCTCCTAAACTTTGTAAGTTGCCCATGGCCATAGGCTGTCTGTCTGAGAAGCTTTGTTGTGAATTAGTAATCCTGTTGTGTTAATGACAAATTTTCCACAAATCAAAGTTCTGGCTATGGCTTATTAGATTTTTAATACGTATTTATAGCATTTTTCAAAGCTGTGATTGCTCAGAATACCTCATCCCCCTTATTATCTAAAATAAATGTCTTTAATAAAACTTCCTGTGAAGTCTGGTGCATGATTGATGCTACAAAGCACAACAAAGACACCCAGACAAGTCAGAATCTGTGACCTAAAAGCACAACACAAACACCCAGACTTCAGTGCTGTGGCCCAAATCAGCTGGACTTGGGTCATCACTTTTGCAGGAAACTCAGGCGGGTTTTACAGATGTTTCACCATACACAGTAGGAATGTGGCTCTGGTCATCACTACCTGTGAGAGCGAGGAGGAGAAGGAAGAGGGAGCTGGGAAGAGAATGGGAATGACACTATGAAATCCCGAAATCTTTGTTTTCAAGGAAGGAAGAGAACTGGAGCCCCAGCCAGAGCAATCAGGGTGGTGAAGTAAGGCCTTTGAGAAGAGCCAGAAAGGTCCCAGTACTCTTCACACTCTTCATTTGCTTATTTTGCCCCTAGTGGGTCACTTCCTGCCTCTGAGTAAGGCTGTGAGCACCTGGAACATATCTGGGGTTCCCCCATGTGTAAATGACTCCTTAGCTGTACTTACCACCTGCTCTGCAAGCCTTTGTCCTTTGTTGTAGTCCTTCATTTTATCCAAATACCTCATTGAGGTGCTCACCTCAATGAGATATAGACATCTTACATCTCACAAATCTCTCTCTCTCTCTCTCTCTCTCTCTCTCTCTCTCTCTCTCTCTCTTTCTCATACAAACACACACACACACACACACACACACACACACACACACACACTCGTATATTCTCATGGCTTCTATGTATATATTTCTAGATCCTTCTCTAGCACAGTTGTGATCAGGAAGAACCTTCCAGAAGCTCTCTAGAGCAGGGCATGCTATAAGTGAGTAAGGCTCCTTATGGTAGGGGCTTGGCTTTTATTCAGTCCTAGCATGCTCCTGTCCCTTTCAAGTCTTCAGACACTGGCATCTGCCACCCTGTGATTTCACTTAGCACACCCTGCTTTTCAGATGTGTTCATGGTGTCTTTCTTCGCCCTCTTCACCTCAAACAGTCAGGATTTTACCCTCAAAAGGAGCACATTAGGTTTTTTAGGGACCCCAACTTAACTGCATTGCTAAAGGGAGCTGGCACCAGTTTTTCTGGGCTGGCCTGATGTGGGGCTGGGAGAAACGGTTGTTAGTGTGAGTATATGTGGGGTGGTTCCCAGGGAGCAGTACTCTGAGGAGGTCTTCCTTGAGGTAGTACATTTTGTACCTGGACTCTGCACTACCTTCTGTTCTTCAAGGCAGGGAACAGACCGACTCCTCACACTAAAAGGTTGGTAAGGGGGCAGGGAGAAACCATGTGTGAGTACATGCATGTGTGCGTGTGTATCTACTTGCTTGGCAGTTTATATATCATATCATCATATCATATCATATCTTGTCATATCATATCATATCATATTATTGCATTTTATACTTAAGAGGCTTTTGGCAAAGCTGTGCATGAACATAGAAATAGAATAAAAATATGTAAAATGCAATTCAGTTTCTACCTGCCTTTAGTTGGGCTAGTCTCCTATTCAGTACTCTTCACACTCCTCATAAACCTGTCATATTTATTGCCATCTAAGTGCCCAAGAATCCACTAAATTGCTTTATTCTCTACCTTTTGTCCATACATTTTCTCACCCTGGTCACAAGTTCTTCTGGAAGTCTGTACTACATGTTGTCTTGTGTTCACCATAGCTGTTTCCTCCCTGGAGAGGTAGCCTTTTATTCTGGGGAAAAATGAGGAAGCAAACAGCTTGTAGACTCCCAGAAGATCTGTCATCACCAAGGCCTGTTACTCTACTTGTTCTATCCAAATGAGATGCATTAGAAAGGAAAGACAATCAGGTGGTTGGCTTCCTCCATCCTGAAATAGACCCACGGTTAGGAGAAAACTTACTGAGCCTCCTGGGAGGCCCTGCTCCGAGTCTACATTAAGATACACATGGCTACATCTCTGTCAGTCACGTTATTTGCAGCAAACTCTGTTATGATCTACTGTTCGCCCTGTGTCACAGCAGGGCCTAGAGAGCGTGCAGTTAAGCCTAAGTTTGATAACTACTTGAATAATACGATCAATAAAAATAATCAATACAGCCACCTCCTGGTGCCTCACTTCTTGTTAGCTGAAGAAAATGACAAGGACTCAACCACATTGCCTCACTCAACTGGAAGCACTGTTTGTAATGTTATAGAGCTGTCAATCAGACACACATATCTGACCACCCCAGATCCAAAGAGTTCCACAGGATACCTTGATTCTCAGCACTTCCAGGATCCAGCAGTGCACTCTACAAAGCTAGCATTTGTCTCCACTGTTTTGAAGTCTGCTCCACAGGAGATTTCGCTGAAGGAAGAGGCAGACAGCATGGCTGCTTCCCCATGAGGTAAATATTGTGTTAAGATAATTGTTAACTTTGGAGTGAGCCCCACTGCATGACATGTTTAACTGCCCCAAACCATACAAACCTCTCTAATTACTTGGCCCTCCCACCACCACACCACAAGCCTTCTGAGAACAAAACAAGTAGACATAAGGCCAGTCTCTGCTTTGTAGAAAAGCCCTGGGTCACATGCACGGTAGAGTGTGGGAAATCCTTCTCTATTCAAGTACAGTGAGAACTTACAAACTCTGTGCCCTAAGAACTGAAGAGTGAAAATCATTCTTTGTGGACAGGCAGTGACCAACATTTTTTTACTTCTTGCTCATATAGTCAAATGAAAAATAGAAAAGACAAGCTCAGATTTCTAGATTGGGGCTCTTTTTTTTCTACTGTGGGACTCTGTGCACTAAGCTCCATGTGGATCAATCAGCACATGGTCCCCTTCGGCCTATCAGCATACATAGGCATGTACATCCATCTATGCAGTGTGTTTACATGCTTACCTGCCAATTCTTGAGAGACCTGCAGGCCAGTCTCACCTATGATCCCAGCAAAAGCATGGGAAGCAGACACTATGTCACAAGAACAATGATTTTAAGAATTGAAAATTCACCCAAGTTAACAAATTTCAAACCCCATGAATGAAATTTTCTTATAGACCTAAGGGTCTATTTCCTATTCAATCAAGGAAAAAAGGTGTGATGTCCTATTCTGGGGCACCCGGAGAAACAAACACCCCTGTCTGGGACATGAGGAAGACATGGGCAGAATTTCTTACCATATCCTGATTCAATCCTAGTCTCTTTATACCTTGATAAATGACAAGAAAGGATAAGAAGTCATCAAATAGTCTAATTACAACTGCTGTTCTAGGTATATTTTTAATTTGAGCCAATCAGTTCACTCTCCAGTATTAGATCCCATCTATTGAGAAATCAAAACATAAAAATTTGAGTAGTCCACAGAAAAGTGATTCTCTACATGACCACAGAGTCTGAGGATGTGTGTTCCATGAGGAGCAAGAGCAAAGGGCCAAGTCAGAAAGGAGGCCTTCCTGGATCAGGTAGGCAGGAAGGCCTGTTTCCTGGGTGTAAGGAAATCACCCTTTCTTCCTTCCTTTGCCCTTGCTCAGTGGGCTAGGCAAGAATGAGTTACTCTACCAGTTAGGGTGGCCAAGGGTGATCACTAAAGGGATTTAAGGTGGACAATATGCATTTGGGGCAGAAAAGAATGTATCAGGGGTATTCCACAGCTCTCCCAATTCTGTTTATGAAACAGCACAAATCACAACCATCCAATTCAGGCAGGATCCTTCATGTCCCGACCCATAGAGATGTCAGGTTTGTGACAATCCCAGGGGAGGAGACACATAAACATGAAAATATAGATTCATCTGCTGGATTCTTGTTCTCTAGAGAAGAACAACTGATAAAGGGAAGAAAATGGTGTCTTAGAATTAGTAGGTCTTAGTGTTCTACTTGACTACATGTGACTAACATCTTTCATAAAGATGGGTTCTATAGACTGACTGAGAAAAACAAGCCTCCAATAAGGGTCCGGGAGAGGATCAGATTTGGCCTGACCACACAGATAGTGCAAAGATCACCAGGCTATTAACCACATCCACTCCTGGCCTTCTGGGCAGATACAGGTTATGCATCCCTTCCTTTGCTGGAACAGCCCTGTGTGGTTAACATTCCAGGTTCCCTAGTGCTTATCTGTGAGCACAAGGACCTCCAGGCCTCTGATAAAGCAGGAAGGTGGATTAGCATATTTTTGTCCACACAGCAGGAATTCAGGGGAGGCTATAAACCCTTAAAGCCTACTCTTGGTGATACACTTCCTCCAGCAAGGCTACACTTCCTAAATATCCCATAACCTCTCCAATAGTGCCGAAAACTAAGGGCCTAGTGTTCAAATACATAAGTCAATTGGAAGCATTTCTCAATCAAGTCACCAAATTCAGTCTCTTGGCTACCACAGGCTCATGGCCTGTCAGAATGCCTGCCAGATGCCTCCGGAAACACTTCATGACATCCTATAACTGGGGTGGAGGGTGGAGGTAGGGGGTTGGGGACAGGGTCTTGCTAGAAATTCACTGGGTTGTAAGATGACAACATTAAACACATGTATTATTAAACTGTAAAACTGTTTGTGCTATACTTGGCGTGGTGAGTTTTGCATAAAATTACCCTTGTAAGTTTGTCTAAGATCCTGGTCTGTGAATAGCAATGTCAGTGCAGCTTGGGAACTGTGAGAATCATAGCTGTGCCTCACAAACTCTGGTGGAGTCACTGGCAAGCCTGATCTAGGGCCTCCACAGCATACCCACCTTTGGGAATCAGGGATCTGCAACACATTATTCTAGGACTAACAGAGATATGGAGAGCCATCTAGCAGGGACCCAGATCCCGGAAACACCTGTAGTAGATTTCTAAAAGGTACCCATGAATCAGTGCATCTAGGATGGGCCCAGTGCTTTTCACTGCTGGGACAAAATAACTAACAAAAGCCACCTAAGGAATGAAGGCTTAGAGTTTGAAGGTGCTGTCCTTCCTAGAAGAGAAGGCAAAGTTAGTGGAGGATTGTGTGGCAGTTGGTTGGGATCTTTAGCCAGACAGATGGAGCTCAGCTTGCTTCTTCCTGTTTTATCCACCCTGGGCCACGGCACTAGGTCGCCCAATTCAAGGTATGGCTGCTTTGAGATCGAGTCAAGTTTATAATCAATATTAAGCATCATAGGCATCTACCTCATGTTTTAAACTTTCTTTACCGTGACTCAGTATACTACACAAGTTCAAAGACACTGACCCTGTGTGGTGGTGAGCTCACATGCACACAGGGAGTCGTCTGTTGGCACAAAAGGAACAGCCTGCACCAGGCTATCATGCTAAACCAATTAACCAATGCATAGCGCTAAGATTCATCATCTGTTTTTGACCTGGATGAGTCACACGCAGGCCTCACCATGCTTGCCTCAACTCTGAATTAGCAATGACGCTACCTCCCTCAGGAACCACGTTAGCTTAAATACATATAAAATCATTCAGTCTTTGACATCATAGTGAGGTCAGCAGCAGAAAAGAGACCATCCTCTTTGCATTAAACTCTATCAGGGCTCATTTGCATTTACTTCTTGCAAATCAATAACCACCACATAAGTAACTATGGAAAACATGGGCCACTTTAAAAAACAAAAACAAAAACAACAAATCTCATATAGCTGCAGTCATGAGTATCACCTGCTTAGTTATAATTACATCCTACCCCTCCCCTTTCCTCTCTCCAAACCCTCTCCCATATCCCTGGGCTTTTTTTTTTTTATTTCAGATTCATGATCTCTTTCTCTTTAACAGTTGTTACTGTGTGTGTATGTATGTGAATATTCATAAACACAGAAATACAACCTGGTCAATGTGTATAGTGTTACTTGCATGTATGTTTTCAGGGTTGGCACTTGGTATTGGACAGCCAACTGGTGTGCTCAACCCTGGGGAAAATGGTTTGCCCCACTCTTGGCATCCCTTAGTTGCCTGTAGTTCTTCATGTAAAGTTGAGGCCTCGTGAGCTCTACTCTCATTTATGTTGGCATGTCTTTGGTGTTAGCACTGGTGTTGTCCTCATTCAGGTCGTATTTATGCAGCCATGTTGGTGAGACTTCATGGCTGTAGCTTCTGATATTCCTAGGAGACACAGTCTCACAGCAAACACCTTGATCCTCTGACTCCTACAATCTTTTCACCCCCATCTTCCACAATGTTCTCTGAATCTTAGGTACAGGAGTTGTACTAGATATATTCACTGGGACTGGGCTCCACAGCTCTGCATTTTGATTGGTTGTGGCTTTCTATAATGGTCTCTGTGATAAGGGATGAGGATTACACTTACCTGTGGATATAAGCACAAACGTTTAGAGTGTAGTTAGGGACTATGTTGATTTAGTCACATGATATTTGTAGGCACTTCTCAGAAACTCATGACCTCACTTGCCCTAGGTACTTGTCTAGGTTTCTAGTACCAGGTATGTAAAGATTCATTGTAGTCTCTGTCTCTGTCTCTCTCTGTCTCTCTGTGTCTGTCTGTCTGTCTCTCTCTCTCTCTCTCTCTCTCTCTCTCTCTCTCTCTCTGTGTGTGTGTGTGTGTGTGTGTGTGTGTGTGTGTGTGTGTGTGTGCATGTGTGTGCACTCATCCATTCAGATACATATGTAGGCCAGAGGTTGATATTGGGTGGGCCTCAATGACTCCCCTCACTTATTTTTAGAGGGCTAGTCTCCCACTGACCCTGTAGCTCATTCTGTCCACTAGGCTAGCTTGTCAAAGAGCCACTGAGAAGCTCCTGTCTCTGTCCCCTGGTGCTGGGATTCTAGGCACATATCACACATTCATCTTTCTGCTGTAATGTTGAGGGTCTGCACTCAACTTCTCCTGCTTGCACAGTGGGTGTTTTATGCATTCATTCATATCCCCGGCTTGGACTTAGCCTGTCTTCTAGTCCAGTATCAGTTGTAGTGAGACTGCCATCTAGCATCGTTTCACTAGGGAATCCGTGACTCATGCTGGTATGCTACTCCTCCCTGAGTTCTGGAAGCTTGACCTCTTTGCCAAGTTACTGCATTAGACTACACCCTGAAGGTGGCCAAGCTGAGGCAGGTAGAAAGTGAAGGTGGTGTTTTCAAATGCTATGACTGTTTTCCCATCTGTTAAGGGAGTTGATTTAACAAATCTTACTTTTGGGGACATTGGCAGTTTAGGTTAACAGTTACAAAGAAAATGGAATTGACCCAACCCCTCAGAAGACAAAGCAGAGTGCAAGCTCATATGTCTGATGATATGTCTGATCAATATTTGCACACGCCTGTGGTCACTAACAGCATGGTTTCTCATCTCTCTTTCCAAAGTGTTGGAAACCTCACTCTGACAGGAGATTGGGTATTGAGCATGCAGGATGTCTATGTTGGCCACATCTTGAAACCTGATATTTTGTCCATTGTTATGTGTTTGGTAATCATCAGTGCAAAAAACAAAACAAAACAAACAAAACAAAACAAAACAAAAAAACAGGTTGGAAGTTACTATGGCAACACTAACTAAACTGGAATGGTGAAGGAGGCTATGGACCAGGAAATGCTGTCATTCCAACCCCTACCTTTCACAGTTGGGAACATGACTCTAAGCAGATGTGACAGAAAATACAGCATGGAACTTCTCAGAAAGTCCTTGAGCCCTGGAGGGCCATGTTTTCAGGTTCACAGAGACCCATAGACGACTCTTCCCAGAGATCTTAAGCCCTACCTCCCCTAGCAGTTAAAAAACAGATGTGAACCTCAGCATTCCCAACCTTGTGAAAGCCTAGTGGAGGGGTCTAGATGCACTGGAGGCTACTGAGTGCTATCATTTAAGAGATCAACCTGTTCTGAGAGAACTTGATATGGGACAACCATCACATTCAGTCGGAATCAGACAGCCATGAACATTGGTGCTCAGCTCCTGGCCTTCTTCTCATTTGTTCGAGGACCCAAGCCCCCTGGAATAGGTACAGCATGGCCTTGAGGCTTTAGAGGACCCTTTTCTTGTCATATTCTGACATTGCTCTTTGGAAAGGCACAAGAGTCCCTTCTCCACTGGAGCCCAAACTTCCTTTCCTACTCCTCTGCTGAGACCCAGACACCCAGAGGTACAGAAGAACCATCTGTAGCTCATTTGTGAGGAAGCTTGGGTCCACCTTCCTGGGCAGTCTGCAGGACATCAGAAAGACTCAGGTAAATATTCCTAGGAATCTATCTGAATGCCCAATTTCAACTCCAGAAAAGTGTGGATGTGGGTGTATGTGGGGGGTGGTAAGCAGAGCCTCCCTTCCTCCCGAGGTTCTAACTTACAGGGTCTGGGACTCCAAACTCAAATCTAATCTTTCAGACCATTGTCGTGTGTGTTTTAGGGAAGGCAGACACAATATATTTTATTACCTATGTGTTGACCTAGTTGTGGTACCACCATGTCTACACAGTGGTAGGAAGCTTCTGTCTGTGGCACTGAGTTGGTCTCCTATGTGTCAGGAGCAGATTTGGGACATATTATATATAACTGCTATGTCCCATGTATCCACAGCAACACCAAGAGACAGTCCTACACAACAATAGCTTGATTCATTTACTTCTATCCTTTTTCAAATGGATTTTTAGCATGGTGATGTCTTAGTGTTACTATTGTGATGAAACACCATGAACTAAAAGCAAGTTGGGGAGGAAAGGGTTTATTTGGCTTACACTTTCACATTGTAGTCCATCACTGAAGGAAGCCAGGACAACAACTCAAGCAGAGCAGGAACCTGGAGGCAGGAGCAGGAGCTGATGCAGAGGCCATGGAGGATGCACTTACTGGCTTGTTCCTCATGGCTTGCTCAGCCTGCTTTCTTAAAGAAAGCCCATGGATGGCACCACCCACTATGACCTGGGCCCTCCCCCATCAATCACTAATTAAGAAAATGCCCTGCAGGCTTGCCTACAGCTCAGTCTTATGGGGACATTTCCTCCATGGAGGCTCCTTTCTCTCAAATGACTCTAGCCTGTGTCAAGTAACATAAAATTATCCAGCACTGGTGATTAACCAGGAAATGTTCAAACAGGTGTGTAATGCTTACAACTATAAGAAAACTTGTGAAAGAAGTCAGAAAGGGGAAAAAAGGAAATAAAATTTCTTCCTATAGAATGTGTGTTAAGGAAAAACAAAGGAAAAAAGAAAACAGTTGAGAGTGGAGCATTGTGCAAACCTCTCACCCGAGAGGGAGAAGGGTCAGCAGTTAGAGATCATTCTTCGCTATGAGTTCATCTTGGACTGCATGAGATTGTTTTGAGAGAGAGAGAGAGAGAGAGAGAGAGAGAGAGAGAGAGAGAGAGAGAGCGCCAAAGAGGGAGCAAGAGAGAAAGAGTCACAGGTGGCATGCAAGCATTTATCCTCCTCTTATTCTAACCAGTTACCTATAATTGCCTTCAAAAAAACAAAAAGAAAAAAGGAAGTGAATGCATACAACTGGTAAGCACAGTTTCACAAAAATTTGAAGGCAGTGGTGTTTTGCAGAGAGAGAGACACACATACACTTCTACAGTAGAATATATTAGTTACTTCTCTGCCCTGGCCTTAGATTGTCTACTTGTATTTGAATTCATCTGCTGGAGAGGAATTAAAAGGCACTGGGATGATTTTACAGGCAGGGAGAGCAGGTGGTTGCCCAAGGCAGCCAAATGCTTTGGTGACTCTATCACAGGCAGGTCTGTAAGCTGTGAAGGGCAGTGTGGGCTTGTGTCTCTGTTTCCCCATCTTGCCTGGGGCAGCAGACTTCAAGGAGCACCTCTGGGTGCACACTGCAGAGGAACTCCTGAATATATTTGTATTGCTAATGAAGCCGGTGAGGGCTGGGAAAGAAAGCCCCTGTTCACTATTTTGTGTGCATTTCCTGGGTTCTGAAGATTTTGTCTCCATAATTGCACAGATCCCTGAAACATCTCATGGCTGGGAGAGATGCCCCAAAAGCCAGGCTTTGAAATGGTTGACATGTAGGGTCACATCTGGGGTGTGCCATCCATGGCAGACCAGAGAGATGTCTGGACTTATGCCATCTCACTTCTTCCTTACCCTCTCTAGAGAGTATATACATCTATTCCAAATCTGGTAGATGCCCTCTGAAGCTGGGCCTAATCTGCACCTAGCCGCCTACTTGCTGATGCCATCTGCTCAGGTTACCCCAGAGTTCAGGTTGTCTAATCCTGAGGAAGCCTGGGGGAAAGAGGCTCAGGTCTGAGCACAGATGTGGTGTTTCTGCAGGGCATCTTCATTTCATAATGGGAACGATCGGTTTGATTCCAGCAAGCCAGAGTTCAGGAAACACAAGGCCTTGGGCCGTGTGAGAAACAGAATGGCCCAGGCTAGGCCCAGATCCCCAGAGACGGCCAATCCTATACAGTGTGTGACGGTGTGTTAAATTATCACTCTCAACCTCCAGTTCAGTCAAACCTCCAGGAGACAAGATGGATGAGTCAATAAACTTTCCCAGGAGATGTCTGTAGAGCTGGCCGACAACTCTTAGGAAATGCCAAGGAAGACAGTTCCTCAAGACCACTGGGGAAGGTCTGTGGCGTTTACTAACAGTCACAGTGGGTGCCTCTGCTGAGGACAATACAGGCTATCACTGCAAGGCTTCCTAGAGGAAGCCTAATGGCCGGGCCTGGATTCCCCTCCCACTTCAGTCATTGTAGCCACAACAGAGTGGATTTATGGACAAAAGAAGAGGAAACTGGTTAAGGTTTCCGGCATTATGCTGGCCTAGCCCTGTCACCTGGCAGAATGTACTCAGGCAGTATTCTGATCAGCCCAGGGTTCCAGGAGTGAGTACTAGTCTACAGGCAGCTGCAAACGACCCCTTTAAAAGAAAGACCTCCACCCATTCACGCTCTTTTTCTGGATCTCTCTCTCTCTCTCTCTCTCTCTCTCTCTCTCTCTCTCTCTCTCTCTCCTCTCCTCTCCTCTCCTCTCCTCTCTCCTCTCTTTCTGTTCTTTCCCAGCTCTCTTCCTGTTCTCTTCCCCATGGTTCTTCTGGGGCAGACAGGACTGTTCCTGTCTCCCTCTTCTCTTCTGTCCTCTCTGTCTCTGTGTCTTTACTTTTCTCTTTCTTTCCCCCTCCCTCTCCTTTCTAATAAAACTTCTCACTTAAGCTCTGTCTGCTGGGCGTGTTTGTCCCTCTGACTGGGTCACCATCGCCTGCAATGGAATCCGCCATGCTCCCCCCCTTCAACTTTATCCTAAAAACTGAGAGAGGCCAGCACAGCTCACCGTAGTTTCTGAACACTTCCATGATGTTAACTGTGCTTGTCCACTTGACTGCTGGGTGTGTCCATGGTGGGGTTGGGAGAGA
The DNA here is from genome assembly GCF_003668045.3 of Cricetulus griseus. Lineage (NCBI taxonomy): Eukaryota > Metazoa > Chordata > Mammalia > Rodentia > Cricetidae > Cricetulus > Cricetulus griseus. The sequence goes on along the minus strand of NW_023276807.1, from coordinate 69,900,004 downwards.
AGCTTAATCAGGATCTGCCTTGGATGTTGGTGACCCCATAAGCTGGAGTCCTGGGCTGAGTAGGAGGTGGGAAAGGAGCAACAGACCTGAGCACCATTCTCATTTCTCTGGTTCTTCTCTCTGGTTCTTGACTGCAGGCACGAGGTGTCAGCTACCTCATGCCCTTGCTTTGAAGGGACCAGCTCCCCATTTTGGCAGTCATAACAGCCAAACACGCGCTTGTCTGACCTTGCCTTGGTCACTAGGAGGTTATATGCCTGCCTCGTGGCAAGGAACCAATCAGAAAGTTAACTGGTGGTGCTGTGCTTTACGGCTCTGGGTGTGCTTTACGGACAAGCGCACAGCAATGACGCCCAGAGCATAGCAACCACCCTGGGAGGGCCTATGGGCCATAACAACCAGTTGACCAATCAACAAAGGCAAACCCTCCAAGCTGGAGCCTCACCAATCCTGAGCCTGTGCTTCCCCCTAGATACTCCCCTTATGCTGCCCTATAAGATCTCTATGCAGACGCTTCCAGATGTCTTTCCTAGCCATCCGCCATGGTGGGTTAGCTCATTAAACAACTATAATAAAGCCTCGTGCAGTTTGCATCAAGTTTTCGACTCCACCTGGTGATTGGGGTGACCAAGGTCATGGGCTGAGATCCTGGAGGCCTGAGCTTCCGGGGGTTTTTCAGCTTCCCACACAGTCTCTGCCATGATGGACAAAAACTCTCAGAGCGTGAGCCAAAGAAAACTCTCCTTCCTTAATTGCCTTTATTGGGGGTGGGGGGTCGAATTACTTTATCACAGAAACTAGAAAAACAACCAATGCAGTGTCCTCCTGTGTGAGTATGGTGACACATGGGAACCAGTAGTTTGACTTGTTTTCAAGGAGCCCCTGACTCAGCAGATTTCTTCTTTCTTTTTAAAGTCATTTTAATATTGCTGCCCCCCCCCACACACATACCTTTTCTGATTTGTCAGGTTTTTTTCTTATTGTTTTTCTTTTTTTTTTTTTGAATCTTCCCAATTAACATAATGTACTGTACAGGTAGAACCCGAGGGATCTATTTTTATGTCAATATGTCCACATAATTCACTCTTATTAGCATTAATGGGAACTTCATATGCATATCAATGGGAGAGAGTCCCCTGCAGTAGTCTGAATGAATAAGCTTCATTAATGCAATATTATGGCTGATTTGTCCCAAGAAAATGCATTTAAGCCTCAAGGTTCTGAATAAATCTGCCAGTAGACAGCATAGATAAACAGCTCAAAGGGATTGAAAGAGCAGTGTGGCCAGGAGCCTGCCCTGGAGGCCCAGGGCCAAGGCTTCTGGAAATGTAGGGGCTCTTTAACTGAGTTGCAAAACAGCCAGTGTCCACATGGAGATGAAGGGGCGGGAGGAGCAGCAAGAGCTGGAGGGCTAAGGTGGACGCTCAACACAAAGCGCCAGTTTTGCCAACACAAAAAGTAGCATAGGCCAGAAGGTGGAGGGAATGGTGGTTTGTGCAGCATCACTTGATAAACATGTCATCATCATGCCTCCGTGTATGCGTGTTCCCCAACATGCTCATTTATGGTTACTGTTATGGGTGGAAAAATGTCAAACCAATGGCACCAGGCAAAAGTACCACACTTGAGTTGCTTCGCCATCCTTCCAGCTCACTCATTAATGCTTAGCTTGTCTCACTCTTCCCAGTGGTATTTTCTAAGGCCAGGGACAGAGCCAGGGTTTCCGTTTGAAGAATGAAAATATGTGAGCTTCGGGGACAGAGAAGGATAGCAGGGTCAGTCCCAGGTAGTGTACCCTGCAGCTTGAATGCTTCACAGGCCTGCTGAGTTAGAACCCATGCAGTCTGTCTTGAGCTTGGACCAACCGGCGGGATAGAAGTCCACACACGGATTCTTTCTCCAAACCCACTCCTTGAAGTAAGCATCCTTTGTCACCTATACCACTGGAAAGCAAAGGCAAGGGAGAGGTGTCATAGAGCGGAAAGGAGGCCTACAAAGCATACATATCTGGTAAACGTTGTACTCCCATAAACCTCATTAATTCACTAGGGATGAAAGAAATGCCTGCAAAATCATGTGTCAGGTTGTCAGTTCTCAGTGACAGAAGTTTTGTTTAATTCAGGTGTCGTTCAATGGTTACTGCTTATGGGGGCGCTCCGTCTTCCCAACCCTTTCTTTTTGAACATGTTTAGAGGAAGTCTTTAAATTCTCCTGCTTGAGCCATGGACTGAGTATGCGCACAGCTCTGTGAGCGATTGTGTGGTGTTTCCTCACTAGACCTTGAACACTTGTCAGGAGAGACCACTGCTTCCACTTTGACTAGGAAACTATATGTACTACAGAAACCATGCATATCAGGGGGAAATAGGAAACACTTCTCTTTAATTTTGGTATAGAGAAAAGCATTCTATTTAGAACTCAAAATTTGAAAGCAATAAATAGCTGATACATTTTACAATATAAAAATACAAGAAGCATTCTGAAATTTATATCTTATTCTGCCATATGAAAAAGTCAGTGGCAATTAGAAACTGGAAAAAATAAATGCCCCAGATACAGATCTCTGTGAGTTCAAGGCCAGCCTGGTCTACAGAGTGAGTTCCAGGACAGGCTCCAAAGCTACACAGAGAAACCCTGTCTTGAAAACAAAACAAAACAAACAACAACAACAACAAAAAAAAAAAATCCTGGTATCTATAGTTTATTATTTACCTTCAGTTGCTGTGATAAAACACCATGACCAAAGTTACTTGGGGAATGGACACTTAATTGGAGCTCCATCACCATCATAGCCCAGAAGCATGGCAGCAGGCAGACTTGGTGGCTCAAGCAGCAAGCTGTGGGGGGTCACACTCTGAATCACAGAAAAGAACAAACAGAAATGGAGTGAGTCTTTGAACCCTCAAAGTCCACCCCAGTGACATGCTTCTTCCAGCAATCCCCCAGTCCCTAAACCTACCCTAACTTCCCCAAGCAGGGGCACAAAACAAAAAACAAACAACAACAACAACAAGACAACCATGAAAAAAACAGGTATTCAAATGCCTGAGACTATGGGGTGTATTTTCAATTCAAACCACCACGAACAGTATACAAAAATCTCTTAAAATTGGCAAACAGTTACAAACAAAATTCAATTGAAAAAAGTGAAAAAGACACAAGGCCCCCACCTCTTATTTTGCTAATACTTAGTTTTATAAAATACCAGCCTTAGTTTCAATGACTGTTTTGTTTGTCCACTTTGTCTTGTATTAAATTTTCAGTGGGTTTGTTGTTTTTGTTTGTTTAAAAGTCTTGAATATACTGTTCACTTTCAATGTCTCACGGACTTTAACTCACTCTCTCTTTTGTAACCTTTGAAGTCAATAGCACCCTACAAAGCATGTGTGAGCTGTATCCCAGGGACATTAGTACATTATGATTTTCATATTTTCCCATCTAAATGTTTTCTAGGATATTTTTAGAAACTTATGGCAGTTGATACAATGGCAGAGACAATTCTCATAAACCATGCGCAGTCTCCCTTCTTAGTAACTCATGTGGTACCATAGTGTATTGGTAATAGTTACTAACCCAACATTGACTCTCTATTAGACAATTGCCCATTATTCAGATTTCCTTAACTTGACCATCTCTTCTGTTCTCAGCTTCCACAATACATTAATTTATCCTGTCTCCCTAAGGTGCTGCTGGTCAGGACAATCTCTCAGACAATCATTTTTATGGATAATGACATCTTGGAGGACTGCTTTTTGGCTGGCATTTTGTCTGTGGAATTCATCTAGTGGTTTTCTCATGATTAGATTGGAGTTATAGGTTTACAGGAAGGAAATCACAGAGACAAGGTCCTGTTTCAGCCAGATTGTACCACAGGGACAGGCTGTGGCTGAGAGTTATTACTGTGCATACTGACCTTGTTCATGAACACCAGGTACCATTGGGGTTTTTCTACTGAGACATCCATTCCTTCCCAGAGGGAAGCTGCCACTCACAGGATATGTTCCTCTTCCTGGAGACTGACACATATACCTAAGGTATTGGGAATGTTTTTCTGTGTGAAACATTGATCTATTTTCCCTTATATACTTATTAAGTAATCACTTGTGTCAATATGGATCAGTGAATTTGTGTTTTATATTTTGATTAAAATCAAAGAATACTTCATACATTCTGTTTTCCAAATTATTTTCCTAGCCTGAAAATTTATTAATAAAAACATTTCTAGTAGAGGAATTATTGATCAAGAGTATGCATATCTTACATTTTGACAAATGACCACACTGCCTTTCTACAAAATTATCTCTATTTTCATCTTCTGCAGAAAAATGACAGAACCTCTGCTTCTTGGAACCTTTGAAAAATTTGCTATGAAATTTATTAAGATTTGCTAGAAGTTACACTATGATTTTGATGTGTTTATTATTTGCTAATTAGATGGAGTTGATGGAATTAATTCAGTTCTAATGTTTACAGAAGTGGTCGAGATCCCTACTTGATTTCCATAATCTTCCATAGATTGAATTTGACTATAATAATCTAGTTTCTGCTGGCTTCTCTTTTGTTTGTACAGTATTTAAAATATATATTATATTGTACCTCAGACTTAAGAGTCTTTAAACCACCACCATGAATGGAGCTGTTTTAGGAGGTTATGGAAACTTGTACAAGGTAGAGCCTTGCTGGGCGAATACCACCAGAGCACTGTGCTTAGATAATGTGAAGCCCCACCAACTTTACACCCAGTTCATACCCAGTTCTCCCTCTGCTTCCTGTGTGTGTTGAAATGTGAGCTCTCTGTCTCCTGTCCCCTGCACCTGCTGCCATGTCTCCTGTGACATTATGAGCGCTCTATCTGGAACCCTAAGCCCAAATACACTCTCTCTTCATGTAACTCATAGTGTTTTACCAGGACCACAGCTCTGCACACCAAAGACACCTACACATCTTCCTGTACTCTCCACAATAGCCAGTAAGCAGAATAAACTGGGGTTCAGAAAATCACGTAAAGACAGTATGTTATCCAAATACAGTGGGATTGTTCAGTCATAAAACAATAACTAAATTAAATGCACATGTGTGTCTCTGTATGTGTTTGAGTTTGTGTGTGTGTTCATGCATTCGCTAACGAACTGTTAAGAGAGCCTCACATTCAGGCAAACCAAGTCCCTTTCTTTCAGTAGATGAAAGCAGAAATCAGCTCACATGTGTTTGTCACATGGACGAGATCATTTTTTGTGCTATCTCTGTTGGCATGAGTGTCCCCTTTTCAACTGTGGGTTAGACTTTTTAACTGTTCGCTAGAGTTGTATGGTCATTGCCAGAGTCTGTTTCGAAAAACATTCATTACCCTTAGAAGAACCAAGTATTTTCCAACAGTCATCCCCCAGCCCTGCTTGCTGTCACTCTTCCACCCTTAACCATCACAAGTCTGCTTTCTGTAGACTTCTGTAAATCCATAGGATCTGGCCAGTTTTAAAAAACAAAATCCTCTGATATGTGGTCCTTCTGCCACATATATGGCAGAACATACAGAACTCTGGGGTCTCCTTGCTGGGCTTTCTGGACCTGGAGGAAGCTTGCTGTTTTGTAATGAGGAATCCATTTCTGGAATGGGAAGCATAGTGCACATAAGGTGAGATGTCCTCACTGCAGCCTTCAGTAAAGCACCTGAACTCTTTACCTCAGAAGTGTGAGCATTTGCTGTTTTCAGCCACTGAGCTTTGAGCCATTTATTAAGCAGCAGCCAGAAAGCATTAGAGCCGTTTTCCACTCTACCTACAGCCTGGAGAAGCACAAGCAGGCTTAGCCTTTCTCCTTATCACCCTTGGGGGAAATTTCTGATGTGTATTCTATGGCAGGAATAAAAATGCCTCCTCTCAAAGATGCCTGCATCCCAATCTCCAAAGTGTATGAAATGCTCCTGTAAAATGGCCAAAGGGGCTTTCAAAATGTAACCATCTTACAGAGGAACCAGTATCAGGCAGAGAAGAGACTGACCTTGGGACAGGGGTCAGGGAGATGTGAAGATGCTATGGGCTGGCTTTGAAGAGGAGAAGGGAGCTGCAAGCTGAAGTGTGGACAGTTTGAAAAGCTAAAAACAACCAGGACATGATTCTCCCCAGAACTTCCAGGAAGATCACACAGCTCAGCAAACACCCAGGTTTCAATCTGAGACTAACTGAACCCCTGACCTCCAGAACTATGAGTGAGCTCCTAAGTACCTATCATGTTACATTCTTAACTGTGTGTATTTTTCTACAGCAGGAAGAAGAAGCCAGGGCATCTTCTAAGGTTGGGATTCTTTGAACATCTCTCTCATGTGGATTTTTTTCTTGGGATGTGAAGCATCCATTAGAATTGGAAATGTAAGTTCTTGGCATGTGGGATACAATGAGGTTTTAAAATGTCTGCTCTGCTCCTGTTTTTGGAACTGCATGCAGGCACACTTAGATGTTCTAATCCTGTTAGTGAGGGGTGGCTTTGTCTACATCTGCTTCGCTCTGTTATGGACACTGCTGAATCATAGCCACAGTTCTTGCCAGCTCTGTCTCTAATTGGCTGTTATTTTTGGTGTGTTTAGATATTTTTTCACTTCTCCCAGCTATACCAGCTTACACAGTGCCTTTCTCTACTGTTCAGCATGCTGTTCAAAACTACTGTGTCTCTCTCTGTTTGTGCTGTGCTTCCAGAGATGGCAGTGTAGGCTGACGTCTAACAGGAGAGGTAGAGTGGGTTACAGCTCTTCCTTTTTGGCCATAGTACTTTCATAACACATATTTTCACTTGGAAACTAAGTTTTGCTCCACCTGAAAAATTTGTGCATCCCCGTGTCCCCTGACAGTCTCTAGCCTTCTCACTTTTGAGTAGATGGGCTTTCAGACAGACTGTCATGATGAATGTGCTATGTCAGAAACATAAAAGAACACGTTGGAGTCATCCCACAATGTTAGAAACCATTAAATAACAATAAATTCACAAGGTGTGTAAGTTTTGATAACAGAGAGTTGCCTGGTAGTTCCACTCTCCTTGGTAACCCCACCCGAAACAGTGGTGTCAGCCCCACCAGAAGGAAAACTCTCTGATGGGCATATCTCATTCAAGCAAGGCTTCTGAGAATACAGACTCTGGAATATCTTTTGCTTATACTATGCCTTCACGTTGTTGCTGCTGCATGCTTTTCTCTGGTGTCTGACATAATGTATTGTATGTGGGGAGCCCCACCAAACACAGTTTATTTTATTCCCATTTTACTCACTAATTTTAATCTCAGTGCCACATAGTAAATACACCCTTCTCTATATTTGCAGGTTATGGGTGACTACCAAGGGTTAAGGGCACAGAGTTTCAAAGCCATCTAAGAAGCCAAGGCTAGGCGACTAGAAGGAAGTCTCTGTGCACTGATGACATAGTGAACCAGAACTGAACTGCTGAGGAAGCCAGAGCAGCAGCTGGGGTGTCACAGATCTGAGAGCAGAGGCATTGAGTTGAGTCCAGCTGCAGAGACAAAGAGGGCAGGACCAGGTCCAGATAAAGGGATGGGAAAATGGACAAATGGCAGGTCCAGATGAACAGAACGACAGGTGGATCACAATTAAGGAAGACATGTCAACAGCAGGAATGGAGCCAGGCTGAAGACAAGGGAAACCATCCCCTGCCTCTCATCCTTGAAGCACACATCAGGTGTGAGACGGCGTCTGGAAGGGGCCACTGCCATCAGAGTGCTTGGTCCAAGTGAAGGAGTTACACCCTCTCTTCAGTCTTTATATTCTCAGGAATAAGTAAGTCGTTTTATGCCTGTGCTGCATGGGTGGTGCCAGACAGATGGAGCTGTTCTCACATCCTCCCAGGTATACAGGCATCCTCCACCCTCAAAACGGCATCCAAAGCTATTTATGAAATGGAGTCTCTCAGGGAAAGGCACAACCTGAGAAGCCACTATTTCATGAAACATGGGGTCACTGAGAGAAGAACACAGCCTGTTGGTGGTGTTGATGTCAATGTCCACACAGAGGGACCTCCTAATATGACAAAGCCCCATGGTTCAGGACAGCAGGAGACTCCACACCAAACAGTGAAAATTAACCTTACCTCTTACTTACTCCCAAGAAGATGGAGTAACCTCCTGTGACTCCAGTGTATCCTGTCCCTGTCCTGCCACTCTGCCCAAGGGGCCACTAAAGACATCGTCTGACCACCTGTGAATTTGCTGGCTTCTCCAGCTGTTCCTTTGGAAACTTTCTCAGAAGGAGACTGGGTCTTGAGTCTCTGCCAGCAGCAGGTAGAATTACTCATTGTCATCTGTGGCTCAAGGTAGCCTCTGACCCAAGGGTTGCTCTACAGAGGAAAATTGGACTCTGTTGACCTTCCTGGGATCCCAGAACTACAGGTGTCCACGTTCACAACTTTCGTACTCACTAAAGTGGCTCCTGAGGGACGCTCCACCTGGCTCCCTCTTCCTTCCCTTCATCGTCACTTCTTGTAAAGTGGAGGTCACATATTTCTGTTTTGATTTTGAATTGGGAATTGTTCCTAGATACCATGGTGGAAAGGAAATTTCAGCTCATCTAAGGGCAGAATGGCTTATCTGCTGGGCCTCAGTGGGCCCTCTGGCTTGTCCCACAGCGCATCTAAGGAAAATGCTTCTGTAGTTCCCTTTTCATGTCTCACTGACTTGTCTGCACCCTTCCCCCCTGCTTAGATTACTCACTCATTCGAGAAGTATGTTTTTTGTGCCTTCATGTATGACCCAGTAAAAGCATCTAACTGACTTAATCACATCAGAAACTTTTGGTCCGCCACTAATGACTTCCTTCCAGGTTCCTATCTGTGCATTAATCATTGCTTTTGAAAATGTTTATCAGTTCACTTTATAGTTCATCCGGTTTTGCTTTTGGTCGGTCCCAGCTTGTGTGTGTTTTGAAAAACATGCAGATGTACAGTTTCTTTTCCAGTGTAGCCCGGGTGTTACTGTCAGGTTTTCCCCCCAGCTGTCTATTGGGTTAAGATGTCAGTAAGCTGACCCTGGGTCAGAGGCCCTTAGAGAACCAAGCAGAGTCATTGTTTCCTTGGCTCAAATGCATGTGCACATTCGCGTGCTTGTGTGTGTGTGTGTGTGTGTGTGTGTGTGTGTGTGTGTATGTGTGTGTGTGCATGTGGGTATGTGTGTGTTTGTGTGTGTTTGTATGTATGTGTGTGCATGTGAGTATTCATGGGGGGTATGCGTGTGTGGGGTGTGTGTGTGCGTGTGTGTATGTGTGCATGTGGGTATTTGTGTGTTTGTGTGTGTGTACATGTGAGTGTGTGTGTGTGTGTGTGTGTGTGTGTGTGTATGCATGTGAGTATTCGTGGGGGTTATGCGGGTATGTATGTGTGTGTGTTTGTGTGTGTGTGTGTGTGTGTGTGTGTGTGTATGTTAGGAATCTGTGTCCTGTACTTATTGCTTTGCCTTCTTACTCATTAATTCTCCAAAGACAGCTAGAATTGTGTGGGGATAGCATCCTCAAGTTCCTTCCACCTGGGATGAACTTCAGGTCAAGAGCCTAGCCTTTCCATACACCACATCCCAGAAGCTGCCATAAATGGAACGAGATTCAGATGAACACAATTTGCGGGGCCCACATTGATCTGCATAAAGTAGGCCGTTACCTCAGTGCTTGGCAAAATACTGTGCAGACCTTTTGGCTTTCAAAACAATAGGGATGTTAGGGATAAATGTGATGCCTAAGGGTTGCAAAATATTTATCTGGAACTTCCAAACTTCGAAGGTAGATGCAAATAAAATGCCATTGTAAAGAAGCAACACGAAGAGAGATTTTCAGCTTTTATCTGCCTCTCTCTCTTCTCTGTGATCATTCTTTTAACATCAGGTTTTCATGACAAAAGGCACAGAGCTCTGCCTTGAAACCAGTCTCATGACCGAACACATTACTATTTGAGTTTCCTATGAGTCCTCGTCTTACAAAGCCAGAACTTCACTGAATTGCAGGGTTTGTCTTCTTATCAGAACTACAAGCCCATTGTTCTTCATCTGTTTCTCTCTTATTTCTCTTAGGATGCTCTCTCCCTCTTCAGGTTGCCAAATACTGTCCACAATCCACTTACATTTATTTCTTCCAACAAGATTTTCAATGACCCTTCAAGCGAAGCCTGTTCCCCTCCTCGAATTCTCTAGGGCTGACAGCACATTGTCTTTCTCTGCTTCGTCATCAAATAAAGGACTCAGTATTGCCTGCGCCCACAGGTTGGTGGTCACCTATTTATACGCAACCTATCTTGACCCCCACTGAGCTCTGGATATCACAGAGCATGTACAAAGCCAAACTTTTTACATACTGATTGAAGACCATTATTCCTTTGGTAATGTAAACGACAAGCAGTCACTGGACATGGTGAAATTGCCACGGAAACCAAAATAGTTATTTTCAGACTGCTCTAGGAGTGCTTAAACCTACCCTAGAATGAAGTGGAAACACAGGTTCATAAAAACGTGCCTTTCCTAATTTAGTCACATCACAAATTTGAAAATGAGTATTTTTTTCTACACGATTGCCTAATTAAAGGGTCGGTGAAGAAATCTTCATTTTTTGCTGTTCTTCAGTTTCTACAAGCAAAATAAAACCAAAGGGCAGTGCAAATTTCCTCTACATGAAGCTGGGTTCAACTGATCTCTATCAACAGAAACTGTTGGCCAGATATTTCTGAAGAGCTGGAGTCATTTTAGCCAATGAAGTTCATCCCCAGTGTATTTAGATAATTTAAAAAAATCACAGTTTCAATGACAAATCATTCAAACTTTAGAAGAGTGAAGCTTCAAACTGGTAAGACACTTAGCGCCCTAGCAGAGCTGTAAGCAGCACTTGCCAGGAGGAACAGTTACAACTGGGATTTGTTTCGTTTTGTTTTCGTCTTGGATCATTGTTTTGCAATTTCTCAAGTGAGAATTGTAGCGAAGTGTTTCCTACAGCCTGGCATATCTGGTGCAGAAGTCACACCACATCTGTCTGTCTGGTTCCTGAACTGTGAGTAGGAAAAGGCTGTCAGAGCAAGACACAAAACGGGAAGGTAAAACAGACCACTTATAGTATTTACGTTGATTATGTGACTTAATAATGTTTTAAAGTATTGGCTTTAATAGAAAATACTATTAGTATTGATTTCATATGTTCCCTTTTCTTTCTTTTAACCGTGTCTACCAGAGCACATAAAAATCCATAGGCTGCTCGTCTTCTATTTCTGCCCCCAAGTGCAGCTCAATGCAGAAACTTCCAGGAAGGCTATATTAAACCTTATGTTGTTCAGAAATAACTCGTTTTCTTTCCTGAAATGCACTAGCCTAGGATTTCATTTCATCAAATAATAAACAACATAGTTGATTTCTATCACCACAAATAGAAAAAAAGCTAGAAAGGCAAAGAGCCAAGTGAGCAGTGTTGAATTTCTGGGCATTAATTTTAATATGTGATTTTAAAAGCACCCCACACAGACACCCCGGCTTTGAGCTTTGGGTGGAAGATTGATGGGGGAATGAAATTGATCATTTGTCCATCAACAGGACAGGCGAGATAATGGATAGATTATCCATATCAGCTAATCAGAATGCAGCTCCATGGCCACCACGGAGCAGATGTTTCTTTTTGTGCCATGTTGATAGAGAAATGGACAGGGGACATTTAGAATTCATTGTGGGGAGACTCTATATTATAATGAATCTCATTAATAGTGATTAAGTTTTTTTTCTCCCCAGCTACCGGTTAATACCCTCCCTTTTATAGGTTAGAAGGCTGACAGAGTCAGCCGACCAGCAGCTGGTATCACTATTGTGTCTCAGGAGCACTTCTTATTCTTAAAGCAACTTCTGAACTAAAAATGTTTATTTCCTTATAAATTGCTCAAACTCACACTGCAGATTTTTTAAAATGATGAGTGCACATGGAAAAACATACAGTGTCCCCAGGTTCACCTGTGACTTTTAATTGCCATTGAAGGCAGGTGACAGACAACATGACCACTCTGTTTATTTGACTAGAAAATGTTTCTGGAATTTATGGTGGAAAACCAGGACCCCAATGCTGGGACAATGCCTGGCAATAACAGTGGGATGTTCATTTCTGTTTATGGACAAGGTGACAGACTTGCTGTGGGTAGAGCTTGGAAAGCTAGAATCAGATGGCTCCTCTCCTCCACTCACAGGTATAGACTTTGTTTCTGTGACACAGAAGCCTGGGACCTACAAAGTGGAGCCCTGCTTTTTGTAGGGGCTCCAGCTCTGTAGGGACACCATGCAGGGGGTGCACAATTACAGCAGAGTTTCTGCTACATTAACCCAGCCAGCCCTGCCCTTCCCAAGTGCCATAGCCTCTGTGACATCGAAATCACTCGCACAGCTCTTGAATCTTAATGCCAACCTAATTATATATTTTGGCTTCCGTTTTGGCGATAGGCTGTACTTAAGTAAAATTTAGTACCATCTTATGCGTTCCTACAGCTGGGTAATTACAAGGCATTTCAGTTTCGGGGGCAGGAAATTAATGACACAGAGATCAGGAGCTATTTAAAGACGGTTATCCTCTGGTCTTACGGGACCCGCTCCTTGAAGCAAGCTAAATCCTGGGCCGAATGTAGACCTACAGGAGAGCAAGACAGGCACAGTTAGGATTCAATTTCTGAATCACAATCAGTGAACCTGGGATCAATAGTTATCCTTACCACCACCACCACCCCACCCACCCCCACCTTCCACCCCTGCTATCCCCTTCTACCCACATCCCCCTGGAGAAACTGAGTCAGTTGAATTCTGAGGTAGGGCTGAGCCAGGAAGATTTGAGCAAGGTTAAAGCTAGGAAGATGTAAGTCTCAAGTCTTCATAATCTCTTGATGGGGGAAGAGACCATCTGATCACAAGTGAGAACATTCTGGAAGAAAGTTGCTATAAAGGAAAATAAATCCCATTCAGGAGTCGACACAGATATGAAGAGTGATAGATGGGAAGGCCATCACACTGTACTAACTGAATCTATTCTTGCTACTTCCTTGTGTAAAAAAGCACTTGGTCTTTTGCAGTTTAGTGCTTTCTTCAACACACAGGCATAGGAACAGTCCCTGGTGACTGTTTCAGAGGCTCTGGGAAAACATGGGGAAGTGGGGCTCCCCAGCTTCCTATGTTACATCAACAGGAGCTCTGGGCAAGGTCCTTCTTCAGTGACTCCAAAAAGCACCCTTTCTAAAAGTGTGTGATTACCTGGAGTCGGGTGTGAGCCTGTGGTGACTGTGATGACTGTGCACATTTATCTGAAGTGAGGTTGTCTGGGTGTTTGTGTATGAATGTGTATGTGTGTACACACTGGTGTTTATCTATGGATGAGGATGTGGTTGTGCTGTGTGCCTGTTCTACCTACCTGTGCGTGTGTAAGAATGTGTAAGACAGAGTGTGAGTATACCAATCTGCTCCCTGGAGAGTATCTGTGAGACAGGACTCTCAAGACAGGACATCCCAAGTCCTGATCTATCTTCTGAGGTCCCTCTGGGCTCCTGGAACTTGTGCCTTCACTGAGACACCTAGAGTATTTTATTTTCTTCTTGAGAGTTAAAATATGGGGAAGCTGCCAAAGCTGTAATGCTGTCTATCCAGGGAAAGCCACTCCACTTACTAAGATACCTGTCTCCAGCATCTTGAGACCTTACTCTTATTTTCTATAGGGACATCAGTCATTGTGGACCAAAGCCTGCTTAGAAATACTTATTATGACTGAATTGCAGAGGCTTGACACAAAAAGCTTACATTCATGGCTCCAAGGTTAGGGAATAAACTTTCTAGGGGAGGAATGCTGGTGACAACGGACTTTTCATGGAGTCACAGAACACCAAACACTAAATAACATCTCTGTATACACTCTTTCCGTTTCTTCCCTCAGTGTGTTTGTCCACAAGAGGCCATCCACCCTAGCAGGGTACACTGGGCCTCATCGGCCTCCTCTACACTCACTGGGGCTTGAGACAAACAAGTTAGGGAGCAGAGACACTGCTCTGGTGCACCAATTCGGTGGTTTGTGTCTATTACCATAAGAGGCACCACCTTCCGTTTTCCAAAGGACACATGAGGCATCATATGTAGCATTTCCCCAAATTCTGACCACAAAGCCCCTTTCTGCCTCTTATCTTAGAGATGAGAGTCTATAGGCATTCAAGAGTCTACTATAAAACTTACAGCATTGCAGGTTTGGGGTGCCTTATATTTCTGTGATCTCTCATCTAATCTAGATCTCAATTTTACATATTGCCTTCAAAAAGCAATTCATGGTGTTCTTTTTAAGAGACAATGATGAGAAACTTTTCCCTCTTTCACTGGATACTATACATTTCAGTACCCTACTCCTGTCTGTCTACATCCCATCTATGGCTTGGCTCTTTATCTTCCCTTTGGAAAAAAATATTTAGGCTTCTAATATAAGACCCATCTGTGTTCTGAAAATTTCAATGACACTGGTTAAAAATCCAACATCAGCTCTAGTCTTTTCTTGTGCTTAAAGAAAAGAAAAGGGGTGTGTGGGAGGGGGGAGAAAGACAATATTTCAAGCCAATTCTCTCACAGGCATGAAATACCGAAGAACTTGATTAAATTTTGTAGCCTCTGATTACATTAGAAGCATGAAATATGAGTTTCTCCTGAAGTAGCAATGGGTAGCTAGTTAATTTATTTGCACTGCTGCTATACTTCCTTGGGTCTAGACCTCTCTGTCCACTCCAAGGAAGATAAATAAAGAAGTGTGCAATCAGCAGGTGATATAGAGGCAGCAAGAAAAAGAAGAAGAGCCGCTCAATTGCTCCCAGAATCTATTTTACATCTCTACTTTACATTATTGTTCATCATCGTAAGAGGTTGCTGGCTCTTCAATTCACTTTTCCCTGTAGACTCTCCTGCCATGGCTCGCTCATAATATGCTGGCAAGCTTGTGGCATAATATGCTCACAAACTAACATTCTCCATAGGAGTGTTAGGCCTTGCTTTCTTTGTGACTGACACAGCCAGAGTCTCTTACATCTTCCCATGTATTTGTGGGTCTATCCTGAACTTCTGTGAGAAAGAACACCAGACATTTCCAGCAGATGACCGTATGGACTCCATGAATTTCACATCTCCACATACTGGTGCCCGGTATTTACCATATTTCAATGAACTAGTTAAGTGTGCACAGGGAAAAGAAATAAGAGAATTAACTCAGTCATTCCAGTCACTCAGCAACAACCCTTTGTCTGAGTGACATAGAGATATAGTCACAGAAGAAGCAACAATTTTCATGTCCCCGGTGACATATGGAGTTGAAATGAGGTACTAACTGTAAAATATGGCCTCTGCTGTGAGATACTTAGGAATTCTAATCCTCCCGTGGCCTTGTCCCTGGTCACAGCTTTAATTGTTTGCTCACCTGGCCTTGGACTCCTCTTTCCAACTAGACATATCAAGTTAATATTTCATACAGAGTGGAGAGGACATGGCCGGTCCTGCAGGAGCATACTGTGCCCTGTCTTCACTCCAAGTAGGGACACAAGATCCATGGTGCTGAGGCAAACGCTACTTTGATGAAGAAGCCTAAAACCTTCAACATGAAGGCAGACCTGACCGTCTCCTCCTGCCTTTCTTAATCCAGTATCTCTGGTCTGTTGGGTGGAGTCAGCCAAGAGCTATAGTGTCTGCTGATCTGGGAGAAAACCAAGGGAAAACTGAAACCAAACCTTGCTGTCCCCTTTCAAGGGTGAGTGCCCACTCCACACATGTCCCTTTGTTCTTAAAGGCTGTGCATCTTCTTCCCTTTGCTCTCCAGCTTCTTACTACAGCTCTCTTTCTCTCTCTCTCTCTCTCTCTCTCTCTCTCTCTCTCTCTCTCTCTCTCTCTCTCTTTCTTCATGGCAGACAAGTGTTATGCTCCTCAGCATATTCTTTTCTGTCACCTTTCCTTAATCTGAAAGCATGTGCAATATCTCTAGGGACCTTATTGGTGAGAAAATAGTCCTTAAGGTTTTCCTTGAGGGAGTATTGGGAGACTGAGAAGTCATCTGTTTACTCTAGAGAGAGGGAAACAACCCACCAAAGATTCCATCCTGATGGGTCAGTGAGTTTATTGGGGTCATGTAGAGGAGTATGTGTGACTCTAGTAGCTGCATTACCAAAAGATCAACCCCAACATAGATAACAACTCAAGAAAGCTACACGGCTGGAGATTGCCACAGAGCCTGCACACAGCCCCACCACCCAAGAGTCTCTGCTCCCTAGAAGTAATGCAGTACTTACATGAGCTCATCCAGGACCTTCACAAGTCCTGCAAGTCCCTGTGCATTTCATGGGATTTGGAACTCTCACCTATCAGGAGAGAAAGCTCACACCGGTAGAACTCTGTATATATAGGGTCCTCAGAAGGGAATTAATAGCCAGCATGTGAGAAACCTTTGGCTTTCCCTGAACTCCCTAGGACCCCAAATGGAGGGGTAGAGACTGAGTCTTTACACTGTGTGTTAGAATCAGTCCTTGGAGGCTGAAAGTGACCCAGCCATAGTGACTGGAAGCCAAAAGAGCAGAGAAGGAAGAGCACTGTCTTTAGGACCAGCTTGTCTATAGCTGTGTGCCCCAATGGGTCAGTGGTGGTCAAGAAATTCTTAGAAAAATACTAAAGGGATTACAGAAAATAGAGTGACCATAATGAAAAGGTTTGCTAAGCACCAATTTAAGGCAGCGTATGGTTCATTCTTTGAAGAGTAAAGAATAAAGCAAAAAACTCCGAGATGACAAGTGAGCACTGACCAGAACTTGGACTTTGAGAGAACTGGAGGGGTAGGGTTACAAAGGGACATGCCTTTGCCTCATTGACAACCTTCAGTTGTCAGGTTTCCTGCCTTGCTTTAACAGAGGGAGGGAGTGCTGGAGACAGACCCCCACACAGATGAGCATGCTTCCCTGCATTCTGAAGGGAGATTGATGTGTGAACTGCAACCAATCAACCAGAACAGTGCCCAAAGATGGAGACAACGAAGAGCCCCCAAATGCTGCCCCTCCCCTGCCATCCATTACTCTGTAAATCCCACACAGGAGGGTGAAAGATTCACACAGTTCCCATCAAACCGTGATCAGCCTGTCAGTCCAAGAAAGCACCAGGAAAACAAAAGGACAAAATTGGTGAAATAAATAACCAGAATAACCTGTCACCCAGTATTAGAAAGATACATCTTCATCTACAAGTCACAGAAATTTACTGCCCTTTCGGCACGCATCGCCGCATAGCCGTATATTATCACATGCTTTACGGGTGTGTCTTCTGACTGCCACCGTCTTTGGCGTGCACAAAACTTGCATCCGTGTTGTGATGGGAGGCTGCCTCAGATCTATGCCAGAAGTAGAGCAGAGGTCAATCAAAACACCAAATGGAATATGTAAGAGCTGCTGTCGTGTTTTGAAGGTGGAGAGCAAGTAAGGCCATGTTGGTGCCTAAAGGTGAGAAAAGCAGGGTGACTGGTACAGGACCATCTCATCACAGCCAGATACTAACAATGGACTGAAAGATGAACTGGAACACATTCCCTTAGTGGGGGGGGGGGGGCGCTACCTTCAATATTCAAAGCAATTTCAAATAAGACAGCACTCGTACTTTTAAGATAAAAAATCTGAGACTTAACGCTGGTACACTCATCTCCTGGGGTGCTGTAACCAAGTATTATCAGGCTAAATGGCTTCAGGTGGCAGAAATCGATTCTGTCACAGTACTGGTGACCAGAGTGTGAACACACAGGTCAGAAGAACACCCTGCCACCAGAGGATAGCATAACCCTCTGAGTCTCACATGACTTCCCAGAGCCACTAAAAAGTTTGGCTTTTAACCTCTTCTCTTCACTCTGTTTCAGCCACATGGCTTCTCCCAGGGACTGTCTTCACACAGCTTGCTTCTTATAAAGATGCAGCCCAACCCACTTTATTGTTTCTGCTTCATAGCTCTTCTATTAACACCTACAGCATCTGGATTTCCAGGTGACTCCACCTGCTCACAGGCTACAGTCAGGTCCCAGGCTTCCAGCTAAACATCCCTGTATGATTCCATCCAGAGGGCAAACTCAGGTTCTGGTGGTATGACTTCTCATGCTGGGAAGTGATAGAAGGAAAAGGCTCCTGAGACCAGATGCAGAAGTGAATCAGGATTTCATGCACGGGTCAGGCCCTCCCATTAGCTGTCCCATGTTTGATGGTCCCGTATTCCTGGGCCGCACCACTCCCCATCTCTGGCTTGTTCAACAGGAATGCTTGGTGGTATTAATAAACTGTTGAAGCTCACATCTACACCCTTTCTCTCACAAGGATAACAAGGATCGATCCAACCTTCTGGGATGCAGACTTTCCTCAACTCCTTTCATGGGACTTTGTTTTTCTTCTTCCTCCTGGGACATCCACTCCTTCCACGCAACCTGGATGGGGTAAGGGACTATGAGCTTCCTGAAACACAGGTGGAAATTTTACTTTCCTTCACCCAACATGTGTCTGGCTAGGAAGCAGCCCCACAACACCGCCTGCACCCACTCTTTATCACAGCTGGAATTCTCATCCCTTCCAGTTCCCTAAAACTCTCACCCGCAACACCAAACATCCCATTACGCTCTGCTTTCTCTGCAGTGGTGCATTCCTCATTGTTTCCAAGCCTCTCTTTTTGTCCTGTCTTTGGGTCATCATTTATAGACTGAGGTTTAAGAAGCATGGGTGTGACAACGATGGTGGTTCTGGCTGATTTCTAGATTGTCAACTTGATTGGATGGATAAGCAACTAAGGTGTTTGGGCTCATCTGTGATGGCTTTTATGGGGAAAATTAATGGAGAGAAGATCAATTCCAGTACCATTCTATTATATACTAGGATCCCAGAATGAATAAAACATTTAGAAATTATATTTTTATCATGCTGCTCTCATTCATCTCTTTCTGCTTCCTGGCCTGCTGAGGCACACACAAATGACTGCTTCCTGTTCCTGCCACCACAGAGCCACCCACCACCTTGCCTTCACCACGATGGAACGTATCACCTAAAACCCAGAGCCAAAATAAATTCATCAACCCCTTTAATTTGTGTGTTACCAGATCTTCAGTCACAGCAACCAAGTAACTCTTTAATACGGTGACAGTGAGGGCAGAGGAGCAGCATTCTGTTGTAGATAAAAGTGAGTGTACAAGGCATTTACTAAAAATTGTAAGCTCTCAGCTCCCGGTAGGACGCATTTGCCATCTCAAGGAGCCTGGGGTAAAACTGAAAACAAGGAGGTTTCTACTGTAACAGCTGCACCTGCTATCTGGTGTGAG
This sequence comes from Cricetulus griseus, assembly GCF_003668045.3. Taxonomy (NCBI): domain Eukaryota; kingdom Metazoa; phylum Chordata; class Mammalia; order Rodentia; family Cricetidae; genus Cricetulus; species Cricetulus griseus. The sequence goes on along the minus strand of NW_023276807.1, from coordinate 69,880,682 downwards.
CTGCAGCATCCTGCGTCATTTGCATGAGACAAGACTGGGAATACCAAGTGGAGTGAAGCCACCCAGGTATCCATACATGCTGAGCCCCAAACTGCCAGAGTTCTGTCTTCCCCAGTGAAGCAATCCAGTGGGCAGATGTTGGTTTTCTGAATTGTTTACTGTGGAGTCGATGTTCTTAGAGTCCAGGATTGTAGATTGTCTAGCCAAGTGTGATAGGTAGTTATTTTGAGCTATTAAATATTCATTATTAAATATTTAATATTTACAAGGGTTGTTTCTTTCATACAAACTAATTATGCACAGACCTTTTATTGCCAGGGACTATATGCTGGTAAAACTAATTAGCATCACAATAACTGCCCCTTGTGTAAGTAGGGGCATGGAAGATCAGGATAAATATTTAATTTGAATGCGGTTTGTGCATCGCCCTGATTATGCAGTGAGCTCAACCCAAGGACCTCAGCCGCGCCTCACAAAGAATGAGTGGCACAGACTCCTCACTCGGTTAGACCACGAGGTGGCAAGTGGTAGTCACTGTGAGCTGAACTGTACACACCTAAGTCCTAACTCCTTGTACCCAGACTCAGATGCCAATGCCAGTAGAGGAGAAGGGCTGCATGAAGATAGAGGAAGGGATAGGAATAAGGGCTCACAAGCCACAGAACAAGCTGAAACCAGGGGGAAAGCACAGAAAGAGTCAGCCAGCCCACACAGGAGCTGCCCCTGCGGGTGCCTTGCTCTGGCCTTTGCTTCCAGAGTTATTCTGCACTAAGTGTCTTCCATTCACAGTCCCGTCCCAGGATGCTTTGTGTGGTACCCACAGCCTACAAGCCAGTGGCCAAGGCTGCAGAATGGAAACCCATGCTTTGTCTGGATTAATCTCTTGAGCCCTTTGGCGCCTCCTCACTCATCATTAAATTCCAGAACCAGACCTGCCCAACACCCCTCCCCACCGCCCGCCATGACCTTCTCACTTGCCCATGACTTTCCACTTCCACCTGGACTGTAAACACAGACATTAAAGCAACAACCACGTTTAGTGTTAGGAAGACCCCAAGATTTATGGTTGTATTAAGGTTTTATGGCCTGTTCTGAGTCAAATAAAGATGAAAGGACAAAGAAAAACCTTTTTTAAATGTTTGGCCTGGGTTATAGTGCACTGAAATAAGACAAAAAAAGAAAGTGAAGGCAGAAGGACGGGAGATGCAAACACACAAAGAGAAGCATGTATTTATCTGCTCTCTCTACAAGCGTATTGCTGGCATGTACTTTTGCCCAGACACTGCAAGATATTGAAAATAGAGAAAAAAAAATCCAAGTTAGATTTGTTTTGTTTTGTTTGCTTATTTGTTTTTATCAAATCTATCCCTTAGTATTTAGATAGCTCTGTTTCACAGGACACACTAAGACAATTCTGTGCTTCCCCTTGGAGTTTCTGAATGACCTGACATGGACCCACCTGACCCACCCACCCTCAAAAGGAAATGTAAGCAAGAGACCCAGGGTGAGACTTGCTGGAAGAGTGCTTACTTCACATATGCAAGGCCCTGGGTTCAAATCCTAGTACTACTAAACAAACAAACAACAGGTCATTTCAGTGCTTTGACCTTGAAACTTGCAGAGTAGATTTTAGATGTTCTCAGAACAACAGCAAAAACCCAAGTATGTGTGGATGGTACTGCGTATGCTAATTCACTGTACTGGGGCATCCCAAGCATGTGTGGGTGGTAACTGCACATGCTAATTCACTGAATTGGGGGCATTCCACAATATACTTATTTTGAAGCTGCTTGTTATTTTTCTATAATAATATACATTTAATATGAAATAGATGAGTGACAGGAAAGACCTATGTATTTGTAGGTGGGTCTGTCCTAAGTAGTTGATGTTTTGGATAAGAGGCAGGTTGATTTTTTTTGTCACTGTTGTTTCTGAAGATGTCTGTAATTTCAATAAATCTCCAAAATGCCATCCTACAGCCAATGAGCTCCTCCAGTGACAGATGACAGATGCCGCCGGCTGGCAGAGGCTCCACACCACTTAGGCAGGTTGCTGTTTGCTTTGCTCAGAGTCTCTTGTGCCCTGATTTCTAACTGTCTTGGCCCAGGGTATTATGTTTTTGTCTCCATCCAAGCTGTAAGTGATGTAAAAAGAGTAGAGAGTGCCAGAATGTGTTGGTGACAGCAGAGGCAGCATCAGAAATAGAAAAATCCATTCAAAGCATGTGGGTCACCAGTCCCAGCCTTCCCAAAGTAGAGCAGGAGGAAGCGAGGGACTCAGATAAAGCCTTGGCCTCCCTGAGGGCAGCAGGCAGGGCATCTATGCCATCCTGCTCCAGCCTGGATAGCTTTGTGCCCTCCCAGGACAAATGGGTTCATTGTGTCCCTGTCTGTTCCTGCTGCAGCCTCTCCATGCCCAGGGGGACTCACTGGGTGATGATCCTGCTGTCCTGTGGGGCACAGGACTCCTATCTCCTCCTCACACCTGGACCTAAAGGAGAAAGAGCTGAAGCCACATTTGGCAATGCCAGCCCGGAAAGAACTTTGGATCCCTGGTCCTTTCCAAATCTAAAGGCACAAATAGCTGATTTTGTCTCTTTGTTCCATCCAGGGAACCTGTGTCACTCCCAGGCAGGGTCCTGAGCAGAAGAGGGCTTGCCTTGTCTATTTGTGTCAGGCTCAAGTGATACTTGGCCTTGCAAACCAGAGGCCTAGAATTCCAGCTGATGGCTGGCGTCTCATTAGGGAAACCCTCTTTCTATTATCACAGTGAAGCTTCTGAATGTAGCACAGACAAAAGCCAACCCAGAGTGCATGTTATTATTTGTGTGCCTCAAAGCTGGGAGTCAGTCCAGCAAGGTGCCAAAGGAAGGGCCAGCACTCTGCCCTGCACCCAGTGCCCTCTTGTTCTTGCTTCAAAATCTTCCTCCCTTTTCAGGGATTCTGTTGCAATTTTGTTCACATCCTGACCTCACCATCTTGCAAAACTAACTTCCGGAACAATAAATGTGTTTCACTTTCATGTCCTCTTCCATCTCCTGGTTTCAGTGGCTGAATTCCCAGATTTTGTCTGCAGCAGGGAACAAAGAAGAGAGAAGAAAAGTTGTGTGGCTCAGGGTGCCTGTTCTGGGCTACATGTCACCAGGTTATGCAAGGTAAATGTTCAAAGGCAGGCCTCAGTGGGTGCAAGCTGTTCCAGGCAACAGAGTGACTTCAGTAAGGACAGAAGAGTTTGCACAACCAAATTCCCAGCATCTTCACCCAGGCTTGCCAGGGCAAGCCTACTGACATCCCCCCAAATGGAAGGCCTGTGTGAGGAAGGGAGCAAGGATTAGAGGAACCTCACAATTGAAGAAGGTCTGGGGTATGCAGAGATCCCCGGACCCAGTGCTAACCATTTTCACATTCCCCCTACAGAGGCAGAGTGAATGATGGACAGATCCCCTCCAGGGGCAGGAGGTGTGTCTGGAGAATCCCCCACAGAGGCCTTTTACCTGTGCAGTTCTGCAAAGCAAAGCAGCCCAGGCCTCCACACAGGGAAGCCCCAGGGAACTCTTGATCCTCTTCACTTTTCCCAGGACAGCTGTAGCCATCTGTCTGTGAGGTGGGGGTGAGGGAGGACTCACTTCTGTGGGCAAGAGCAGACAGAATCCCCAGGAATTTCAGCCCCAGGGGAAGTACCTGCTGCCTTGGAGCAGAGAGCACACAACTGACTGTCTTACAAGTGATAGATATGGCAAAGAGCTGGCATGCTCATCAGCTCACACTCATATTTTTACTAAGATTCCAGAAGTCCTGTCCCACGGGCACCTGTTCAGGGCACAGGAAGCATGTATCTAGGAGGACACAGGGATTCTCTGTTGTTGCAAATATGCCCTGTGTTTTTAGTACTATGCTAGTACTATCCACCTATGCTGGATTTTAGCTCTATGTTGGATTGTGTTTGGGGTTTTATACTGCTTTGAAAACAGGGTATTCTTTCAATATTATCATCCTACTACACTCTGTATTATGATACATTGTCCAAGTCCATTAGCTGTTGTTTCTACATAGGGCTTTCTTCCTGCTCGAAAGCAAGACCTGAGGACTCACTCCCAGGGAAGCCATCATGGGCTCAAAGGACATGTCACTAAACCTATACCAAAAAGATTGGTCAACTCGGAGTCCCCAGAGCAGGTGAGGCTTTTCTGCAGCACTCTCAACCACATGGAGTATTGCCATTTATAATATTTTCATAGTCAAAGATAATAATAATAATAATAATAATAATAATAATAATAATAATAATAATAATTCACTGTTGCTTGTTCTTTTATACCATAACCTTAACCTTGCATTTTCTGGAAGGTGTGCCTGCCTATTGTGTGTTTATCTCACTTGTACTCTGTGCCCCTGGTCACCCACACTGAGTGCATAGAGCAAATATTAAAACAAAAGACAGGGCTTTCTTTTGTAGGGGTAACTGACACAGGAAGTGCCTGCTACACAGGTACTGCCTCAGGACTCCAGCAAGTCTCCAAGAGGGCAGCACATTCCTGTTCTACATGCCCTGTGATGAGTCTGCATTTTTAGCTAAGTGTCAGAGCTGGTCCCTCTCCTCCTTCAGGGTATGGGTTATTTTACTCCTAAATCTGAGCACAAGGAAAGAAATGAATGAATGGGTGGACAGATGGATGGAGAGATGATGGATGAATGGATGGATGGATGGATGGATGGATGGATGGATGAATGATGAAAGGATGGGTAGGAGATAGATGGGTGGATAATGGATGGGTGAATGGATATAAGGATTCAGGGATGAAGAATGGATGCATGGGTAGATAACAGACAGATACACGGATGGATAGGTGGATAGATGAGTGAACAGAGAAAGCAGCCACAACTGAAAATGGAAAGAAATCCTCTTCAGATTTCCCTGAACAAGGGCTACCAGACTCACAGACCCCACAGTTGAATTCCCAAGGGTGTCCACAGAGATGGTGGCACTGTGATTGCTCCTTCTGCTGACAATTTTCTGACAATGGGGTCCATCACTGAAGAACTGTCACTCACAGTTAGCATCACTCACAAGGGCCTTTCTGTATGGCAGCCTCATTTAGTGATGGGCTGTTGTAGGCATACAAAAACTCAAGCATGAGGACTGGAAAGTCAGCCAGTCATCACCTGTAAGATGTAAAACTGCTGGTAGTCACCTGTAGTGAAGCAAGGAGGATTCCTAAGGCTGACTGACAGCCACCCTAGCCAATAGTGAGCTCTCAGGCTCAGTGAAAGACCCTATCTAAAAAAAAAAATAAAGAGGAGGGCCATTAAAAAGATGCCCATCATTGACCTTTGGTTTCTACAAACGCACACACACACACACACACACACACACACACACACACACACACACACACGGGGTGGGGGGAGAGAGAGACACAGAGAGAGAGAGAGAGAGAGAGAGAGAGAGAGAGAGCTGTAGTAAGAATCTGGGGAGCAAAGAGAAGAAGAAGGACAGCCTTTAAGGACAAAGGGAAATTAAAGACTTTGTGAGAATTGTGAGACTCTGCTTGACAGTGCTTGTCTAACAGCCTCATCAGATTTGGTCCTTATCGCTTCTTCCATCCATGGCCTGACCTACTAGGAAAAGTCAGCAACAAGGAAGGGAGTTCTCAAGAGGAAGTGATTAGCCACATTCACAGCAGGAACCAGGCGCCTCTGCAGAGCTACAATATATAGGGTCATGGGGGAAACAAAACATTGCTCCAAAAACATGGAGATGGGGAAGCCTAGAGACATGGTAAACCACTCATGCAAGTACACTCCCAGAAACTCTGGCCAGCTCAGCAGAGTCCCAGAGAGGGTCTTAACTATGAGTTTTCAACATCCTGTCTGCATTCCAAGAGCTTAGCACACAGAGGCCTGCTCCTAAAGAGAGAGCCAGGGGCCCGCAGGAGCACCCTCCCTTACACATCATCTGAGGCGCATAGGGATGAAAGTGCTACTCCCATGCTGCCTTGCCCAAAGGGACTCTGTACCCATAGGGTACATGCCTCACTCCATGCTGCCTCCTCAGCTCCTGGCCAAGCCTCCAGCCTAACTCGGCTTGTTTGTATTTCTTGCATGTGTGGAAAGGCAAGTTAATCCGCAGCATGCTTCTGCAAGCACCTCAGCGTGGATGCTCACACAGTGAAAATGACCAGTTGTAAGAGATGCTAGGGATTGTTTTGTAAACAGCCTACCTCCGGGCTTCTTCTGCTCCTCTGCTGGTCTAGTTAGGGCCACAGAGGATTCCTTCTCTTACTGGTGCCTCTCTGCAAGTGTGTACTGTGTCTTGGGAGGTATTTCTCCAGAACCATATGCCAGATCCAATTGTGAATTGGACCTGAAGGTATGGCAAGAATGCATTATCTAATTAATTAGCATTTAAAGGCTCTCCTGAGAAGATACCACTGAGCAGGCAATTCTTTCCCAGAATACATAACAGGTTACCCTGGGAACTGAGGAACTGCAAACATCTTAATGAATGGGCATCCACAGTGAAGGTCAACACATATTACATTCACCAGAGCTTTGTATTTTGGGAAGTTCATGAGCTGGTGCAGGGTAGACACCTATTTTCAAGGATAGTTTAGAGAACTTGACCTCCACAAACCTAGGCGTTAAGAATGAATGCATTGTTACATATGAAACAATTTGCTGATAGTTTTCTAATAAGAAGTTTTCGTAGGAAAAATGGACACACAGAGACAACACTGCTCGATAGTGAGGTCAGGAGAAGGCTGTAGGAAGTGTCATCAGATCACAGGGGTGTCATTATTTTTGTCACATGTCCTGCAGACTACTGCCCTGATGAACTCCTTCTCATCAGAAACAAACAAACAAACAAACAAACAGCAGGAATAGAATGATAGCTCACTGAGTAAATATCCTTGCTGGGAAAGCATGAGGACCAGAGTTCAAACCCCCCAGAATCTACATGAAAGGATGATAGGTAGTTGATGTCTATGTTCCTACAGGGAGATGGATGTGGAGACAAGGATATCTCCAGAAGGCCACAGGGCAGCCAGGCTGCCACACTCGGTAGACAAAATACAAAGTGACTCTATCTCAAACAAGGTAGAAGATGAGGACCAGCCCTGAGGGATGTCCTCTGACTTCTACATGTACACTGTCACAAATGGACATCCACAGTTGCACACAGACATCTGTGGCCATGGCAAGGCAGGTATGGAAAATACTTTTAGGAAGGAATAGTCTATGAGTGACAGAGAAGTCTGCAGTTGCCCAACAAAGTCAGTCTACTTTTGATTCTAAGCACCAGTTGCTTGGGAGCACCACCCATAGCTGCTAAGGTACGAGACAGCAAGTTCCTGATTCATAGTGTGGAAAATAAAGAAGCCAGGCCTCCACCTGCTCTTGTGTCCTCATAGCTCTTAGTTGCTTTCAGTTCTGAAAACTCACACAATGCTCTTGCCACCGCCCTCCTGCCCAGGAACATGGCAACTAGGCCCTTTCCCATCACCCATGCAAAGAACTGTAGAAGATACACATGGAGCAACCGTGAAGGGACCTCAGCATTTTGATGAATGTGAATGCATGTCACGTGATAGACTGGCTGATGGGCCAAGGGAGAAGCAGGAAAGCTGGGGAGAAGCTTTGGTCCAATTTAGGGACTTAGAGACATGCACAACAGGCAGTGGGGAAACTGGCCAGTTAGCCTGTGGATACAAAGAAAAACCGAGCCTGGATCTTTCTACTTAAGGGTAGATTCCTCAATTTGGGGTAACTCTGAGTTGAGGTTGTTACTGTCTTCCCACACTGATGTGGGTCACTATTCTGGGGTAGCCTTTTATCAACTTGACACCTCAATATCAAAAATACCAATAGATTGACCTGTAGGCATGCTTGTGGGTATTTTCTTTTTTTAATATTTTTTTGTCTTTTTTATTTTATTTTATTTTATTAGTTCAAATTAGGAACAAGCTTGCTTCACATGTCAATCCCTTCTCCCTCTCCCCCCCCAACATCCCACCTTCCCCATGCCTTCCCCCCTCCACTCCCCAGGCAGGGTAAGGTACTCAAAAGGGGCTCCCCAAAGTCTATCACACCATCCTGGGCCAGGCCTAGGCCCTTCCCCATGTGTCCAGGCCAAGAGAGCATCCCTTCACATGGGATGGGCTCTCAAAATCCCTTCCTTTTTTTTATATAAGACCTTACATATTTAATACAGTGTGTTACCCCTGTACAAATGGAAAAAAATTAAGTTCAGCATTTCTAGGCCAATATGGCTATTAATTTTTGTACAATGCCAACTCAACACACAACACGGTAAACTGGGATACTTTTTTCCAAAGTTGACAGCACATCTAAAGTTTCCAAAAATTCTATATATATATATATATATATATATATATATATTATATATATGTATATATATATATATACCAATAATGGCAGTATGTTATGCATCAATAGCAGCAACAGCTTTTCCAGGTTCTGCAGTCATTTGAACAAAATTGTAGAGACATCCAGCACTCTCCATTTAAAAAAAAAAGTAAAAAACAAAATCCCAGAAAAACAGCACAGTTCTGTTACTCTTGTGGTACCTGGCACCATTTTTTTTTAAATTAACTTCTCAATCATCATCTGGAAGGAAACCATTCTGAGCAACATCATTAAAAACAGCTCTGATAAAGTATGGTCACTACTATGTATCATAAAGCATGTCAGGCCACTATAGATAGTGCCATCCTTGGACTTGTGGTCCTGGAAGGTATAAGAAAAGTGGTTGAAAGTGAGCCCTGAAACACACCAGTAAGTAGAATTCGTCCATGGCCTCTGCATCTGCTCCTACCTAGAGGTTCCTGCCAGGAGTTTCTGCCCTGACTTCCCTTCAGGATAGACTGTGATTGGGATGGGTAAAACAAGCAAGAACTTTCATTTCCAAATTGGTTTTGGTTATGGATTTTTATCACAATAGAAACACAAACTAGAGCACTTATTTTCAATGGTCCATCTTGAGGAAGACCTGGGGAATGCTGACACTGAACACAAGTGCCATATAAGGGACTGGCAAGCTTATTAACAGCCTGTGAAGCATAGGAACTGCGTCCATGTCCTACAGAGTCACAGCCTGTTTACACAAAGCCAACAGGGGCCAGCAGCAAAGCAAATAAAAGCATTCATTATATCTCTTAGACAAGGGATTTCCAATCATCCGATAGGATTCAGAGTCAGATGGAGGGGTAGCTGATCTTGACTGTTGGCTCGGTTAGATTTGGAACAAACAAACAGACACAATTGCACAGGTCTGTGAAGGCATTTCCAGAACCTCCCTGGAGTGAACAGAACCTTCTGGAAGTTCAGATATAAAAAGGTCCAAGGAAAAGGCAGTCCTGCCTTCACCTTTAACTGGTGAATATGTCTGTCCTGTCACACTGCTGCTTTATATGACCAAGAACACAGCTTCTTTGGGTCCCAACATGAACTACAGACCAAGGCTGCACAAAAGTCCTGCAGGCCTGCAGGGCCAGGGTAGAACTGCTGAATAAACTAGCTTCACTGATTGAGCAGATACTCAGCGTGCAAACTGCGATTGCTGGGTTACACAGGGCATATCAGTAAGTCAATCCATTAGATCCCGTGTGTGTGTGTGTGTGTGTGTGTGTGTGTGTGTGTGTGTGTGTGTGTGTGTGTGAGTGAGTGTGTGTGCATGTGTATGCATTCCAATATATATTCATCCTGTTGGCTATTTTCCTTTAGAAAATACACTGGATAAGTCTTCTGTTATGAGCAAGGAAAGTAGGGCTGTTCCTCTGGCTGCTGATTGAAGGGGAGCTATTGCTCTCCGTTAAGAATATCTGTTAGGTTGTCATAGGCCCTTGTCTACACTATGACCACTGCAATCTTACAAGAGAAAACTATTTAATTGGGGTTAGCTTACAGTTTTAGAGTTTTAATCCATTATTATCATGGTGTGACTTGGTGGTGTACAGACAGATTTTACTGGAGCTGAGAGTCCTAAATCTTGATAGGCAGGCAACAGAAAGTGGTCTCAGACACTGGGCATGGCTTGAGCATATATGAGACCTCAAAGCCCACCTCCACAGTGACACACTTCCTCCAACAAGGCCACACCCATTCCAACAAAGCCACATGTCCTAATAATGCCACTCTCTTTGGGGGCCATTTTCTTTCAAGCCACACAGCTCCAGATTTTAGTAAGCTCCCAAATCTTAGCATAACTGATGCCATGATTCAGTCCTTGGAATCTAACATGTAGGCATCACCACCTGCTAAAATGAGAACAAAGACCTAATCCATCAAACTCCATAGTTCTAGGGAAAGTCTCTAAATGTACTAACCTTGCTTTTTGGCTTATGTAGTTCTGCTTTCAGCTAACTGTTCTTGCTAACTGAGGTGTGTCAACACAGGATGTAGTTTTTGTGCTTAAAAGTTCACCCTGAGAAATGAAAGGGACTTCACTTGGGTTCCAAATGTCCATTATAGTCACCAGTCAGCTAATAAAGACTCTCTGTTGTCTTGAACCATGTCTAAGTGTTCTTCTATGGTGGATACCTCACAACAAGGTAACAAACACACCTTTGATGATAGACAGAGATGGGGACCTGATGCACCTGTCTGTCTCTATCACTGATACCAGCCCGGCATGGATGTGACTTCCTGTGGCTGAAACCCAGATCTGTGTTGTACTAGCAAGTTGAGCTAGGCCTCTTCTCTCCAGCCACACACACACCTTCCCTGGTCCTGGTTTGCAGCATTATAAACAGCCCATTTGCTTCCTTCACAGGGTACTGTGATCTCATTCCTATTGGCTGTTGTATCATAAACAGAGCACAGAAGAGAACTCAAAATCTTATGAAATAAGCAAGCAGAAAGAAAAGTATCTCAGCAACAGTATTCTCTGCAAGGGAAATGGTCTCATCTATGCTTGCTGTTTTCACCCTTGCTCAGTACTATTGTGGCTGCATATAGAGACAAACAAGATGTCAGAGACATCTGCATTCATACCCATTTCCTTGTAGAAAACAGCAATCAGACTGAGCAGAAGGCACCCTGAACTTAGCCAACCCCTGTGAGATCTTGGACAGAAAATTCTCACATTAGTACTTTATTTAATTGTACCTGAAAAACCTTTCTTGAGCAGTATAATTGTACTGGAGGAGATTGGTGTCATTGGTAATTGTTACTTTCACTGAGGATTTAATAATATTTTATAAATGTCAAATGAGCATCTTAGATTCAATTGGAAAATTAAATACTTAAGGTTGAAAATATAATTATTCAGGGAAATAGCAAGCTGATGTATGCTTTATTTTCTCAGTGTTTTAATAAGCAGTGAAATGTGTGGGGAATGGTGACTTGTTCTGTAATTACAAAGAGAAGTGGAAGACAAGAGAAGAGAAGAAATCGCCTCTGAGGTCTAACCTGCAGAATCGCACTGTTCAGGGTCGGGCTGGTCCTTGGTAAACTCTGATGCAAATTCAATTGTCCACTTGATGACTTGAGAAACACCCAAAGCTCTGAGATGAGCAGCACCATCCATGGCTGGGGTCCTAGACTGTATTTATTGGGAAATGAGAGTCAGCTGAGTGCTGCCCCTTGTTACTCTACATGAGCAGATATGGAGCACAAGTTGCATGGAGCCATCTGCCACACTCAAACCATGAGCCAAATTAAACCCTTCCAACCTTAAATTCCTTAATCACAGCTGTGAAAAACATGGCCAAGCCTTAGATGGAGCATGCAACACAACTATCAGCTGAACCCCATTTCCACAGTGATGTTTGCAAGCTCTAACTTCCAGTGTGTGTGTGACCTTAGGCTAGATTTAGCATGGCCTCTTTGAAAATTCTTTCAGCTTATTTATTTATTTATTTTGTGGGTGTGGAGTGGTGGACATGTGGATATTCTGCTGTGTCTGTGGAGGTCAGAACACAACTTTTTCAGGTTCAGTTCTCCCCTTCTACCATGTGGGCTCCAGGAACTGAGCTCAGATCACCAGGATTGGCAGCAAGCGCCTTTACCTGCTGAGCCATCTCACAGGCCTTGTTTGGGCTCTCTCTCTCTTTTTTTTTTTTTTTTTTTTTTTTTTTACAGGCTTAACCTAGAGTAGATGACATCATGGGATGGTCCTGGGTCCAACGGCTGAGGTCTCTACAGAAGTGGAGACATAGCCACAACCATGAAGGACAAAGTGTAACAGAGCCATGGCAGCAATGAAGTGGCTAACGGCCAATGTGCAGGGGATCACTACTTACCCTAGGAGCTTAGAGAGAGGCCTGTAGCAAATGTCTCCTAACAGGCAAGAGGTTACAATCTTGGTGGAACCTACAGAGAAGCCAGGGGCACCTGCCTCAGAGTCATCCTACCTAAGGGTGAAGAGTGGTGAAAGGTCACTCAGGGTGCTGGACAGGCCTTGGTCTTAGTCTGTCCTGTGTGTCTTCGGAAGTGAATGACCTCAGACTAAAAATCAAGGCAGCAGGGTCATCTGCAGGCTTCGAGATGAGTGAGAGCACACAGGTGTAAGCACACAGCTGAGTGGGAGCACACAGGTGGAAGCTGCTACAGAGGTCAGAATGGAGGGGAGAATCTTAGGGAAGTTTGTTAAATTTGGGGAGATTTTTCTAAGACTGGGAGTATTCATGAATGATAGCAACAATGTCAGTAGAAGACCATGATTAGCCTAGAACATAATTTCCTAGATGACCCATTCAGGGACATAGTGACATTCAGCAATCACAGAGTCTGTACTGACAAATCTTGCCATTCATTGCAGCTAATCTCTCATCCAGAGCCAGTCAGTACTCACTGTTCTTTGGGGTCCTTCATGGATGCGTAATGAGCAGCCAGAAATCTGGGTCACCACTCAAGGCTGAGAAAAGTGGCCCTCTGCCTTCTCTTCTTGGCTTTCATAACGCAGGCACACACTATCATTTAGTCTGGTCATTTAGGGTCAAATTCTTTGTAGGTTTTGTTTATTTTTGTGCCTCAAGGTGGAACTTCCCTATAGTGCATGGTGAATGGTAAGGCTGTGATAAGCCTGAAATAAGTGTGTGTCAGATAAGTCTGATTCGCGCACAATGTGCAGTGCATTCAACATTAACAAAAGAACATCACCAAATGTGGTATCATTCAACATAAACACACACAAAACAAGTCTACATAGGGATGATGCCCTTTCTTTAACACAGAACTACAACTGTCTTTTCAATTAAAAAAATACCCAGAATATAGTGACTGCTGTTTTTTCTTCGCTGAAGACAAAGTCTCATTTTAGCCCATACTACCTTGAAACTCTGCTATAGACCCCAGGTTAGAAGTCATGATAGTCCTCCTGCTTCTGTCTCACAAATGTCAAGATTACAGGCATGTCAAATTCATGAGAGGATAATAATCATTTTCCATTTGTTTGTTCATCTTCCCACATTAAATTGATAAGGTCACTGGGAGTTTCATTTTTAAACACAAGGAAACAGTGATTAAAACACCGTGCTTGTTTATCCCTATTGAGACACTCTGGAAAGTCAGAGATGGGCAGAAAGAAATTAAGCAAAAGGTCATGAGTGACAATAATGTCTTAAGAAAGCTGAAAGTGGTAAAGGAGGCAGGCAGCTCAGAGAGGGACAGTGAGAGGGGCTGCCACAAAGGTCAGATTCAAGACCCACACTACACTCTGTCACACATCCACATCCTTTGTGTGTGTTTCACTCTAGGCTTTATTTCCCCTCATGCAAAACATGGGCATCTTCTGCTCCTACCATTGGTCACAGTAAGTCTTCAGGTAGCTAAGGACCATGTCCAAGTGTCCAGTGGGTCAGAATCATAAGTGTTGTGCCTCTTTATCATGAATCCCTCAATGACAATTCCAGCACAGGCTTTTCAGAATATATGTCAGCCATATAAGAACATCCCCATCAGCTGAGGAGCAATGGATGCTGGTGCTCGGCTCACCACGTACCTTCTCCTTTTTTATTCACTCTGGGACCCCCAGCGTGTAGGATGATGTGACACACATTCAGTGCAGGTCTTTTGTCCTCAGTCAATCCTCTCTAGAAATCCCCTCACAAACATACCCAAGGTGTGTTTCTATGGTGACTCTAAAGATTGATGCTTATAGGTTACATCTGGGTAGAGAAATTCAGGGCAGAGGCTTTCTCTGTCACTCTGCCCCCCCCCCAACTTGAGAACAACAGAGCACTGTTGTTAAAAAGCTTCCTTGGTGACATGAGTAGGGGAATATTCACACTGCAGGAAGGCCTCCAGATGCAGAACCTTGGGGTGTTTCAGATTTGGTCTGCAGAGAACTCAATTCCTGACTGGGGGCCACTGTCATCTCTAATGAAGTTCTCACAGCTTCTTGCCCAGAGGCACACTTGTGTGGGAGGCTAGATTGCTTGGGTAGCCATATTCAGAAATTAATGTGGGCTGAGACCATGCTGAAGCCAGGAGAAGAATTTGGCCTTTGTGGCATGTTTCTCTTTGTGAATGGAAAGCCAGGCTCTGTCCTGTAGGATGGAGCTAGATATGAGCTCCTCTGCATCAAATACGGGACACCTGACCCTACCCATCATCCCTGCATGGTAGCCCCGATACAGACCCCTGTGCCACAGCAGCAAGACTCTGAGATAAAAGATTTTCTGGCTAGAGCTAAGTCTGGAGCTGCTGAAAAGGGCAGGCCATCCCAAGGACCTCAAGGCAGGCACACGAGGTGTGAGCATCCATCAGCATTTTGTGAGTTGCAGACAAAGGAGTTGAGATAGTTGTTAACCACAAGCAACCAAGAGTGTGGCTAAACACTGGTACAGTAATGGGGGAAATAGGAAGGAGAGTAGGAGGGAGAGAAGGAGAGAGCCCTTACACAAGGCCCTGGCCAGTCTCTTCTTGGCATCACTAAGTTCTTTCTTTCTTTTCTTTTTTCTTTCTTTTTTTTTTTGTTTTTTTCAAGACAGGATTTCTCTGTATTGCTTTGGAGCCTGTCCTGGATCTTGCTGTGTAGACCAGGCTGGCTTCAAACTCACAAAGATCCGCCTGCCTCTGCCTCCTGAGTGCTGGGATTAAACGCATTCGCCACCAAAGCCCAGCTCACCACTAAGTTCTTGAGGACCACATGAGCCTGTGCTTCCATCAGCACAGAACCAAGCTTCCTTCCATTCACTTGCTGATCTCAGACGTTCATCCCCCTCCCATGAAGATATTCTAATACAAATGTAAGATCAGCAGAGATTCAACGGCACAAGACACCCATGAGTGAAGCAAGCAGAAGGCCTGGGAGCCCCTAAACAAGGCCTCAGGATCCAGAAAACATTTGGAAACACAATCCCCCAAGCATCTTTTGAACCTTTGAAAAACAGAGAAGGGAAAGATGAGAGATGATGGAAGCAGTCAATTGAACTTTCCTGAGAACCATAGAGAATGGTCTGCTTGGGGCAAACCACAGATGCTAACAGCATTTCTCTCCTAGAAAATGCACCAGGTCTACATTTCATTAAATGCTGTGTAGCAGGATTGCCTGGCAACAGCCAGGTGTGGTGGGTCTTTATCAGAGGGTCTAGACATCTTAGGAGGCAGACAATACTTACAAATTTTATTTAGATTCATTTAGTTTATGTTGTGTATGAATGTTGGGCATACGTATATATATGAACACCACACATGTGTAGTGCCCTCAGAGGCCAGAAGAAGGCATTGGGTCTCCTGAAACTGGGGTAACACACAGTTGCCAGACACTATGTGGTTCTGGGAACTGAACCCAGGTCTTCTGCAAGAGCAGGACACACTCTTCACCCGTGAGTCTTCTCTCCAGCCCACAGGTCTTTCAGTAAAATACTTCTGCAGGCATCTTATGTAGCCAATACTCATTTAATTTAATTGAGTTTTATTCCATTTGAATGTTTTATTAACATCAGTAATTATACACAGTAAAGGCTTTATTCTGACTTTTTCATACATGTGTGTAATATATTCCAATCACATTCACCCCCATTGTCCTCTCTCCGGCTGTCCTCCCTTCTTTTAATTTCTTCCCACATTCCAACTATACCTCTCTATAAACTCCTGCCATGTTTTGACCCCCTGCCTTGATTATGTGTGTAAAGAAGAATGGAGTACACCTCGCCCACAGCAAGTGAAACTGGCTATATTGTGGAACCACAACTGAATTGGTAACATCATGAGGTCACAGACTAATGAATTACAAGAGTTTTCAGTAGGAAGTGGAGTGTGTTAAGTTTTAGCCTGGGCTGTTTGGAGCACTGTTATCAATGACTTAAATACATTCAATAAAGGCTTAGGAAAAGGCCAACACTGTGGAAGGCAGCCAGAAGCCAAACATTCCATATTGCTGCAATACTGTAGGACCCAGGCAGCCAGCTGCAGCCCAGTTATAAGTGTGGGATCCCACGCAGGGAGAAAGGCCTGGATGAACACAGTGGGAAGGTGTAGTTTGCAGCAAGAGGCCATGAGAGCTAGCCTTTTCTCCACGTGGGCAGGCACAGCTGCTCAGGTCTCACCTGAGCAGGGGCTGAGACTGGAAGCTGCACCTGATCTGACAGTTGGGTAAGCTGGAGTCACACACAGGACTCCATGCTCTGAAGAACTTCAGGATAGGGGAGGTGCTGTAGGGGAATATGACAAGAACAGTGAAGGAACAGGGTTGTGACATGTGGAAGTGAGACTCAGAACAATTGCCTGACCACAAGGCTAGGTTAGATCACACAAATCTTGAGGGGCTGCAGGACATGAAGCTCACACCAGACACAGCCAGCTCAGAATAACTTAAGAAAAAAGCTCTTTTAGGCTCAGAGGCTGATCCATGGCCACTAGCTTCCTTGCTGTGGTGAGATGGAGCCTCTTAAGACAGAGGGAGCTTATGGCAAAGGAAGCTGTTTACTCATGGAAGCTGGGAGGCAAGAAGACAGCACCTTCCACGTGGGTTCCATCTGGGCCACAGCTGGTTTGGCAGTGAAGTACACATTCAAAGAGGGTCTTCCCACCTTAAATCCTGTCTCTGGAAACATGTCCACACACCAATCTCCTATTTTTGCCACAGTCCCTTCTGACGGTCAGATTAACTGTCACACTATCAAATAGCACAGCTTAGGCTAGTCCATCTTTATGTGCTCAGGATTTCAGTGTGCAGAATTAGCTGACACGAGGCCTGTTCTTCCATAAGGTGTTGAGTATCACACAGGTAACTGATAGAATGTGGTCCTGAAAGTAAAAATAGGAGAGCTTCCCTGCCTCAGGACCAGAAAACAACACTAAAAGAACAATTCCCGTAGATGGCATAATGGTTGGATGGGGCAGATGGAGACTAACAGAGCTCTGGGGCTCACTGGCCAAATCAGAGAGTTGTAGACCAGTGAGAGACCCTGTCTCAAAAAGAGGTGGAAGGAGTTTTCAGATTGGTGCTGATACTGAAGATAGTTCTCTGGCCTCCATATGAGAATGAGCACATACACACACACATGCACCATACACACCTGCTCACACACACAACGTAAGCCCCACATGCATGCACATATGTACCCAATACACACAAATGTACATACACATACATGCACATGCATAAATACACATACATGTATACTCATACTGAAGGGACCAGCTTCCCTTTTGGCAGTCATAACAGCCGAACACGTGCTTCTATGACCTTGTCCCAGACACTAGAAAGTCAGATGCCTGTCTTGTGACAAGGAGCCAATCAGAAGTTAGCTGGTGGCGCTATGCTTTACGACCCTGGGTGTGCTTTACAGACACACAGCAATGACATAGAGAGCATAGCAACCACCCTGGGAGGGCCTATGGGCCATAACAACCAGTTGACCAATCAACACAGGGCAAGCCCTCCAAGGCTGGAGGCACACCAATCGTAAGCCTGTGCGTACCCCTAGACACTCCCCTTACGCTGCCCTATAAGATCTTTCGGGACACCCTAGGAGCCATCTTTGCTAGCCATCCGCCATGGTGGGTGGATCAAAGACCCGAGCTAACATGGGGTTAGCTCATTAAATTACAATAAAGCCTCGTGCAGTTTGCAGCAAGCTCTCGAATCCGCCTGGTGATTGGGGTGACTGAGAACGTGGCCTGGGACCCCAGATACTTGAGTTTTCAGGGGTCTAACAATACATGCACTGGGACACACACACAAATGTCATAAATAGCATCCCTTTGAATAATAAGGAATGTTAATGCTATAGAAAAATCCACCCACCTGGTAGGAATGGAAGGAAAGTCAGAGTATAAGGCGAATGACATCTTTCTCTTATGGAACATTACTACACATGTGTGAAAGAGCCAAGACGTATGCTCAGGCTCTAAGCCTATACATGGGGACACTACTCAGCAATTCAAAGGAATAACTATTATTGTCCACTAAAATATGAATGAATCTTGAAATAATTATGTAAAGGGAAAGAAAGCCAACAACGGGGAGATCACGGTTTACTCGACTACTTACACATCATTCTAGACCATGCATCCTTGTATTAACCTCAAAAAGATGAACAGCAGCATCCTGGGAAAGGGCCGTGAAGAGGCAGAGAGAGTGATGATGAGAAGCAGGAGGAAGCTTTTGGGGTGAAGGAGTGAACATTCTTCAGTGTTGCTGGTTTGGGGGTGTGTATAGACGACACACCTCTCAAGTGTAAGTTTGAAATATGTGCAGTTTATGTACATCAACCTGACTCCAGTAAAGCTGTGAAATCTTAAATCTGTGTGTTTCTTCTCGAAGAACGCATTGGATTTTCATGTGTTAACTACTTGAGTATTTCCCCAAACATTTGAAATATTTTACTACATTGGATTCATATTTGTGTGCCCCGAAATCAGAGCTGTCCACGTTAAATGTGGACAGGTTTTCACATGTCAGTCAACTTCCCCAAACCTGAGACCTCACCCAACATGTCTTATATTGCTTGATTTTCAGAACAGAGTAAATTTCTTTGCAAAGTGCTTGCTATTTTCTTTTTGCTGTCATGTATATATAATCCAGCATTAGTTAGCCTCTCCTAAGACTGAAGTGGTTTATAATTTTCCCCATGGAACCCAACTCATTTACTTCTTTTTCTCCTCAAATAGAGCCTCTAGTATTCAGAAAGCATCATTGCTAAGTGTATCCAATCCCGTTAAGCACTGCAGACACTACCTTCCAGAGGGGAGAAAAAAAGACACAGCATTGCCAGACACCCATTTCCCAGGAGCCCGGCAGGGGTCCCAGGCCTGCTTTCCAGCAGAAGGCATGGGCGTGGGCAGGATGCTGAGATACTGAGCACATGATGCAAACGGCCAGATACAGCACCCACGGGCTACACTGAATGCAATGTGCATAGGACCAGTGTTCTCTTGGTGGGGCATGGGGATGGGGCACCCCTAGAAAGGAAGCATTCAGCTTGGCCTCCACCACATTCCCTTTGGCAGAAGGAATTTCCCCCACCATCAGCACAGTCCTGAGCACAGCCCAAGCCTGTCTGTTTCCTCTCACACACAAGGCAGCTGGTGTGTCTACAGGACTCGCTGGCAGTGAACACTGGCTGTAAACTTGTTCCCTTTCCACAGATAACTTAAGTACAGCCAGGGAGCCTCAGGAGCATCACTCAAGCCATGAAGTGATCTGAGTCACTCTTGAACGTTTAGGGAGATGTCTGATTGATTAACTGATTTCCAAGTGTTAACTGACATATCAGTGAAGCAAATTGGATTGAGTCAAATATCTTTAGCTGTGAAATTTCTCTTTGAGAAACACTGTCTGCATAATTCCATGGCCTTTGGCCCCAGACTTTACTCCTTAGCATCTAAATTACATAATCAAAAAACAGTTGAGGAGTCGTATAAATGTGTAGCCATTGCTACACATTTGCATTTGTTCACTGTGATAATATACCAGACAGAAGCAACATAAGGGAAGAATGACTTGCTTTTACTCAGTATAGGAGATACACCCCATCATGATGGGCGCCTGAGGACCAGAAAACAGAACCAGCCCAGAAGCCAGCCCTGTACCACTCTAGTCTGTCTCTATGGCTCATCATCTGCCTGCTAAACCCTATGTGTAAAAGGCCCCACAGTTTCTAAAGATATCATCCCCACCTGGGAATCAAACATAAGAACACATGAGCCTGTGGAGGATATTTCACACCCAAACTATTGCAGCATTGTCAATCAACGAAACAAAGTTACCTGTGAAACAGAGGGAACTTCCCCATCCTATGTATTCAAGATTAAACAAACAAATGAAACAATTAATTCTGTCATCCACAAATGAAAGGAAGAAATACAGTAACCAAGCAGGGAGAAAGCCATGGTGCAGCCTACACATTGGCCACAAATTTAGCTAAATAGTAGGCATCCAGATAATTACCTAGTGATTTGTATTTGCTGATTGGCAAACAGAACCTCATGGGAAGAGTCTAGCTTTGAAAAATGTTCATTAAAATAAATATGGGGGAGAGTGAGATGAAAGGAGAGGGGCTCTGAATGTCACCAGTCGTATGCTGTCTTCACATCCTGTATTTTGACATATTTAGGGATGTCGCTGAGCTAAATGGACCTGTGGTTGTCCATTAGCTATTATAAGTGAGCGGAAACTATGCTGACCAGCTAGGAAAGAACAAAGAACATGACATGTCAGTGACCTGGTGTCTCTGCCAACCCTCCTAATTTGTCTTGTATGATACACTGCCTGGGGACAAGGTCATATTGACACTTCCTGGCTTCCTACTCCTTCAGGAGAGCAGCCCATGTCCCCTGGAACATCACCCCTGAAAGTAAAGAATGAGTGTTGGAAACAGGGAATCAACTTGTGAAGTCTTTAAAAGCTCAGTTCTCAGTCCCCAGTCCTTGTTTCCCTTTGTCATGTGTTCTCAGCTCCCATCATGGTGGCCTCCCTGCCCCTGTTTGCCTTTGTCACATGTTTTCAGCTCCCATTATGGTAGCCTCCCTACCCATTTCCCTTTGTTATGTAGGGCCTGTTGACAGTGGGATTGGACAACTTGAATAAAGCACTGTTTTCTCTAGGTTTCTGATCCGCCATGGAAAGTTTCCTTTGCCAACAATGACATGGCTTTGGGTAAAAATTTGGTCCTATTTAGTCATGACCAACTCCAAAATCTTGTATAAAAGTTATTTTGCTGTTTCCCCACTCTCCCTGATATTTAGAGCCTTAAGTCATGAAAAAAACAACCATAATGATTAAGGAAACACAATGAAACTGTTAACAAAACTTGTCACTCAAACTTGAATCACTCAAAGAGGCAAAAAGCCACCAGGGCCTCCTGTCGTTCCTGCTCCGGGTTGCAAAAGAGCAAGTGGGCTAATGTGCTTTCAGACACTATCTGCCAGAGGACAGAGATTGCACCATTGCCTTCCTTGGCCCTGTGGATGAGCCTGCAGCATGGCTGTTTGCACAGGCAAATGAAT
Source organism: Cricetulus griseus (assembly GCF_003668045.3). Classification (NCBI taxonomy): domain Eukaryota; kingdom Metazoa; phylum Chordata; class Mammalia; order Rodentia; family Cricetidae; genus Cricetulus; species Cricetulus griseus. The sequence goes on along the minus strand of NW_023276807.1, from coordinate 69,859,263 downwards.
TTGCAAAATCAGACCCAGGGTTTCAGTCTTTGCTGCCTTAGCTACAAACATCAACACAGTCAGCAAACAAACACCTCCCAAAGGAGCCTTCCAGCAAGTTCTGCTCACAGCTTTGGATTCCTTTGGGAAGAATTATACAACCATTGTTTATTCATCCATCCGTTAACTAAATCAATAAATATGTATTGAGCACCAACTGTGAGCAAGGCACTGTGCTGGATGCTTGGGAACACACTACCATGTGTAAAACATACAGTTCTACTATCTTGGGTCTGCTATGGAGCAGTAAACTGCACGTGCCACTGTTCACAGAACACTCCAGAAGGTAAATCTCACCTTAAGGAAATCCTCTTGACCCTCACAGGGAGCTCAGGGCAGGAAGATCAAGCTCCACCCTCCCAGGAGACTTCAACTTGCCTGTCAGTGAAGCTCCTGGATTGGGAGCACACAGCAGGAAAAACTAGGGTGAGTTCCTGGGTGGTCCTCCTGCCCTGAGCAGTGAATTCTCTCTGCCACACACAAAAACCATAAAAGTTTAAGAGTCATGGTCTGATTATTGTAAAACTCTTTAGTACCCTCCCATTTCTTTTAGAACCAAGAGCAGAACTGTTACCATGCCTACATCATCAGGGAGAATCTGGTCCCTGCCAGCCTCTCTGTCATAAACCCTGCCAGGTTTATGCCCTGTTCCATTTTCCCTGGTTTACTCAGATGGAGCCAGGGTCCTTGCATCTTTGATGGGTGGCCTATTCATCCTCATAACACTTCTCAATACTGTCCCTCCCCACCTGGAATGCTCTCTGTCCATGACTGCATTAGACTTCAAACACTCCCATCTTAACCCAGAGTAACTAACGACTCAGGGTAAACTCCTCAAGGAACCAGACTGAATCCCATTATGTCTTCCTAACTCATCCAACATTCTTGGGGTGGAAGCTCCTATTTTAGTTAGACATAAATATGCATAAATCGATTCTTGAAATACCGGAAACTTAAACAACAGGGCTCTACAGTGTTGCTTAAAGAGTACAGAGCTGAGCAGAGCCAACTGGAACTCTGAAGGATCCAAGCTCCTTCTAAAATATCATTTGACTTCTGGCTTCCACTGATCTGTTCATGATGGCCAACACAGCTTCAGCAGTCAAAATGAATTCTAAGAGACACTGTAAGAAACCAGCAGGAAAAGTCACAACCTTTAGACCATATCATGTTCATTGCATGGTTATATGCGGTGTTTCAACTTGCAAGCCATTGACTAGAACTCACCCACACAGCACACCTAATGTCAAGGAATTCTGGGAAATGTAGTCTGTGGCTTGTTGCCCAGTTAGATAGGAGTGGAGGAGTTAAGTTACCACTGGAAAGTTCACTGCAAAGCATTTTATCTGAGCTGTATGCTGCTTGTCATCAAGGGCTGTGGAAATTTACCCACACTGTATTTTCACAAGGCATAGTCCTGGTACACTGTAGATAAGGGTTTGCTGAACCAGAGAGTGGAGAATTGGACAACCTGAATGTATGGAGGGATGTTCTAAGGGTAAACACAGAGGTTCCAGATTACAGAGTGTGGTAATTTGAATGAGCATTTTCCTCATATATTGGAATACTTGGTCCCCAGTTGGTGGAACTATTTGGAAATGATTAGGAGGTATAGTCTTTTTGGAGGAGGTGTGTCACTGGGGGTAGGGGGTAGGCTTTGAGGTTTCAAAAGATTCCCAACATTGCCAGTGTGAATTCTTTGTCTCTGCTTGTGGATCAAAATGTGAGTTTCAGTTGTTCCCATTGCCATGACTTGACTCCACCATCATTGACTCTCCCACTGAAACCATAAGCCCAATTCAACCCTTTAAAAAAAGTAGGTTGTCTTTGTTATAGTGATTTGTCACAGCAGTCAAAAAGTACCCTCTTGAAGCATAATTTGAACTGGAGGGAAAGAATTTCCTGTGGCAGCTGTCCCAGTGGCTTCTGGAGAGGATCATTGCCTAGGGCTGAGGGGACAGAGGCCTGTATGCAAGAGCTGGGAGCAGGCCAAGGCAGGGAAGCAGGCAAGAGGTCTAGGGCCCACCTGGTTGTTTTTCCCTTTATGAGAGCATGTGAGCATTCCATTCATGGTCTACACTTATCTCCATGATGACATCCCCGGGGCACTTTAAGGAAGTACCTTTCAACTCTGCCCTCAGTGTCTCCCAAACTGACACTGGAGGATGATGTAAACAGGAGAACCTTGTATCTAAGCCTACTACTGACTGGTAGAGGACCAGATAGTTCAATCAGTTGCATCCTTTACCCTGGCACTCAATTCTTCCTCTTAGCAAAAGCTAATTTCGGGTCTACACCCTAACCACCCATGTTCCCTCATTAAAGGAAGGCTCCAGATGCTCTGTCATCAAGCTCACAGCTTTGGAAAATTATTCAGAATATCCAAGCAGTGTCTTTGACAGTTGGTTTTGTATCTGTAGAATCTACAAATGATTCTATTAAGTGATTCTATTCTATTATCCCAAGCCCTCAGATTCTTCAGGACTTAGATGAAGGGGGATTCTCTCCAATCTGGGCTCAGCTGTGGTGCCTGAGAATATAATCTTGTCCCTACCCAGATAGAGGGCTCAGGGCCCGCACCATACTCACCTTGAAGGCCACAAGGAGTACACAGGATTGGGCAGCGCTGCTTGTGGGTGTTTTCTAAGAAATCCCAAGCTCATTTAATTCAGTTATCTTGCTTTACAAATTATTACTCTAACAGTCAGTCTACTTTTAAATAACATGATGCTAAGAAACATGCTTACTGCTGTCAGTATGTGGTGATGTAGAGGCTTGTGCATCAGCAGAGGGAGAAAGAGTTGGCTTCATCATACTTTATTGATTCAGGGAAAATAGTACCAATTTAAAAAGTTTTATCTTATCAAATTGTTTATAATCAAAAACTGTCTTTTACTTAAGATACCATTTTTGTTTATTAAATAATGGCTGGTATTATTAATATTTAAAACAAATATACAATGTTCATCATATGTGAAAGGAATATCACTTAGACCCCTTCTGTTTAGATTTATTTCTTGGATGCTGACTTTAATTGGCTTCTTTTACAAAACTTCCAGGTGTCTGTCCTTATGTTTCTGATGTAAACAAACAGCTAATGACAGTTGTCTTATCCTCCTACAGAACTCTGGTCATGGTCTGGTCAGTTGTACAGCTGCCTTTAACCTTATGTTAACTCTGTATTTAACCTCACGCATATTAACTCTTGTTGATCTTGGTAAAGGTTTTCTTCATGTGACTCTGTTGTACAGTTATTACTTCTTGACTTATGTTCTGGATCTTTTACCAACTGTTAAGTTTTATCATGGTCCCTGAGATGGGCCCTTTTCTGAGGAACTCTGACCACTGCTCCACTCACTGTCCTTCTGCCAGTCTTTACGGAGTAGAGCAACACCCTCAAACTTTTGGAAGCAGTGAGGGTGACCTCTAAAAGGGGACTAATGGGTCATGGACCATTCAGCTCACCCCTCTTCTTGCCATTCTGACCATGGATTTGGGGACTCAGAACTAAAACATCTGGACTGAGCCTCCTTTGCATCAGTTACCCTCTCTGTCTCGCCAGCTCAGATCAGCTTAACATCCTCAGAAACAGCTGGACCCCATGGCTGCTGCAGCACCCACAGGTAAAAGGACTAGATGTGACTGCTGCTAAGGATGGGATCTGTGCCCTCCACAAACAGTGCTGTTCCCAGGCCACAAATCCTAACTAGTTTAAAATGGGACCTAGAGACAGAGACCAGAAAAAATTCAACCATGGGCATTCTCCTATGTATGGACTTCTGATCTCCTCCCAGTCTGGCTCCTCCTCTGGATCTCTTTCCCTCCTCACTATCCTCACACCTATGTTTTTTTTTTATCCTGTCATTAAATGTCTTACTGAACTTCACTCTGTACCCAAACAAAATGCTCCACACAAGCTCTCCCAATGCTCTCACCCTATAACAGCTCCATGTGTTCCTGATACATCATCAAAAAGACCTTTCAGATGCTGTGGAGAAACTCTGGCTAAAGGAACCTTCATCCGTTTCACTCCAGGTGACACAATTCTTTACATCAGTCCTCTGTTTTCTCCTGTCCCCTTCCTTTGATGCTCTGTAGTCCCCTGCCACTTCTGTTGGCTCATTTTTGTGCGGCAGTCCTGCATGAAAAGTGGGCATAGAGTTGATTCAGGGTCACAGTGACCAGTCCCATTACAGGCCAGCAGGTGTTTTAAAAACCTTTGTTTTGCTGATCCCATAAGGGTCCATTCTGTTCAAACAGGTGTGTTTGGTGTCCTTTCAGGTTAGGACGGGAAGCGACATCACATAACAATCTTTAAATTTCTCTGATCCTGGTTCCAAAGAGCCAGACAGATGCAGCAATGATGCACATGGGTGAGGGACCCTGGGTAATGAGTTCACGAAGTCCGCTTGCACATAGCAGGCTCATCTAGGCTCTTGGTACAATGCCCTCCTCCCTTTAAGAAAGTGAGACGCCCTGTCTGAGACCTGCACACTAAGAAAGACACAGAAGTAGGAGTAGGGAGCATAAGAGAGGCTGAATATGAATGCAATGTGTTGACAACATGACATTTGATTTCCCATGACATCCACAGCTGAATGTTGAGCACCAAAGACAGACAGTGGGATTTGCCTTGTTCCTGGACACAGAAGTGTATAGCAGACATGGGACAGAGTTGACAGACTGCTTCATGATGCTCAGTGTGATTCAGGGAACATAAGGAGATACAAGACTGGAGAGTTTTAACGCAGTTTCAGACAGTTTTCATTTAGCAAAATCCTCTTGAGCTTCCCGAAGCCTTAGGTCCAGCAGCAGAATGTTGGGGAACTACTGTAATTTCCCAACTTTCGCTATGAGCTGGATTTCTTGGAAGTACTCCTCTGAGATGATATTTTGTGTTTTAAAACATACTTTGTTACTGTGTTAGGCTGGATCCTGATGGCTTTCAGACTGTTCCACATCGTTCTAGAAAAATGAATATGAGGCAGGTATATCTGACTGGCTTCCTAATCCTCTATCAAAAAAGTGTTCTTCAGACACTTAAACCCACACATGGGAGGCAGAGGCAGGTGGATCTCAGAGGTCAAGGCTGGCAGGAACTACATAGTGAGCTCTACGAAAGCCAAATGATACGTAGAGAAACTCTGCCTCAAAAAACAAATAGCATGTGCTCTGGGAAGGTTTTTTTTCCACTTCTCCTGACTCAGAGTTCTCCCATCTTGAACACCCATAAGCCTTCTCTTGTGAGTCCACAGAAGCAAACAGTGGCGGAGACACAGGAAAAGGATTCTGCCATCATCACCAAACAAGTCTGCTGGAATCTCTGTATCTCAGTCTCCTCTCTGGTGATAACAGGTCATGTACTGCAGTTCTACATGCCCTGGGACACAAGAGCCACAGCCGCCTGGAGTGTTGGCTAGAGAACAGATTGTCACAGAAAACATCTGCAAAGAGCCTGGGTTGGATCTATCTCCATATAGTGAGAACAGGTTCATGCCAGGACTGTGGCTGACAGGCTTGACAGGCAAGGGCTACCTGTGAGCCCACCCTTATCCCCTGTTGGGTGAGCTCTGAACACACTGCTGAGGGCCAGCAGACAAGCCTGGAGTCGGGTGACACTGGAAGGCTGAATCCTCCAGCTTTAGAGACAAAGGACATCCTTGATGGGGACAAAGGGTACAATTAGAAAAGATCAGTGATTAATTTTTAAATACAACTTTGCTCTTAAAAACACTTTCTTTGGCAATATCCATGTTACTTTCTCCCACAAAAATACCAGATAATGACCTTCTATTTTGGGTTCGTGTGCTTTCCTTTTCTTCTATTAATGAATTATTCTTAGAAACATTGGGAATCTTTGAAAGTATAATTTCAGTAGCAGAAAAAAATCTGGTTATAATTTAAAATTCAAGAGTGGGTTATCTCTGCGTTTCTGCTAAAGCTTCTGCTCCTGGGGGAGGGGGCGGGATGGCTGTGGTACCCACGCTGCTGCAAGATCATTTCTTTAAGTAAGTTGCTATGAACTTTCCTCAAGTCTTCTGTTCAAACCCTAATCAGACTGCAAGTTGTCCAGGCTGAGAATTATACCACACAGCTTCAAATTGCATCTTACAAAATCAGGGTGAGGCTGTGGGCTACCGCAGATGCCTCTCGGGAGCGTGTCTCACAATAACTTGTGCATTAAAATAGTAAAGCTTGCTTTAAAGAACAGAGCTGATCAAAGGTAGAAACCAAGTACTAAGAAACAGACCACCTGCTTCCTGGAAAAAAATCTCACCTTGAAGCCCAGAAGGGGTGGGTACCAAATTACATGCCACCTGTATTTCACCTTGCTAATGAAGTTGCTCAGCTTTCCTTGTGTTTAGTGGCCATGTGGATGGACTTTAACCATGTGATGCATAGCGCTTCTGTCTATTGGATTCTTTGTGTTGATTTCCAGCACTTGCTCACATCCTCCCCTATAAGCAGAACAGACACTGTCTAGCTCCACGTCCTTTTACATGCTTGTGCCAATTATCCAGACAGTGGCCGTGTGAGCTATATCCCTGCATTCTCTTTATATGTGTTCTTTTCTAACACAAGTCACACGGGATGAATAAAAGCGGCAGGAACCCCATCCTGCCTCTTGTGCATATGGGCCCTTCTGCTACCCTATGAGGGCACGAGGAGGGACAGGGCATGACCAGACACAAGGGTCTGGTTTAACACCATCTGACTTCCACCAGGAATGGCAGAAGCAGCCACACCGCCTGGGAGCCGTCAGTTTCCTGCTTGCAGTCCTCTAGATCAATAGACAGCTGGCTGGATAAGCTGCTTCCAACTGATTTACTTTCTAAGATGGCTGCTGTCACTGGATTGAGGCTGCTGTGGTCCAGTTATTTTATCTAGGTTGAGGGGGCTCTCTGATAAATAAATTAACACTTCATTTCTCACTAAGCTATTTGCATCTGAATGAACTTTGCAGACCTCTCTCATCTCAGCAAGAAAAGAGGATTCCTTCCTGAAGAGCCTCCAAGGAGCTTGCTTTTGGCAGCTCATAGGGAAGAATAATTTGCCTGAAAGAGGCCCTGACCACAAAGCCACTTGGCTAACTGCTGAGAAAACCAAAGTGTGGTCTTGCACTCTCACAAGCCCCCCTACAAACACACACACACACACACACACCCTCCCTCTCTCTGTCTCTCTTTGTCTCTCTGTCTCTCTCTGTCTCTCTCTGTCTCTCTCTCTGTCTCTCTCTCTCTCTCTCTCTCTCTCTCTCTCTCTCTCTCTCTCTCTGTAATCACAGATGGAGAGGCCAAGGGCACTCTTGAGCTGGCCCAGCCTGGGCCTGCAGGGGGCTCTAAGCCACTCTGAACAGAGCTTCATGCATTCAATATATACACTTCCTTTTCCAGAGCAGTGTGCCATATCCACGGGATGGCCAGCGTCCTCTCCTTTCACAAGGATCATATTCTAAACAAACAAATGTATCATGTCTCTCTGATCGATACATCCTCAAGCTCGTGGCTATCAAAGTTATGGAAATGTATTTTGTACGTCTTCAATGTTCAGCTGAAAATCAATAAAAATCCATTATCTCATATTTCAAGGGCTGTGCTCGAGAGCAATGGTGGAAATAAATCTCTCCAAAGGAAAAAAAAATGAACTGTCTTACGCAATTACTAATTATTGATATTTACTTCTTGTACCATTCCACCTGGCGGGCAATTATTGGTAATTAAATGTACAGCAGATATGCCTCACAGGAAAAGAAATGTTAAATTGTGAGAACAAGACTTTGTGCTGGAGCTGCTGGGTGTCTGGGTGAGCATCAGGATTTTAAGTGAGAGACACTGGTTCAATATTTCTTATCACTGCTTCTGAATATTGACTTATTTCCCAAATATGTATTAAGGTACCACATAATGTGAAGTAAAGGAAAGTACAATATGCACTGTAGTGACCTAAAATGATGCCCGGTTTAGACAAGTCATGAGGAACTCAGCTATTTGGAGACAAACATCTAACACAACTTGGGAAATCTGTATGTACAAAGCCTTTGACCCCCTGAGGTGATAGACGGTTGGAAATGACAGATCTTAGAGCTGAGAGAAGCTGTCCAGGGAAACCGCTTCACCCCACCTGAGGACAACCACCTACACAGGCATTGTAGAGAGAGGCCCCAACTGAGACATGGGGTGTGGAGTATGTGTACACATGTGTGTATGGAGAACAGAGGTCAAACTTGAGCATCTTCTGCAGTTACTCTCCACTTTGCTTTATTGTGATGAGGTCTCTCACACTTACCTACTTGGAGCTTGCATACTTAGACCAGTTGACTAGAAAGCTCCAGGCATCTGACTGTCTTTGTCTCACCAGCACTGGAGGCTATACGTATGCACAACCATACCCACTTAGTTTGGTTGTAGGTATGTACCATCACTACCATTTTGTGTTGTTTTCCTTAACCTGGGTTCCTGAGACCAGACTCAGGGCCTCACACAAGCTTGAATCCCAAGGGTTTTTACCTGATAAACCATCTCCCAGTTCATTGGGTGTGTGTTTAGCTGAGAGGGGTTCACCAGTCAGAACAAGGTCACAGGGTAAGTAAAGGTTATCTTGGGACTTGAGCCTGGAGGCTTTGCTGCTTGGGAACTCCACATATATTCTTCTCATCGTATTTCCCATCATCTGCAGCCTTGAGTACTGGTCCCTTTTTAACACAGCACAGGACTTGTAAACAAAACACAGGGAGAGGAAGGACAAAACCTGAAGTCAAACAATGAGCCTTGTCAGCCCCTCAATTGATCCAAATCTGTTACACATGGTAATGGCATCCATGGATTCCCCAAGAGACATTTACTGAACTGTACACAGCATGGCAATGGGATCCTGCAAGGGCCTGCCTCTAATATGAGGGGAAGAAGGCAATGGCCAGGGGACATGAAGCCAGGGTCCCGTAACAATAGCAGTCACTGACAGCCCACACACATGACACTGGGGTCCCTGAGATGAAAACATAGATGAAAGCTTCCTGCCTCATGGGGCCAGTGCAGCCCTTGTGATCCTTTAGTATAGTAAATATGGCACTCGCCCTTGGGGTGACGTGGTTGCTTTGTCAATCCCATGAAGACAGCACATCAGGCCTCACACAGTATACAACGTGTGGTAATGGTGGTGAATGACTCTTCTGACTTGTGTGTTTCCTGGTCTACACTTACCACTATTTTAGAGTGAACTTCTACTTATAAAAATGACCTTTAGTACTGATCCAGACCCCTGAACATGGATGCCAATAAGGAGGCCTCTGCACTCCAGGGAACCTCTGGTAGTGGATTAGTATTTTTTCCTGGTGTAAAAAAGGACTTTGAGAGCTCATCCCACGTGAAGGATACACTCTGGCCCTGGACACATGGGGAAGGGCCCAGGCCCAGCACAGGAAGATTTGGTGGACTTTGCAGAGCCCCCACTGAGGGCCCTACCCTGCCTGGGGAGTGGTGGGTGGATGGGGTGGGGGAGGAGGGATGGAGGTGAGGGGAGGGAGAGGGAGAAGGGACTTACATGTGAAACAAGCTTGTTCCCTAACTTGAACTAATAAAATAAAAAAAAAGAAAAAGGAAAAAAAATGACCTTTAGTGTAAAACAGTCAGGCCTGAGACATGGATTCCAATGACAATGTTCTCAGCAGTACTAGCTCAGATTCCGTAGTTATCCTGAAGCAAAAGGACTATGCAAGTGGAAACTGAGTGACTATTCTTTTCCTACAGCAGGTATGGCCCATTTCTCCATGTGCATGATGCTCTCACAGCGGCAGAATTGCCTACATTAACAATAACGGCTCCCTCGGACAGTGCATATATTGATTCTGAAGAGGATCCTGACTTAGTTCTCCACATTCAAGATAGTCTCCTTGGGACAGATGGTGGTAGATCTGGCTTTGAATAAGAGATAGGAGCTTGATCTCACAGATCACAGAGAGAAAATTTTCTGGGAAGGAAGGATTGCATGTTCAACACCGGGGAGTCTTGGAAAACTTCATCTCATTGACAGCTCAGAAGAGGTCTATGAAATCTGCTGGCAGGGCTACCAAGTTCAAATTTATCTTGGCCAGCATATGAAGCCACTGAAATATTCAAAACAGAGAAAAATGTTATTACATGTGGACATTCGAATGAAAACTAAACTAGCCACCTGGAAAAGAGATAAAGAAGGAGGGCTGTTGAGAGAAAGATGATCTTTGATAGGGACACTGACTGGGAACCCATGGAAGAGAGGCCAGAATCAGGGTGAGTCGTGGGTTTCCTACCAAAATCCTGCATTGGATGAAAAATCCAATGTGAATTCAGGGCAGAAAAAAGGCGTAAGCATGCAGCTGGATTCAGCCTGGGGAGGAGATGGTGTCTTCATCAAATGTCTTATGGAATTCCCAAGGGAGGCTGGGTTGTGCTGTGTAGTAGACTGAACCACTGAACTACAGTGGTGACAACAAGGTGAACATAAGTGACTTAGGTATGACGGCTGCTTGCTAGGGAGCAGGTACAATGTGATTTTGTCAACCAATTTTAAAAAAGTATTTTTGGTTTTAAAATTTACAACATATATTGCTGATGCTAAAACTTAAAAGCCGCTGGGCGTTGGTGGCGCACGGCTTTAATCCCAGCACTCGGGAGGCAGAGGCAGGAGGATCTCTGTGAGTTCGAGGCCAGCCTGGTCTACAAGAGCTAGTTCCAGGACAGCCCCCAAAGCCACAGAGGAACCCTGTCTCAAAAAAACAAAAAACAAAAAACAAACAAGCAAACAAAAAAAAACTTGAAAGCAGAAAACCTCATGCATAACACAAATAATTTCCCTAGAATCCCAACTTGTCAAAATACCCACTCATCACCATTTTCATAGTCATTTCAAGTATAAGCCTCTACTTAACCCTAGAGCTACCTGGAAAAGGGCAGCTTGAGAAGTGGTTGCATTGTACTTTGGCTGTAGCTGACTTTCTATCTTCTTCTTCTTCTTCTTCTTCTTCTTCTTCTTCTTCTTCTTCTTCTTCTTCTTCTTCTTCTTCTTCTTCTCCTTCTCCTCCTCCTCCTCCTCCTCTTCCTCCTCCTCCTCTTCCTCCTCCTCCTCCTTTTCCCCCTCCCTCCTCCTTCTTTTGTTTTTTTGAGACAGGGTTTCTCTGTGTAACAACCCTACATATCCTCAAACAAGCTCTGTGGACCAGGCTGGTCTTGAACTCACACAGATCTGCCTGCCCAAGTGCCACCAACGTCCAGCCTCTTTTCTATTTTCTTATGTAGAGATGTGGGCTTTTATTTTTGAGAAAAGATTCATTTATTAGTTTGATGTTGAGGACAGGAAAACATTACCACAGAACATGGAAATAGTTTCCTCTCTGAAGTACATTGTTTTATGACAGATATGGTTCTATTGAATTAAAAACAATTCTCCTTAAATTACTAAACACCATACACTGTAACTTTAAACTCTTATAGGCCCAAGCTCAAAGGCAGCAACTTCTCAGCTCTATTAACAGTGAGGTTTCTCCATTTCAAAACCCATATTTGGAGAGACAATTTTGGAGCAACAGCTGTGTCTTGCAGTTTATGCCAAGTGCCTATTGTGTGGAGGCTGACACTGTTTGTTATCTGATTGCCATATCTCTCCCATTTCTAGAGACCTATCGAGATCTTATTTTCAACAGCAATCTTAGATTATATATTAGGCATAACATTAAGTGCTGAGATCAACAAAACACAGACTAAAATAGACCCCTGGCCGTTTCTTGGCAGCCATGTGTTCTGCAGCATTTAGCAAAGCCTCTATCCTTTTCTCAACTTGATCCAATGGGGATCAAGGCAGAACGGGGACTGAGGACAGGGACCACTTTTTTCATACACTGCCATGTCACCTCATTTGCCTTGGTTGCATCCTCACCGACATCAAGGCTCCTGGGAGAGAGGAGGATACTTTTCTGGATGCACATTCTTTCAGAACACAGAGCCCAGCACAACAGTATGGTGCCTCCTCAACTCTGCCGCCATGCACCCCTCCCTGTCCACTGTGCAGCCTGTTCAAGCAGGGTGGTGTTCTGAACACAGCCATGCAGCACTTTTCACGAGACCTGGAGCAAACATCACATTCAGTGTTGGTGTTCTGCACTGTTTTGTACAAAGCAGTATGTAATGTCTTCAGGTCTCCGGTTAACCTCCAGGAACACAGCACAGATCATGTGTCTCAAATACATGTCAGTTTTAGACAAAGACAATTAATTGCGCTGGTCTATTAGCAGAGGGCCCAGGCATTGATCAGAGCAAACACTGAGATACACTGAGACTTTTTTGCTCTGTGTATAAATGAACACAAGACACACAGTGCTCTAAGGCAGGTACATGATGCCTTGCACTTTGTAGCCCATCACCAGGAAAGGGATGAACTCACTTTCCCCTGTGCCCTTTGCAAACAAAGATGCACAGAAATTTAAATGCATTCAAATTTATGCTAATACCATCAAGCTGATGTACACACACAAAAAAGAGCCAATAGCTACAAGCACCATGCAAGGAGCACTCCCTTTGGAGGAGACAGCAGACCCAGGCCCTCTGTGTAGAAGGGCTTGTGCTTTAAAACCAGGAGACATGTTATTCTAAAATTTTCATGTTTGCTGAGTCCATGATTTGAAAATATACACACTCCCAACTAACATTCATTCCTACACATCCTTTTAAATGAGAATCTGAGGCAATTTAGTTGTTGACCGAATCATCGTTTGGATTCTGAGTTTTGGAGTTCTGCATTAGAAACCTGACATTTGAAATAAACCATGGAAAGGGAATTTCTTTGCCCTGCTTGAGAAGCAAATCCAGTTAAAGAATGTTTTACTTTCTTGAAAACCAGGTGGAAGGCTTTTACACTGAGCTCAGGGATAATGTGCAGGGAACTGCAAGCCACACACAAATACATACATGTACCTGCACATACATACATGTATATAAACATGCACATACACAGTACACAAATACACACACATACGCATGTAAGCATGCACTCATACACATACACGCATACACACCTACACACATGTACACACATATGCATACATAAGTACACATATGCACACATACAAGCATGCACACACACACACACACACACACACACACAAAATCACCCTGCCAGCAAGGACACTGCTGTTGTTCTCTTGTTTTCCCTTCCCCTCTGCCTCAGAGGCCCCCTCAGCAGGGTGGTGTTTTGGACTGTCTGGCCTGGGAGACCTTTCCGTCTGGGACAGTACCATTCTGTCTAGACGGGGAGAGCCCATCTGCTCCACTGTGACTGTCAGTGCCAAGAGCACCTCCCTCCAGCCCTCTGCCAAAAGCCTCCTTTTGAGCATTGTGAGTCGCAAGAACACGGCTGTCAAATCCATCCCTGGAGTGTGCCCTGCGCTTCCTGCTGCTGGGACTGCTCCTGGGTTGGAGCTCCTGCTCCTTTGTCCTCTTCACTCCCCTTCTCCAAAGGGAGTGACAGCAACAAGCAGAGACCGTTCTCACCAGCACCCTGGTCATCTATCTGTAAGAGCAGGCCTGGGGCCTGCAAGACCAAACAAAATTCCTCCCAGCTGTTTGCAAAGGGCCCCGAGGCTCCTCCCCCCTCGGGGGGTGGGGGAGCGGCAGAACCAGGGTTAATACTCGGGAAAGCCGGGCAAGCCAGTGCTGCAAGGAGACTCAGTCAGTTTTCACCTCAATCAGACTCTTAGATATGCGGGGCCATTCCAAGAACCGTTAAACATCAAATAGAACCGCCACAATTCACATGAAGCTTGTTACTACGCAGACGCAGACGTCCGCCCTGCAGTTCAAAGGTGCTGCTGCCCTTTAATGAAGGGACTTAGTTCAGTAAAAGTTTATACGCTGCAAGTTTTCCAACTTGTCAGCTCAGTCTTTATATTATGGGTTATTCAACTCGCCATAATGAAGCCTTCAAAGGACTGAAATGCCCTGCGGCAGGTTTTCCGGAGCAGACACCTCAGGACAAATAACTTCGGCGCTTTCTAAGCTCATGAAGCGAAGGGGGTTTTATTTTGTTTTTCATTGTACTGGCACAAAAAAAAAAAATCGTAGCTCCTTCTCTCAGACCTTTAGGAGGCCCTATCAGGAGAGGGGCAGTCGGCTCTCTTTGGTGAGATCATGATTTCCTTGTCCCAAGAAACTGTGCTTGGAATGGTTGGTCGAATTTGTAAAGAAATTGTTAGACCTCACAGTGAACCGGAAACAAAGCATCGCTCCATGGCGTTGTCTTCCGACAACGTTTAAAGAGGTGTCTTTGCTATGCCTCTAAGCATTTAGGGACAAAAAGGTTACCTATGTTCTTATGTGGGGAAAGGATAAATCCTGGGGTGCTCTCCCTTTAGGTGCATTGACAAAGTGGGCGTCAGAAACCCAGCCTGGCTCAGCACCTGTGAAGGGGCAAAAGAGGAGGGCAGCGTGCAGTCTCATCCCACCAAGGATGCAGCTTTATCAACTGAGCTGCATCCTTACACCTGTGACCCTCACCGACACCGTGGTGAATCAATACATCTTTTTCTTTCTCTAACTTATTAAAATATAAGTCACAATAGCAGCCTTACAATACCCATGTGACATTAATAATACAGAGATGTAGGGCCCCAGTCTCCTACAGTGTGTTAAGGTCAACAGGAAAATTCTTAGCCTTTTTGTTTAGAGCCTAAGTTTATTATCCTTATTTCTGCTAAATTAAAAAACAAAACAAAAGCATATATATATATATATATATATATTAACCAGTAAAATTATTTTATAATTCACTGCTATTGAACGACAGCAACTAATAAAAAGCTAAATGAGACAGTGAAAATAACAAAAAATGTAAGGAAAGTGGGAAGAAAGCAAGGGAGGATAAAGAAGGAAGCAAACAAGGGAAGAAGAAAACAAGGAAAGATGGAGGGAGGGAAGAAGGGAGGGAAGGAGGGAGAGAGAGTGAAGGGGGGAGGGAAGGAGGGAGGGATGGAGGGAACGAGGAAAGGACAGTTAAGAGCAAAGCTGCCTCAAACTCCATTACCTTGATCTTCCTGTCAAACAAAAATGCAGCCTTGAAGACACTGGGCACCCCCTTACAGAAGCGTCTTTTAACTTGGCACTTGTTATGGGATCTTGGAGAAAATATCAGTTTAGCTGACAGTTTCTGAATAAAGGTGGGCATCACAGTGTTTCAAGCTTACAGATGGGGGCTTGGTGCTCATGGGTGCTTCAACTGCCTCATCGCTAACCTGGTCTCCCATCCCAAAAAGCTGAGGCAAAGGATGAATTTGAATTACTGCTGGAAGGTGAAGAAACCTTCTTTACAAGTCTACATAGCACTCCAGCATGCAGGGCACATTCTCTCAACCAAGCTTTACGCAGTGGGATTTCCATAGCTATCCCGAGACTTCTTTCCTTTCCCCTGGCTTAATAATAAATTCCTCAGGAAATTGCCCAATAACTGCCACATAAGGGAGACAGATGTTCTGAAGAAAGGAGCAGTTTTGTTTGATTTTATATCTTTGCACATATCCACAGCAAGTCATAAATTGTCTGAGGTGCCATGAAAGGCAGGTGAGGCTGTGATGGAGTTCAGGACACAGTGCTCTGCATGGTTGGTGTGGCTCAGTATGCTGGCAGAGATCAAAATGTTCCCAAAGAGTATAGAGATTCCAGCCTGTGGATGGATAATCTACCCCTTGGACTAACCTCATCTTTTGCAGACACAGCTTTTCTCACTCTATCTTCTGTCTTCCCATATGGCTCTGATCACTTTGGGTGGGGAAGGTTATGGTTGTTTTTTCCTGATTATAAGATTGAATATTTGATCCAGAAAAATCTTAGGAAAAAAGAAACAGATAGGGTTGGGGAGATTGCTCAGTGGATAAAACACACTTGCTGTGCAAGTATGAAGAACCAAGTTCAAATCCCCAGAACCCATGTAAGAAGTTGGGTGTGTTTGCATTGTGCCTGTAGCTCCAGTACAGTAGAGGATGGAGGCAGAAGAATTGCTAGGGTTTGCTGGAGTGCTGGATTCCAGTCTCCATATTCATGGGAAGAGATGATTGTTTCTCTCCAAGGGACTTCAGAGATCTAATTTGAACACAGTTACCCCATGAAGCTGCCTCAGGTTCACCCACCCAGAAAGGCATTTGTTTCCTGTGTGAGAGCTCAGAAAGCACCAGGAAGGCTTGCGGGCCTCAGTTTCCCCTGGAAAGAAACTTGTCGGAGGAGCACTGCAATAGGAAAAAGGCAGGAAGTCCGGGGAGGTACATGAACATCTCGATAGAGAACTTTGTGCAGAGGCCATGTGAACTGGATGAGAGTTCAAAGGCCTGATTGGCATGGTTTTCACTCTCAAGCTTTCCTGGACAGTGTAGTATAGCACAGACATCTCATTGCATTCTATATCCTATGCACTACCTGTCTGTGTGTCTGTCCACCAACCATCTATCCATCATTTATCTATTTATCACTCATTACCTATTCATATCTATCCATCCACCTACCCACCCATTCATTCATTCATCATCTATCTACCATTTATCTATCCCTCATCTGTCTATTCATCTACCCATCCATTTATCATCTATCTACCCATTCACCCATCTATCCAGGCTTCCATCTTTCTACCCACCTGTCTATCATATCCATTCATCAATCTATTCACCAATCTATCCATCTATCCATTATATGTTCACCTATCCATCCATCTAACATATCCATCTATCTATTCATCTATCGATTCATCCACTTGTCATCCATCTTTCCATCCATAACTGCCTGTCTGTAATCTCTCTCTTTGCTCTTTCATCTTTCCATCAGTACAAACCCATCTAAGATTCTATAGGTTGCAACTTGCATCAAGTATGATGAATTTTAATTCTATTATTTTCACCAAAAATTATAAAACATTTTCTCGTGTGGCGATGGTCAACTGATTCCACTTTATTTCAATGGACAAGAACATTGATGACCAAGTTCATAATCTTGTTAACATGCACCACCACTGTGCTCAGAGACAATAGCCAGAAAGCTCTTTTGTTTTTGAAATAAGTTTTTAATTGAAACAGTTTTATATCACTTCCTCCTTCATTTTCTTCCCTCAAACCCTTTCCATGTCCTCCAACTTTCAAGCTGATAGCCTCTCTTTCTTTGATTGTATTATTGTTAGATGTATGTCTGTACATATGCATTTGTATGCAAAAATATGTATAAATACAACTAGTCCATTTTTGTGGTTTTGTGTGCATATGGTTTCAAGGCTGACCACTCTGCATCAATGCAATCAATAGGGGGACTCATCCCCGGGAGAGGCTAATTGCTCTTTTCTGAGTGGTGATTATGGGTACAGTTACCTCTAGCTCTTTGATTGGTGGTGGAACCTCATGAAACCTCTCCCCCTTACATTAACATTCCCATTGATGTTGCCACTGCTCCAGTCTTGTTTACACAGCCATTTCTAGAAGAGACTATTTCACCACATATTGCCTGGTATCCTGGCTTTTTTGTTTTTGTTTTTGTTTTTGTTTTTGGGGGGGCAGGGTTTCTCTGTGTAGCTTTGGAGCCTGTCCTGGAACTAGCTCTTGTAGACCAGGCTTGGTCTCGAGCTCACAGAGATCCACCTGCCTCTGGCTCCCAGGGGATTAAAAGCATGTGCCACCACCGTCTGGCAGTATCCTGGCTTTTACAGTCTTGCTATCTCCTCTTCTACAGTGTTTCCTTGAGCCATAGAAGTAGGACAGTGATGTAGATGTATCTCTTGGTGTTGAGTTCCTCACAACCTGTTCTCTGCATTGTATGCAATCATGGTTTTCTGTGACCATCTCAGAGAGACTGATGATGAGTAGTGCCAGCTACATTTGTGTGGACAAAAGATTTAGAATGCACAAGGAGGACCCCAACAAAGACATACATGGTCCCTCAGAGAAGGGAAAAGGGACAAGATCTCCTGAGCAAATTGGGAGCATGGGGGGAGGGGAGAAGTTAGCGGAAAGAGAAATGGGGATAAGACAAGGGGAGAGGAGGACATGTGGGAGCAGGAAGATTTAGTCAGAGGAAGAATAGAGGAAAGCAAAAAAAAGAGATACTATAATAGGGAGCCAATATAGGTTTAAAGAGAAATCTGGCACTAGGGAAATGTCCAGAGATCTACAAGGATGACCCCAACTAAGAATCTAAGCAATAATCGAGAGGCTACCTTAAATGCCCTTCCCCTATAATGAGATTGATGACTACCTTATATGCCATCCTAGAGCCTTCATCCAGTAGCTGATGGAAGCAGAAGCAGACTCCCACAGCTAAGCACTGAGCTGAACTCCTGGAATCCAGTTGCAGAGAGGGAGGACTGATGAACAAAGGGGTCAAGATCAGGCTGGAGAAACCCACAGAAACAGCTGACCTGAACAAGGGATTGCTCATGGACCCCAGACTGATAGCATAGGACTGACCCAGACTCCCTGAACTTGGGTGTCAGTTAGGGGCCTCTGGTATGGAACAGTATTTATCCCTAGTAAACAAATGGACTTTGGGAGCCCATTCCACATAGAAGGATACTCTCTCAACCTAGACACAAGGGGCAGGGCCTAGGCCCTGCTCCAAATGATGTGATATACTTTGACGATTCCCCATGGAAGGCCTCACCCTCCCTGGGAAGCAGAAGGGGGATGGGATAGGAGGTTAGTGAGGGGCAGGGGAGAAAGGGTAGGAGAGAGAACCGAGATTGACATGTAAAACAAGATTGTTTCTAATTTAAATTTTAAAAATATAGAAGAAAAAAGATTTAGAATGTAGAAAGGGATTATATTCTTCCAACTAAGTGGCTGTCATAGATTCTTTTCTAAGGTCCATGATCTCACTATCCTCAGAAACCTGGTTAAATTTTCAGTCTAAGACATGATTTCCCTCCTGTTGAATGGTTCTTAAGTCTAATTACACATCTGTTGGTTGCCATCGACCCATGAGTCACTGATGGTTGAACTATCCAGGGGAGTGCAAAATAGCTAAATATAGCCACTGTGTAGCCCCAGTAAAATCTTTTTCTCTTTTGGGGGGCGTATGATGCTTATTCAATTGCTGACTCACATGAGTCATAGCAATTCAACAGTTTGGGTTGTTTCGTGGTGCATTTAAACAGCTTCAAATACCTCTTTTAAATGGCCGTTCTGTTGGGGACATGGTCCACTTTGAGACTGTCTTAGAGAAAAAGCCCCAACTAAAGCTCTCAGACATCACATTATTGTATAATGCATGCCATTTTGTTACATGTATGGAAGCCTTTGTCTATCTATATTACAGTTGGGGCTACATGGGGACCCATCACTAGTCAAAATGCTGAGAATGGGTGACTACTGATCACTAAGCCCCTGGAGATACATCCGTGTCAGTCTCTCCAAGGCCCAGGGAACATCTGGCTGCATGAACCGTGGAAACCAGAAGAAAGAACCATGAAGAGGTAGTGGGGCACTGTCTTCTGGATACAACTTGGTGATAAAAATCACAAACACACAGCAGCTGTGACTGCTTTGCACAGGGCCAGGGAACAAAAGGTATAGAAAGTAAAAGAGTGAAATGAGGGTAGGAGAGAGAGTAGCTGGAAAGAAGGACAGAGTGGGCAGGAGTGGAGAGGTGAGAGAGGGAAGCTGGGGTGGATGTAATCACGGACATTATATTCAAGTGTGACATTGTCAAACATTTTAAAGGAATTGATAATGGGGAGTGTGTATAAGATCAAAGAATGGTGAGTACGTGAAAACAAGAAAATGAAACCTATTATTTTGTGCAATGATGTATAGTAACAGCTTTTTATAAATGTGACTATAACATGTGTTTTCCAGAAGCACCAATGCTCTCAGAAGGGTTATTGTTCTGAATACAGTGAAGAAAGTAGTTAAAACCCGGGAGGCACTCGGACAAAATCTACACGAAGGACCTCCCTGCACCCACAGTATGTGCTTTCTAACTTGCTACTGGAAATGACTGCTGACTTTCAGAGAGTTGCAAACTTTGTATAAAGAATTCTGTTCATCTTCCACTTCGGCTGTCTCAGTGACAACCTCTCAGATGCTGGAGTCAATCCTGAACAAAAGGGGTACTTCTATATAGTGCTACAAGCCAACCTGCAGGCTTCACTCAAATTTCACCCACTGTTCCATAAGTGTCCATTTCTGGTCCCAGGTATGACTCAAAACTCATATATCTACAGGGCCAAGGCGCCAAATCCCCTTCATCTCCTCTCATCTGGGCCCCTTAAATAAACACTGTCAAGATGTCTTATGGCATCTCTTCTCTGTTGCCCTGGGATTTCCTCTCAGCAACAGAGGAGACACACCTGCTTGGTACAACACAGCAGGAAAGAGTTAGAGTCGACCAGACCGGTAATGGGTGAAGTTAGCTTTGCTCACTTGAGCACCTCATTTTCTGCCTGGTGTTTCCACGGGTGACGAACCCCTTCAATTGAAAGAGGAGGCAGAGCAGAAATAGAAAATCAGCTGATAGAGAAATTTTAATTTTAGCAGAAATCCTGCTTATAGGCATATGATGAAGAACAGAAATAGAAATCCCCCACCCCTAATGCACACCACAGTAATTACTGTTTCCACCAAAAATAGTCACCACAGGTTGAGAGCGATACCTTCAGCCCAGCCAGGATCACAGCATTCACACCTCTCAAATAGCTCATATTTGTTAGCAACAGCATGGGAAATGGTCACTTTACAGTGAAACTATAGCAAACACCACAATATATTTTTGTAAATACACTCAAGAGGAAACAGTCATTAACATGATAAAATATTTAATTTGAAAAGCGGGGTAAATATCCTGTATTTTTATATTGTGTGTTTGTTTATGTGTATGTGTACATGTTTGTATGTATACATCTTTCCTTGCTCAGCTTGCTCAAAGGAAAAAAAAATAAATCTTTGTAAGAGTCAACACCGATAACGGTATGATAGAGTCTATACTAAGAGATTTCCTATGCCCACAGAATTAATCCAAAACTCTTTAATTTTGCCCCAGGAAGACCTTTTGGACAAGGGCAACCACATTATTCACCAAAATATCACAAGAATGATCTCTAGGCAACATACTAAACTTCTCCTCTGAAACCTCTTGAGACAGCCCCCCAAGTTCAAATCACACTCAGCACCACTGTCTTCCATGTTCCTACTAGGCTGGCCCATTAAATCCCACATAAACCATTCAACTGTTTTTCTAATCCAACCTTCCAAAGTCCACATTCCTCCAAACACAAACATGGCCAAGCCTATCACAGCAACACCCCAGTCCCTGGTACCAACGTCTGTCTTAGTTAGGTTTCTGTTGCTGTGAAGAGGCACCATGACCATGGCAACTCTTATAAAAGAGGTCATTTAATTGGTGCTCGCTTACAGTTTCAGATTCAGAGGTTTAATCCCTTATCGTCATGGCAGGACATGGTGGCATGCAGGTAGGAAGATGTGGTGGTGGAGAAGGAACTAAGAATTTATATTGATCTGCAGGCAGCAGAAGTGAACACTGTATGCCACCCTGGGCATAGCTTGAGTGTGTCTAAGACCTCAAAGCCTGCTCCCACAGTGACGAAATTCCTCCAACAAGGTCACATCTCCTCATAGTGCCACTCCCTATGCACCAAGCATTCAAACACATGAGTCTATAGGGGATATGCCTATTCAAATAACCACACTGGGCTAACAGCTGAGGGCTTCTGTAAGGTATATTTGTGCCATCTATAGTTCATCCATTCATGTCTGTAGTACTCTCACGTTGCCAAATTCAAGTGTTTACAAATAATTTTAAATTTTGGCTGAATCTTCAGCCATTTTACAGGACCCAGCTAGGCTCATTATAACTCTTCCTTTGAGATATTCCTCTTGTGCTAACAGTAAAGCTTACTTTAAAAAAAAAAAAAGATGTTTCTTGTATTTATCTAAGATCATTGAAAAATGACTAACTTTAAAAACACTGTATTTTAACTTTGGAAAATCAGTAAAATAGTTTTATGTGAAATTCTTAACACCAATAATAGTCAAATGTTCAGTGCTTTGACCTATATTTTTCCAAAAGGTCACTGTTATTTGAATTAATAAAATGTTCATGATAACAATATCTAAAACTGTAATAGTCAATATAGTCTTCATATTGATTTTATTTTAGGAATGGGGGTGTTGGACCTAGGGTTTTGCACATGCTAGGCAAGCAGTTTATCAACTGAAGGATCCTCTTTTTAATTTTCATTGAGACAGGGTCTCACTAAATTGCCTTGACTGGTCTTTAACTCATTCTGCAGTTGAGGCAAACTTTGAACCTATGATTTACCTGCCTCAGACTCCTGAGTACCTGAGACAACAGGCCAGCCCTAATATTTATCTTAGAAGTAGCATTTACTAATTAATTTCAATAATATGGATAGTTCCTCTTAAATAGTATACAGTACTCTTTGAGGATTTGATAGATATGTTCGTGTAGGTCACCAATACTTCTGATACAAGACCCTAGGGACTTCTATCATGCAAGTCCCTCATTGCATCAAAACGGTTGGTGTTGGCATATGGACAACCCTTCACTGATGACACTACCTCTCTTGGGAGCTGTAAAGCCTCACTGCTCACAATTGTGAGGGTGAGATAATCAAAAAGTCAGCATTTCTCCTTCCTCAATCAAAGGTTCAAGGAGTGTTTGCAT
Source organism: Cricetulus griseus (assembly GCF_003668045.3). Classification (NCBI taxonomy): domain Eukaryota; kingdom Metazoa; phylum Chordata; class Mammalia; order Rodentia; family Cricetidae; genus Cricetulus; species Cricetulus griseus. Next base: position 69,836,536 of record NW_023276807.1, on the reverse strand, counting down.
TCAACATTTATGGTGGTGCCATGATGAGGCAGTGTGCTTTGTTGTGCTGTAAATACTCATGGTTTTTGCCGTCTTCAGATGGAAGCTGTACTTATTTCCACACTAGAAAAAGAACCTCCGTTCTGTTCTGGATTCACACCCTGTCAGACGATACTCCGGGAATATCTAATTATTAAATGTCATCTTTTCTCTTCTGCAATCTGCATGATTCCTATTCGTTGTGTTTAAGAACAATGTTTAAAAGTTATTTAAATATTGGCATCACTCAGCCTTAGGTCTTAAAACCCATCTTTATACATTAGGAACTCATCGCCTATCAGTTCTTGCCTTCTCAACAGTCCTTAACCCTTAAGCTGACTGCGTCTGTGCCCAGTCCCTTCAAATCTCTCCTTGGTCCCATCATAGCCTTATATGGTTCAGTGACATTTTATGGCTTCCACAGAAGGATTTGGAGATTTTAAGTGTTGTTTTCCTTCATGTTTTAACTCACTTGATCTGTCATCACACTGTGTAGAATGGTTTTCTTAGACAACAGAAGTCTATTGTCTCAAACTCTAGGAGGCCAAAAGTCCTGGATCAAGGTGCCTGGCTCCTGAGCCTGAGGGAAGCTCCACCCTGGACTCTCTCTCCTTGGCTGTGGGAGTTGTATCTCTCTCTAGGGCCTTCTGTCTTTCCCTTCCCATAAGGGCATCAATGGCATTGTTGCAAAGCACAACGTAAGGACTTGTCCCAACTTAATTCCCCCATGAGGACCCTGCTTCCAAGCATGTGCCCAGTCTGAGGTGCTGGGATATGAATCCACATTCCAACTTTTCCTTACACAATTTAGCCCATGACATTTAAAAATTCACAGTCTCCTTCAAACTGCAACAGGCAGGGACCACCGTCCACCTAAGGGCAAGCTCACACATTTCCTCAATGACTCAGAACTGCTTGTGTTGCCAGAGACAGTCAACATGCCATTGTGTGTGTACCTGTTCGTGTGCCTGTGCCTGTGCCTGTGCCTGTGCCTGTGCCTGTGCCTGTGCGTGCGTGCGTGCGTGCGTGCGTGCGTGCGTGCGTGCGTGCGTGCGTGTGTGTGTGTGTGTGTATGAGTGCTGAGGAGGGTGGTATGTTCCCCGGATGATCACTTATTTGGCTCTTTGTCCGTTTAATAAGTCCCACCAAGTCATTGGCTGACTTCTCAGCTCTCCAGCTATGGTAAGGTTTGAAGAGCTCCAAGTCTGTGCTTGTCCCTTCTGTGTGGTATGTACTTTCTACAGTAGCTTCACTAGCGCTTAATTCACATGTCTTAAATGTCCGTTTCTGCAGCATGGTGTCGTGGGACTCTAGGGGGCTCAGCACTAAATTGAGTGTTGCTTGTCAGTGTTTTGTGGTTCAGGTTTTGTCACCACTTAGCTTTGCCTTGACTTCTCATCCCTTGTCAATCAGACAAGGATGCTTTGTCTATTGTTCTCCTTGCTGCAGCCACCTCATGTTTTGGGAGCTGTTCAGGCTTCTTTCACACAGCATTGCCTATTTGGAGTAGCTCATGCCTGGGAGTATATTCGCCACTCACCTGGTCTTATTGCCTGATATCCTCCAGGGTTGTCTCGGGTGACAAACCAGCTGGGAAAGCCACAGTGGCTCAGTCGTTGCCCTAAATTGAAGTGTTCCCCTGACAACTGTCACACTTATAATTCAAATGGCACAGTTTACTCAAGAACACATCGTTTTTCTTTTTGGCATACTTATACCAAAACTCAGGTTACAATTATGTGTTTTCACTTCTTTCATTAAAGCAAGTGCAAGTTGGAAATCAAAGTGGTCATCATCGCTAACGTGTGTTGCTCGCTATAGGGACCAAGCCCTGAAATTTACATGCACACCTCACTTAAGTGGAATTCTAACAGCATACCATGAGGAGGGCACTGTCACTGTCTTCAGTCCATGCTGAGGCAAACAAAGCTCAGGGATATTAAACACTGTGTCTGATGCCATACAACTTAGCAAGCACTGAGCCAGGATCCAAACCCACATCTGCAGGATCATGTGCTCAAGAAAGAACAGAAGAAACAGGCTAGGAGGAAGTGGGGGAGATTTCCAGAGCTCTTGGTCACTCTAAGAACTCAAGGTAACTCAGAGCATCTTTGTGTGTGGCCACTCACACACAAATTCACATGTCAGGTTCCTGCCTCCTTAAACATAAAATTACGTTTTTTTTTTTTTTCTTTGCAATGCAACTTCAGACCACAGCACAACATTATCCAGGTGTGGATAAATGAGCTGTGTTGACAAACACCCAGGTGACCAGTCACCACGGGACCTGGGTCATCACCGGGGTGCCTTACTAGAAACATGAATCTCCCTAAGATGAAACATACCATATTTTAAAACCGTATTCTGGAATGTATATGTCTGCAGTTAAAAACATATCCTGTGATGTCTGAAATATGCATACTCCAAGGAGAATTTCACCTCTTTATGTACTTTAGAGTAATAAAATATGTGGAGAAATTTCTGACAGACATACTCCTATAAACCTGGGGTATGTGAACACAGCTGTGGTACAGTAATGTGCACCCCGCTATGATGCTGCCAGGGACTCACAAACACCTGGATGGGGCTGGAGGGTTGGAGGGCTGTTGGGAAGGGTAAATAAACCCCCTTGTTTAGAACAACAAACCAGGAAGGGACAGTTGGAGCACTCCTGGATTATCACTTCTCAGAATGCATACACTGTATGGAATTTGCCTTTATTTAAAAAAAAAATTAGAAGTGTAGGAGATACTAAAAGGGAGTGTGCACACTGCTGGCGGGAGGAATGCATAGGGAAATTCTATTTAATGGAAACACACAAACAACACTCAGCTGTGACCCTTGGGAAAGGTTAGTTTTAACAGGGGTGAGGATTTTTGCTGTTATTATGCAAAGCTGAACATATAAGAATGTCAATGGCAGAGCTCTTAATAGAGTCAAGCCCCCTGTATGGCAAGGTTATGGATGATGTAAGTAAGCTTTGACCTGTGTGACTTCCATACTTTGTTGCTGAGGCAGACTGCTTTCATGGGCCAGGGCTCCAAACCATAGCATTAAAAAACAAACAAACACAAAACCATGGTGGAAGCACATTGTACCTGGGGTCCCCTTTATAAAAAGCAGCCTCCAGGATGTAGTGCCCTAGTTGGATGAGCTATACACCATTGAGGACGCTAAAAACTACTAATGGGTCTGTGCATGGTGACTGCCTGACAAGTTCATGTCTCGCCACATTTGGCAAACGCCTATGGAAAGTGTTAGATTACTGGAGACTCTCCAGGCTCATTTCTGACAGCCCACCACCACTTATGTCTTTTGAGAAAAATCAAAATGCTACACCATTCTGTAACCTCTCAAGAGACAATGAAAGAAGCAGTCCTATGACCAGATACAGACAAAGATAAGGAAGTGCGGTGGATCTCCTTAACAATGCTGGCTTCTAAACTAAGTAACAAATGAAGTTCCTGCAGGATGCTGAGTGCCCCATCTCTCCCTCTGCCTTTCCCCCATGGTGACTATGCCTGGGGGATCTAAGAGAGACATTCTCAGGACCTAGTGTGCCAGGCTGTACCTGGGGAGTCTAGACGTGAAGCAGCTATGTCATTCAACCAATCCACTCTGCCCTATTCTCTGCCATTGATCCGAGAAGCAAAGAGTGCACTGTTCACCTCCAGATCCTGCTCAGAGGATGGCTGACTTCCTGAACCAGGCTCCTCAGCCCCAGGAGCCCCAAGATCACTCAGGGTATTTCTCTACTCATTTTTCCCAGTTTGGTACCAGCAGGAAAACTCTGGTTGGTAGAGATTTTCTAGGACTCCTGTCATTTCTAAGTGTGCCAAGTCCCTCTAGGGACTCTGGGGGAGCTTCCAACAAACATCCCATAGGAAGACAATGCTGTTTATGAGCCATCTGCAATTCTTGAGGATTCTAGAAGGATTGAAATTAACTTGGAGGAAAGATACAAGAGAGAGCAGCTAGGGTGGAGAAAGGGAGGTTTACATACATGTGGGCAGAGGAGATGGGCTGCAGCAATGAACATGGCTGCAATTAGAATCGTAAAATTAGATATAAGGATACCTGTCCAACATTTCAGTCATCACAAAAGGACCAGCAGAGACATTCTGCACATCATTGCCTGAATTTTACACCACCTTTAACAGGCTCATAGGGCAACAAGCCTGGCTCGCTGAGTGGACCTGAGTGTGACCGTGCATCTGTGATCTTGGCCGCTACCATTTAAAATGTAGTTAGTGCTGATGAGGCAGATGTGGGAGGCATAATGAAAGAGCTTGTGCTTTTGAGCATCTCTCAACATGCAACCAGTCATTTCACAAACACCATCCACCCTACCTCACACTCAGACACTCTTTAGTCCAATGTGCTGCAGTTCAAGGAAAATCGTCTGCTACCTGAGATACGGCTAAACCCAGCCAAGGATAAGATGGATCGTTCTGGGTACACTCTTTCATTGTTTATAGATATGCTGAATTTTACTGTGAATCAGGAGGCTATCTTCCTTCAGTAACATATTCCACACTCCTGTGATAATAATAATGGGTCATAACTAATTGGCTATGAGTCACGACCCCACTATCTTCCCATCTTGCTAACTTGGCTGGACTGAGAATCACCCAGAAGACTGGTAAGGTAGATCTCTGGAACCATAAAGACTATCTGATAGGGGAAGGCCCACCTTGGATGTGAGCAGCACCACGGACTGGAGTCTAGAATGGAATGAAAGAAGAAAAGTAGAAAAGCATTGGAGTTCTGAGTCGCCCCTCCTGTGGTTCCTGGGCCAATGTCACACCCTCTGCCATGTTGAATGGAACACTCTGGTCCTGTAAGCAAATGCATCATTCCTTCCTTAACCTCGATTGTTTCTGTTATATATTTTGGATACAATGCAGATGCGCTCACCAATACACAAATGGGAATAGTAACATGCAGAGAGAACCATGTGTGAGTCAAATCAGACGCCTCCTGGTCACATGATCTTAATCTATGTTTCCATCATCACTGGCCTAAATTTTGCCTGGAAGTCTCAAGCCATCCCTTCCTATGATCTCCACACTGTCCACCAAGGACACAACAAGCCTAGAGTCATCGTCGTAGGATATGTGCTTGATCCAAAGTCTTGTTTATGAAGCCCTCTGAAACTATAAGCAAATGCACATTTCCTCCCTTCATATGTTTCTGTCAGATATTTTGAACACAACCTGGAAAATCTCACTAACACACCAAGAAAAACTGGAGAGCCGTGTGTGGAGAGCCATGTGTGGAGAGCCATGTGTGGCAGGGTTTGCCACTCTCCTTTCATTATGTGTTATTCAGTCTTATAATAAAACATCCCTAAGCTATGTTATAGTGGCCCAGTGCTTTCATTCTTATTAATAGACAAAGTATAAACAACAAACTCATATCTGCATCATCTTCCAAATCAGGGATCTTTAAGCATAGAAGAGGCACTGCATATGAAAGTATGTGGGACTTAATGGGTTCTAGTAAGCCATGATTTCATTTCTACTGGAACCTAGGAATTTCCAAACTTCCCAATTTCTTAATAGCTCATTGGTCATTCACGAGTATATTTTTCAGTTTATGTGTATTTGTGTCATTTCTGTAGTTTTTCTCACTATTGATTTCTAGTGTCATTCATCCATGGCCTGATAGGACATAGCCAGTTACTAAAAGTATTTGCATTTGCGAAGGCTTTTATGTGGCCTATATGTATTTAATTTTAGAAAATGAGCCACGAACTCTGCACTCTTGAGGAGAGAGAAAGGGACAGAGACAGACATATATATATATATATATATATATATATATATATATATATATATATGGAGAGAGAGAGAGAGAGAGAGAGAGAGAGAGAGAGAGACCTGGTTAATTTTTTTTGCCAACTTGACACAAGCTAGTTATTTGGAAGAGAGAACCTCAATTGAACCTCAACTGTCCCCACCAGATTGGCCTGTGGGAATGTCTGTGAGGTATTTTCTTGATTAATGATTGATGCGTGAGAGCCCAGAACCTCGTAGATGGTGCTGTCCCTGGGCAGGTGGTACCCAGTTGTATAGGAAAGTAGACCGAGCAATCCATGTAAGCATCATTTCTCCGTGGTCTCTGCTTCAGTTCCTGCCCTGACTTCCTTCAGTGGTGTACTGTGATGTGGAGGTGAAACAAACCCCTTCTTCCTCCCACACAAAAAGGAAGTATGTAGGGTTTGTAAAGTGCCAGTTTAGCTTGACTGCCTAGCGATACACATGCTTCCCTGTGTAACACAGCACACAGAGGTGGCTTCAGGAAATGTGGCCTGGCTGGTGTTGGTGGGATCTGGAAGAAATACCCAAGGGCACAACAACGGTCTCCTTCTTTGGCTGACCACCTAGGTGTCCACCACCTGTGCATTTCACCACCTCTTCCATTTCTTTAGAGATGTTGACTTCGCCTGAAGTGAGTCAGTTCTGTGCATTAGCATCTGAGGCTCACTTCTGATGTGCTCACAGGGCTTCCTTGTGTTGCTATTTTATGTGTGTACATCTTACCTGCCGTGCATCCTGCCATACTCTGCTCTGGAGCTTTTGGAAACGCACCCTTATTTTCTCTGTTGTCCAGGGAGGAGGGGTTCTATCAAGCAGACATCTGGGACAGCCCTTGGATCTGGCCCGATAGCAGTAGAGAACCTGTCTATACAGGGTCTCATGCAGACATTCATGGCATGTCTCCCACCCATTTGATCAGAAAGCAGCCAAGCCATGCAGTAACATGGGACCTGTCTGGACTACTGTACCTCAGGAATACCCATCTTGAGTGCAGCTCCTAATGAAGGTCTGTGTCCCACTCTGTTTCTCAAGATGCCATTAGGGTGGAAGAGAAGCCTTACCCTTCATTTGTGCTCACTGGGACCTGAGAGCCATGGTGGCCCTCTCCTGCCTTCCCTTTGGAGGTGTGTGGAACAAACTACATTCTCTGTTCTTTGGTGGGGCTGTGCTTGGCTGAGCAGCATCTTTAAGTACAATGTCCCTAGGTTGTGGTGGCAAATGAAGGGAAACAGGGAGAGTAACAATAGGATTAACCCTGAGGATAGTTATAAAGATATGGAGAATTTGTCATTTATTAGTATCATGGATTTACTTTAATGGGTCTTATTTTCAAAATTCACATGACAGCTGAGTTAGTGGTTACATCTCTGACCTCACACTGAGAGAGAGAGAGAGAGAGAGAGAGAGAGAGAGAGAGAGAGAGAGAGAGAGAGAGAGAGAGAATCACCACAAAGTCAAAGCCATCCTGGGCTACATAGAGAGACCTCATTTTAAGATCACAACCCTTCTTCCTCCCCCAAATAACCATGCACATGTGTGCACAATTACACCAATGATTCTGCTTTTGATGGCAAATATTTTGAGACTTCAGTCAAGACTTTTACAAACCTGGAAAAGAAGAAAGGCAAACTCTGTGCTCAGTGTCTGACCTCTGACATTCATTCCCCTGCATCTCCTCCACAATCTCAGGGGCTTATGTGGATGCTGGCCCTGTGAGGTCTCTATCCTTCTGTGGAGTGATTTCAGTAAGAACAGAGGACAGGAACTTCTCCTGCATATCTATGCCCAGGTTCTTCACAGCCCAACTTTGGGATGCTACATGCTCTATATGAAATGAACCAGGCCAAGTATTAGAGAGAAGATGGCTCCCACAGCTCAGTTACATCCCAGGCATTGAGAGCCAGCATCATCAAACTGTTGCCAGCATCACAAGACCAAGCAGCCTTCCAGCAACACTATAAGTGTGTGTCCAGACTGGGGAGTGATGTGGGTGTGCTGATGCAATTCCTTGGCCTTGTGGATCATGGCACCTGACTAAACAGACTGCAATGTGTCTATTGCCTCTTCCCTGAGATCTCACCTTAGTAATTTTGGTGTGACAGTTAAGATTGGTTGTCACTTGACGTACTAGAAGGAAGGACTCTCAGTTGATTAATTGCCTCTACTGCACTGGACTGTGAGCACATCTATGGGGCTTTTTTCCCCTTATATAGGAGATATAGGAGAGCCTACACCACTGCAGATAGTACCATCCCTAGGCAGGCAGGCAGGGCTGTATAAGAAAGGGAGATGACTGTGAACCCAGAAGTAAGACAGCAAGCAGCATTCTGCTGTGGCCTGTTTCAGTTTCTGCTTCCAGATCTCTGCCTTGTGATCCTGGTGGGGTTTCCCTGGATGACAGGCTGTAGCCCATGAGCTAAAGTACACTTTCCTCCTCCAGGCTTCTTTCGATCAGTGTTTTATCACAGCTGCAGAAATGGAACCAGAGCAGTGTACAGCCATATCAGCCACCACCTCCTGCAAGCAAGTCTTCTTCTTTGGCAAATTTTTCATCAGTCTCCGGCCTCCACCATACTCCATAATTGTGACCTTCTAATGGTTGCCATGGAAATAATTTCTGGATTATAAATAATGACGATGAGAGTTTCCTAGTTACCAAGTATGTTTGTAAAACGAATTCCAAAGGTACATGACATTTAATTCCAGCCTATTTTTAGAAACCAAAGGATAATAAATGGAAATATTTTTAAGAAAAAAGCTGAAATGTTCCCTAAATCCCATCAGAGAGAAGTAGATCTATATTGCTATTGGAAAAAAAAAAAAAGAGTTTTAGTAACACACTGTCCTGAGACTCTGAGGAAAGCACCAAGAGAAATGCAGAGTTCAGAGTTAAACAGCAACAATCACGCATCAAAAAGAGCTACTATAATGCTAACTACTACTCTTGAAAATAAAGGTTTAACCCTACTTAGTTTAGGCAGAACATAAACCGAGGATCCATTCCTAGGGAGGACATCATAAATGAAAATCTATTAGAAAGACTTTTAAGTGAATTTCTAATTGATTTTTTTACAAAGATATAAAAAAAAGTGATTCAAAGAACACAGAGACATGGAAACAGTGATTTTTCCATCCAGTTTAATATCTTGTCCTTTCTGAACACAGTTCAGAATTATGCTTCAAAGAAGTTGATGCATAATTATCCCTTAGGCTTAGCTACAATGTCTCAAAACTGGGGAGTTTTCTCTTCTCTGAAACTCAGGTGGGGTGTGAATACACAGCGTATGCACACCTGTGGTGGGGGGAGGTGTATGTGTGTGAGCCTGGAGGCCAGAGGAGCCTGGTGTGTGCATACCTGGGGGTGGGGAGGAGTGTGTGCACATGTATGTGAGTGTGGAGGCCAGAGGGGCCACTGGATGTTCTCCACTAACACCCTCCACCTTAGAGGTGAGGTTTCTCACCTAGAGCGGCACTTACTTTCAGAAAGATTGGCTGGCCAAAGAGCTCCTTGGATTCCTTTCCCTCAGCACTGGGATTGCAGGCATACATCACCATACCTGACTTTCATGTGGGTTCCAGAAATGCAAATTCAGGTCACCAAGCTGACATAGCAAGGACTTTCCCCAGCCACCTCACAGTCCCTCTGAACTTTCAGGGGGCACAGTGGGGTAGCAGGGACTGAACAGAAGGCTTGCTTATGCTGGTTACTCACTCTGCCATGAAGTCCTATCCTAAGCACTCCTCTTTTGAGACAAGGACTTGCTAAATTGCTCAGTCTGGCCTTGAATGTGCTTCACACCCAGGTAGGATTTGAACTTCAACCCTCCTGCCTCAGCCTCCTGGGTAGCTGTTTTTATACATGGGGGAGGGAAGGAGGCCACCAGTCAAAGCTTATTTTCTAAATCTTAAATCTAGTCCCAGCTCATCTTAGCCTTTGAAACATGGAACTGAAGAACTTGGTAACATTAGGATCTTTCTTTGTATATATTGAGTAGATCGCATATTACACATTTGCCATTTATTTTGATTTGATTTCAACAAATCTTCGTTCACACTGATTTTTTTTTGTTATGCTGCTGCAGCCGGTGACTACCAACTTGGTGGTACAAAACAATGCAAGCATATTTCTATAAATCTGAGACTCAAATGGTCTCCCTGGCTATGGCCACAGCACAGCCTGGGCTGCATTCATTTTGAGGGCTCTAGGGGAAAGTCCAGTTTCTTTCCCCCTCACCTCTTCCCTGGCTCCTCATCCTCTCCTCCTAACCAAGCCTTTTCCTGCTGAGTCTCTAATCTTGTCCACTCCACTTTTTCCTCTCGCCCTCTTTCCTGCCTCCCTCATCCTCTTAAACCAGCCAGTGTGATCACATTGGTCCCACCTGAGTGGCCCAGCATGATTACCCCATCTCGGCATCCCTAACTCCACCACATGCAAAGTCTATTTGGCCAAAAAGGTAGCCTGCATACATTCTGGGGATTGGAAAGCAGGCGTCCTTGGAGAGTGAAACCAGTATTATTCTCATCACATATGTGTGTTAGTTCTCCTGGAAAATGGACTTTGAATATCTACTTGACCTCAGTAGAGATCTGAGCATACAATGACAGGTCACGCAGTGAAATCATTGATTTTGTGTTGATACCCATAATCCAGACACCATCATCCAAGCACCCAGGAAACAAGCAACTTTGTGTTCTCCCCTCTGCCAAGATGAAGGCCTTACAGGTTGAGTGCAGAAGTCACCACACCATCACCGCTCTCCTCCTTATGCTCACCGTCGGACCTAGTGAAGAGCTAAAAGACGCCCTGATGCTCTCCATGACAAACCGCCACTATCCTTTGTCCCTTCTCTCATAGCAGTTCCACCTCTCCCTTCTTAATCACTTGTATTTTCCAAACTTCCTCTCCAGCAGCCTTTCTCAGTCACACGGTAAATGCAGAAGTGTGTCGGACGAGGTGCTGAGTGAAAACCATCTGCTATCGTGGAGTCTGTTGTTCACTGGGCAAACCCCCCAGTGGCTGGAACTCAAGCTCCTCCTTTCCTTCCCTTCTTCTATAAACTAACACTTTGTCCTTTTCATCTGCATCCATGGGGAATCATGGTGTTCTGAAATTAAAAGGCATTATCAACAGAGTCTAATAATGGCGTGCAGTAATTTAATGAATAGCAGGCAAGTCATTATCCAAATTACATCTTAATATGAACTTCACAGCCAGGCATAGACTCATATGCATTCACGATGATGCTAGTCTGATGAACTCTGCCTCCAGATGGTGATGGCTCCCAATGGTTTGCTCTCCTATCTATGTAAAGCTGTGTCTCAGGCAAGGCTTCAGATGCTTGAGATAGAATCGAATAGGCCTAGGAGGTAAACGTTAATGAGAAGAGTATCATCAACTTTTAAGAATTTGAATAAAACAAAGTCAATTAGCAACTTTTCTATAGCCTCTGCTATCAACAGAAATGGAGCCATTCTTTTGTGTCAAGGTAGAGGGGCACCAAGTCTATAAATTGTCAATATATGATAGGCTACCCCACCTATAACACCCCAGACTTCAGGAGGCTGCCAAGCCAAGCCACTACCAAACCAGAAGGGACTAGAGGACAAACTGGTTTTTAGGATGTTTTCTTAAATTCCAATAGATGTAAGAGGGCCTAGCCCACTGTCAACAGTGTCATCCTTAGGTAAGTGGACTTGATCTATATATTAAAAACTAGCAGAATGTGATCCCTAAAGCTAGCTGGTATGCAGCATTCCTCCATGGCCACTGCTTCAGTTCCTGCCTCCAGGTCCTTGCCTTGAGTTCCTGCCCTTACTTTTCTTGTTGGAGCTGTGATCTGTGAGATGCAATAAACCCTTTCCTCCCCAGGTTGCTTTTGGTCAGTGTGTTACCACAGCAATACAAGTCCCAACTAGTAAGTCTTTGTTTTAAAAAGCCACTGCAATCACCGATAAGAGTTTTCTTTTTTTTCTTCCATTCAAAATATGTATGTTTAAATTAGAAGGGAGAAGGGGACAATACCAGGGGAAGATAACAGTGGATCATATGATCAAAATCCATTGTGCAAATATACGACACTTCAACAAATGAATACTTTACGTTTTAAGTAAATGCCTTTTTCTGTTGTGTGTGACCAAGTATTTTGGTCTGAAGCCCCGTTGCATTAAAAACAATAATTTGAAGAATTCCATAAAGCTCTAGGTGGACTACTACTAATACTTGCTGAGCTGAAAATTAGCTTAAAAATATATGGAAACATTTCCTCATTCACTTGTTATGGATATGAAAGCCATCATGCGGTACCAAGAAAACATGCATATATTTAAAAGCATCTCTACACAATGGAGCAATTTCATATTTTCAAAAGGTCTTTTAATGTCTGGTTTTGGAAACAACAGCAAGATCCTCCCCTATACATCTGCATCTCATCCAACCCCTGTGAAATTTCAAGGACACCTGTACCTTGTGAGATGTGGGAAAGAAAGGTCCAGCAATGTCTTTGTAGAAACGGCTTTGCACTATTAGAACCTCTGGAAGGTCTTAGTTTCCTACAGGATGTTTGCTTCTAAGTGTGGCCCCCTTGCTGTTGAGATGACACTACACATGGAGGCCACAGCAGTGGCAAGACTCACAATGAGCTATAGTCTCTAGTTTTAGTGTTGCTCCTGATTTGAAAGCCAAGATCAAGTTCTCCAGGGCCAGAAGGTCCCAGCTGTATCAGTGTCATCAAAGCAACATAAATCCCAACTAATATAGCCTTATTAAATGAAAGTCTTGACCTGAAATCACCTATAAGATCTTTTTTACACTCATCAATTATATGCTTAAGTCGAGAAGGAGATAGAGGGGAGCACTAGAAGAAGCCAGAGGGAGACAGTGGTGGATGGATATGACCAAAAATGCATTTATTGCACAAATATATGACACTTCCCCGTGTCCTTTGCTTTCTTATGCTTTTCTCATTTTAGTGGCACTCCTTGCTAGACCAACCCTCGCTACAGGATGTCTGCCATGATTCCCAGCATCACAAACATGACCAGGGTTGTCTTTTATACTGGTGTGTGTGTGTGTGTGTGTGTGTGTGTGTGTGTGTGTGTGTGAGCGTTCAGGTGCCCATGTGTTCATGGGCACATTCATGCATGCAAACACCTGTACTCATCCATGTAAATGCACTAAGAGACCAGAAGTCAACCCTGGAAACTTCCTTCAGGCACTACCCATCTAGCTTTTAACACAGGATCTCTTCTCTCACTGACTTGGAATCCACCAAGTATCTGTGGCTGGCCAGCCAGCCAGCCCCAGGCAGTGTTGAGATCACCAGTGTTCACTACCAACTTCAGCATCTTTTACATGGGTGCTAGGAACTTGACTCAGGTCCTCATGTTTGTAAGCAAGCACTTCATATCTCCCTAGCCCCCCTTGGAATTTTCATAAGAACAAAGAGATGCCTGCCCATTCCTACCCCAGAAAAGAATGGATTCTGAGTTCCCCTAAGGATAAGGGAACCATGGCTTCATTATGCAAGGCTCTGTGTGTAGGTGACTTAAGTAAAGACTCCTCTGTCACCACACACTGGGTGTTAGCAACAGGTTCTGAGGAGCCAAGGAAAGGCAGGAGACCCAGTCTGCAGCCCTCTTCAGCATCCATGGAACAGTCACTACCAGCTGCAAATGAAAATCCCAATAAGAAAATCTTAGTGTGGGGCTGGCTTGTCTGTTCATTTTTGTATTCTGCTTGTATGTGATTTAGGCTGACTTTCCCCAACACATCTATAAACAACCATTTTTTTTTAACAATTCAAACTTGAAACATGGACCCCTACATCGGTGTATTTGGTGGAAACCAGGCCATTTCAGAAAAAAAAAAAAAGCAATGACCAATAGTTCCTGAGGCTTATTAGCACTTTATTGTAGGCATGATTATTCTTTCCAATTCACCCAAGATTAGCTATTCAGAGGAAGTGTTCAGCCTACACTTAAAACACGGGTAGATTCCTGTCACCCCCGCCATGCACATACACACACACATACACACTGCCCTGGCAGGAAAGCCATGAACCCTCAGAAGCACAGTGAAGATATTCTGACAAACAGAGGGAGCCACCACCTCCCCACACAATTCCACTGCAGAAATCCACTTCTTATTCTTCCTGAATAATTGATCACAAAATTATTTTATAGTTAAGATGAGTGTGTCAGAGTGACAAGTTTATATTGTGAAAGAAACTCAAAGGAGGAGAGAGAATAGAGTATAAAGAAAGGAAGAGAGAGGGGTGGGGAGGAGGGGAAGAAGAGGAAATGGGGAGGGGAGAATGGGGAGGAGGAGGATGGGATGGAGGAGGAGGAGGGAGAGGTAGAGGTGAAGGAGTAGGTTGGGAAGGAGGGAGATGAGGAAGGAAGAGGCGAAAGTGTCCTGCCAGTTTTCTTCCTGATCCTAAATGCCCCCTTTCTATCTCATCTCATATTTGTGTGACTTGTTTTGTTTACTATATTAACTTTTGATTCCACCCATTTTCCTGCAAAAACACATGATTTTATTTTTCTCTATGGGCAAATAAAATCCCACATGCATTTTCTTCCATCGATGGGCACCAAGGCAGACTGTAGGACTTGGCTGTCATCAGTGGTCTGGCCTCATAAAGCAGCCACACTCTTGGACAGCTGTCCCAGATGGCTGGATTATGCTGATGAAGCTTGCAGAGGTGTACATGGTATGGGCCTTGTGGATGATACTGTGAGAGTCAATGGGCCCTTCAGAAAGGGAACAACTTTTTCCAGAGGCTGGAAACTCTCTGGCTAATTCCATTCCAGAGTCAGTCCGTGTTAAGGGACCAGGGTGGGGGGCAGGGAAGGGTGGGCTACTCCTGCACTTGGCCGCTTTAGGAAGGACAGTAGGAGTCTAGAACTTGAATCACTGTTTTCAGACTGATCGTTGAATTATCTGTGGAGCCTGTGTGCCTCCAGGAGGCAATATTGCCTCTTAAGGCAGTATTGCTATGGGCCCACCTGCGATTTGTCCTTTTAAAAATTCTTGAACAGAGACAAGGTGGTTACAGGTACAGCTTTGATTTGCATTTCTTTGGTAACTGCCTAGACAAATTTCCTCTACTTGCTCTTTATATCCCATTGTAGATTTTCCTGTTCACAGCCCAAGCTCTTTCACTTGGTGTGACTGTGGAAGTGAATAAACTTGCCTAGGAAGGACATAAACACTCTATCTTCCCAATGGAATTCAAGTGTCTTATGCTTTCTTATTTATTTCATTTCTGTTGTTTTTCATCTTCTCTATAGTGAACATGTTGTAGTCAAAAATGTGTTATCCCTCTCTCGACAGACGATGTATTTGTATCCTCCAGAGCTCATGTTTGAAATCTGAGTCCCTGGGGGAGGGGGACGGCTGGCAGCACATTGCAAAGGTGATCCTGGTGAGTGGGGAGGGAACTCTTAGTTAATGAGATGGGTAAGCTTCTCTCTGCCACAGGAGGCAGTGAGAAGACTGTACATCAACCACAAAACGATTCTCTCCAGACACCATATCTGCTGGTGCCAGTGCCTTGGCTTCCCAGAGGGCAGAATGGAGAGGTTCTCACTGCCTTTGCTACATAGTCAGGTCAAGGTCCTTCCTAATATCAGTCTGAACTCATAGAGACAGCTTCTTTTGTAACATCACTTTCTGTTTATAATATCCTTACCAAGCTTTTAAGATATATATATATATATATATATATATATATATATATATATAAATCTTCCTTTTTAAATGAATTTTTTCTTTCTAGTTTATAGTCATTTTTTCCTTTGCTACATGGTATAACGTAGCTTTTAATGATTTTCTTCCTATTTCTTTTTGCTACATTAAAAACTTGTTGAAATAGTTAGTTGAGGATGAGCTGTAGTGCAGCTCAAACTAATTCAGTTATTGCACAGCCCAAGTTCTGAGATGTTACCCCTAGGGCACAACACATCAGACAAGGGCTGAGAGAACAGTACATGTGCCAAGGAGGCACACTCTGCCCTTTAGTGGGCCATTAATGTGAGTGACCATCTAGGCCTTGACATCCTGCTTTGCATAATGTTACATGGTCCTTTAAAGGAACACTTTCTTCAGGACATGCAAAAGATGCCTGGGGTTTCTGTGTGTACAACATGATTATCTAAGTGATCCACAGCAAGGAATATTGAACAGGTTTGTCTACAAACATTAGTAGATAAGTCTCTGTCTGTTAAGAACAGAGGAGAAGACAATGAGAGAGGAAATTACAGACACTAATCCATATTCCTCTCTTGCTATCTGAATGTGAGGTGGGTGTCAAAGTGACAACCATAGGGCTGTGCAGGTGGCTCTGTTAAACAAGCCTGGGGTAAGCCGGGCGTTGGTGGCGCACACCTTTAATCCCAGCACTTGGGAGGCAGAGGCAGGTGGATCTCTGTGGGTTTGAAACCAGCCTGATCTACAAGAGCTAATTCCAGGACAGCCTCCAAAGCCACAGAGAAACCCTGTCTCGAAACCCCCCCCCCAAAATGCCTGGGGAGCTGAGTTCAAATCCTCAGCACCAGCAAGAAGTCAGACTTAGATTCATGTGCTGAACGTCCAGCATTGAGAGGTAGAGACAAAAGGATGTTGGGAGTTCTCTGGCTGGCTAATTTCTGGTTCGGTGAGAGACTGGGTTTCAAAGTAATAAGACAGAGAGAACAGAGAAAGGCATCCAACAGTTTCCTCAGGCCTCCACAAGGTAACATGCATGCACTCATATGCATGCACCACACACACTCACATGCATGCACCATAGACACTCACATGCATGTACCCAGCACACTCACATGCATGCACCACACACACTTACCACATTCAATGAACAGAGGAATAAATAAAAAAAGGAAAGTGGCGGCCATTGTCGGGCATCTTAACTGACAGACTGCCTTCTATGTTCTTTGCATGTGTTCCTGGACTCAACACATCCAACTTGTAAGGACAGATGCACCTAATGTGTTTTGGTGGTTTACAGGGAACACTCTATTTGTGCAAGTGCTAGGTCCAGGCCAAGGGACAGCAATCTTCACTCCCCAGTGAGCAGAATGAAGCTGTCACTCAAAGTTATGCTGTAAAGCCAGATGAGGAGGGGGCCAAGGAGAATAGTCAGTCAGTAAAGTGCTTGCTGCATAAGAATGAGGCCCTGAGCTCAGACCTCCAGAACTCATGTAAGCAACTGCACACTCTGAGTGTATAGTCAGTCCATGCTTTGGAGAGGTAGGAACAGGAGGATCCCTGGGGCTGGCTGGTCAGCCAGTCTGCCTCATTATAGTGAGAGGCCTTAATTCCAAAGATAAAATGGACAATGACTAAGAAAGAAACTTGTTTTCATCCTCTGGCCTCCATACATGCACGCATGCACACCTAAACACACACACACACTTACACATGCACACCTAAACACATACACACACATGCATACCTAAACACACACACACTTACACATGCACACCTAAACACACACACACACTTATACATGCACACCTAAACACACACACACATGCACACCTAAACACACACACACTTACACATGCACACCTAAACACACACACTTACACATGCACACCTAAACACATACACACATGCACACCCAAACACACACACACATGCACATCTAAACACACAGACATACTTATACATGCACACCTAAACACATACACACTTACACATGCACACCTAAACACACACACATGCACACCTAAACACACACACACTTACACATGCACACCTAAACACACACACATGCACACCTAAACATGCACACACTGCACAAACACATGCACGCCTAAACATGCAAAAACATACACACACACACACACACACACACACACACACACCCCACACCACACCAGATGGGTAGTCAGGGTCACAGCAAGACTGCAGCATTCTGACCGTGCTCTTGCGCCGTGCATCACACACTCGGTCTTTGCAGCAGCTTTTCACCCTTTCAGACCAAATGGAACCTTCCTGAGCAGACCTCCCCACTAATGGCGCTGACAAGCGGAGGCTGTCAGGCCACATTCCTGCAGCTGTGGTGCATCATTCCTTTCCAGAAACCTCACAATGAGCCTCATTTGTATTCTTCCTTTTTCTCGGGGAATGAAGTGGATTTCAATTTCTTTTCATTTATTTGAACTAAAGATTAGGTCTCTCGTTTGTTTTATTGCTTTCATTCTTCAGAGAAAGAGCCATGAATGCATCCACGAAATATTTCAGCAAAGAATAGAGCCGGGAATTCTCCATTAGCCCCATGCAGCCATTGTGTTTCTCACCCCCTCTCAGCCGCAGGATTAAAGTTTGCTTCTATGGACATGAATGCTGCCATTTCCTTCTGAAAAATCACCGGTCTGTGTGTTTTTGTTCTGTTTTCTCAATTCAGCTGACCTTGGATGTGGGGGTGACTTCACTTAGCTAGAGTTACAAAATGCAAAATAAAAATATAAAGACAGTACCAGAAAAAAAAGTCAGGGTTTGTTGGCTTTTTTTGAATATTCAAAAATATTTTTGAGTCATGTATGAAAGGCAGTCAGATCCAACTCAGATAACAATAAGTCTTGCTATTTAAAAAACTGTTCCTTAGGGGCCAGAAAGATGACACAGAGGGTAAAGCCACTCCCCACCAAGCCTGACGAGCTGAGTTTGATTCCCAGGACTCACATAGCAGAAGGCACAAGCTGACTCCTGCAAGTTGTCTTCTGACTGCCACATGTGTTCCATGGTGTGTGATACCTCTATAAAATAAATAAACAAATAAATGTAGTAAAAGCTTTAAACAACTCTTGAATTTTGTGTTCATGTGTATATGCATATACACACATACACACATACATATATGCATGCTCACTTGGGTGCACTTGTATGTTCAATTATACACACACATGTATGCACATGTATGCAGATGGTAGAGGTCAGCCTCTTTTTTTTTTTTTTTTTTTTTTTTTTGAGACAGTCTCTCACCAGCCTGGACTCAACAATGAGGTTAGACTGACTGGCCAGTGAACCCCAAGGATCTATCATCCATGTTATTACAACTACTGTCTACCAGCCCTTTATTACAAGTGCTGGCCACCATCCCTTTATTAGATATGTTGGCCACCATCCTTTTCAATGTTGGCCATCATCCCTTTAAGTATTGGCCATGCCACCATCCTTAAGCCCTTTATTTTCCCCTTTCTGAAATGTAACTTCTGCTGATTGTGCCAGATGCCATGGCAGCATTATAGCCATGAACAAATCTGGTGGAAATTCCTGACCCTTTATGTGGGATCCTGGATGCTCAGAAACACATGAATGTCCATCTCATGTTCTATTTTCATAGCCCGCTGTGTGCCAGTATCTGTATTCTTTTCCTTCCTTTCAGCCTTTTAAGGAAGAATTTTAACAATGCACACAATTGAAAAAAAGAGTCAAAGATATCTTGAGACCAAGGATGTTTCCAGAAAATATTCCTATTTTAAAGTACAGGGCTTGCTGTGGCTAGTGTTCAGAGTGTCCACTGAAGGGAGAGAGAAGACATTCTTGCCTGAACTTCAAGTCACAGTCCAAACTAAGGCAAATGCCTTTTGATAATTTAGGATCTACAACACTGTCATGCCTAACATCTAAACAGCTCACTTAGAAAGGAACACCATCACCACTGTGCCTTCAGAGGCACACATGGTATCATATTGAATATAGTCACCACTGAGAACAGGTTATTTCCTAGATGTTGCCCCTAAACCACACAGCTATGTTTGTTATAGGTTCCCTCACAGGCAAGGCCAAGAAAGAAGTAGACCAGTAGTTCTGGAAGATACCTCATGGAGAAGCCAGCCAATTTCCTGTGGTAGTGCTCCCTCATACAAACCTGGCAGACAGAGTCAAAGCCAAGTTCATGCTTAATAGAGTCAGCACAGAGCAAAAGGAGTGTGTGTGTGTGTGTGTGTGTGTGTGTGTGTGTGTGTGTGTGTGTGTGTGGACTGTCTCTAACATGGAAAGAACAACCAGAAACAGAACAGACCTTGATGATATCCTGCTGTGGCCAATGCCCATGTCTAAGGATAGCTCCAGGTTCCAGAAGAGAATAGACAGAGTACTATGGTTTAGAACTAGAAACCGTTAAGAATCTTGTTGTACTTCAACCTCTAGATGTGAGAGACATGATTCTTTTCAAGCTCAAAGACATCCTCCTGTGTGCTTGGTGATACAGAGTAGAAATGGGATTCAGTTCAGGCTGGGAAAGAACTTAGGCTCCAATTAGCAGAATAGGATGTCCCATGTGAAATGGGATATGATGCTCAGAGACCTTATAAGCAATGAAAGCCATTGCCTCCTTAGCCAAGATGGTCCATCCTGTGCTGTTTAAGGCTCCAGCCCACTTTACCAAGTAGACGATGAGCCAGAAAGAAGGGTCAGATGTCAGGTTTGTAGACTGGAGGGAGAGACACAGACACAATGGGAGCTTGCTGAAAGTGGAAGTATGGGCAGGCTTTCTAGGCTGCCCACCACCACTTACTTCATATGTCTAAATAAAACCCAAGGCTTGGGAAAGAACAGACCCAAGGGACCTCAGGAATTTCAAGTCTGTGATTTCTGTACCAACAGGAATCCCTTTACCTGTTTATTATTCAGCTTGTTGATGCTCTTTCTTCTCTGAGAAAAGTCCCACCATGGCTGAGTGAATTTTCTTTTAAAATTAAAGTACATTAAAATACATTTTGGTGATAATGGATTGAGATGTTCCTAACAGACATAGCTACTGATGCATGGTATTGCAGCAAAGCAGGAGTAGTAAGCACAGCTGGGACCACTGAACATGGCTGAGAATCAACAACAACAACAACAAAAAATGAATCTTGTGAGCTGAAAAGCCCATGCTGCACCTGGAAAAAAATGAATGTAAACTAAACAGTCATCAGCACTGCTCACAAAAGCATGACTGAAGCTCAGCTCAGCTCCTTGTGTAACTGAACACACCCAGCCTCACAGAGCTGTGCTCAGAGCTTTCTTGGTGTCTGTCCAAGAACACCCAAAATCACCTAACAGTTTGGGTGAAGTTCTGTTGCTCTCTCTACAGACCGTTCACCTGTGGACCAACCATGAAGGTGCTCTGCGGTGAGGTGACTGGAAAGACTTTCTTCTTTTGGGTGATCACCATGGTTTCACTACTCTGAGGATGCTAGCAGCACCTGTGTCCAGATTAGCCCAGCCCATCTCAGTTACTTTCAGTCAGCTCTAACCTAGCAGCCATACCCAACTTAACAAAGAAATCAGTCAGGGCCTGAGGAGCTAGTTCCACATGTAACGTGCCCGCTGTGTAAGCCTGAGGAGCTGAGATCTACCCCTCAGCACACACATTTTAAAAGCCAGGCCTGGTGATGATAGAGTGTGTCTGTAATCCTGGTGATGGGGCATGGACACAGGCTGATTCCTCCTGTTCCACGGCCACCCAGCCTAGTCTACTTGGCGATCCTTAGGTAACTGAGAGACAATGTCTCATGAATCGAGGCAGATGTTCCTTGAGGAACAATATTTAAAGGTGCTATCTAGACTACACACACACAGAGAGAGAGGGGGGGGAGAAGAGAGTGTGTGTGAACATGGATGATATATTTTTTAATCCATTGATAGGCTGACAAAATCGTTGTTTTTGAGACAGGGTCTT
This sequence comes from Cricetulus griseus, assembly GCF_003668045.3. Lineage (NCBI taxonomy): Eukaryota > Metazoa > Chordata > Mammalia > Rodentia > Cricetidae > Cricetulus > Cricetulus griseus. Next base: position 69,815,022 of record NW_023276807.1, on the reverse strand, counting down.
ACATAGCACAGGCTACCCTAAAACTCATTGTGTAACAAAGGTTTGCCTTGAGTTTATAATCCTCTTGCTTCTACCTCCCATGTTCTAGATATAATTCTCCTCCATGCCTGGCTAACAAAAAGTATTTTTGAAGAAGACTCTGGAATTCAGGTATCTGTCATGTTAAACACTGAGCAACATGACCAGATCAAACCCTCCTTGGTGACGGCATCCTTCACTTGCTCCGATCTAGCAAAATCCAAGTGAATGATATCCCTTCTAAAATTATGCTACACACCATTTTGATGTTGAAAAGAAGAAACAAATTATAGCTGTTAGTTACTGAACAATATTGTAGCACAATCCAGAAATGCAAAGTAAGCCAGGCTTTGGGTCGTGTCTAGTACTTATGCTCTCCACACAGGCTGTGGCAAGAGGATTGCCCCTACATGGTGAGTTCTAGGCCAGCCTGAGCTATAGGGTGAGACCTTGGCTTCAAAGATCCAACCAAAACTAAAATTGATTTGATAATTAGATAGAGTTAGAGACAAAGTGTCAGGTCTGGTGAGGGCATGCTGCTTTCTGACTGCTGGCCTCTAGAAGAATCAGTGGTTGCGCTGATACCATGTCCAGGCAGACATCTAAAAGGTGCTGCTCTCACAAACATCACACAGTCAGTTTGCTCTAAAACCTAGGGGCCTACCCTTTGATGTCAAGGTCTACACAGCACACCATGGATGAGGCTAGACAGAGCAAGAGCACATTCTGTATGTCACAAAGGCGTCTGTGGAGTGGACTTGTCCTACAGAAGATGGAGAGAGACTCTTGTTATAGGCCAGTTTGGAGGGTGGAAGGCCGCCTTTCTTCATGCTGTGAGGACACAGCCACTGAGACACAGCTTCACATAGTCATTTTGCTCAGCTCACCATCACAGGCGCCTGGGTTTTCTTCTCTACTCACCCAGGAAACATAACCCTGTGCTCTCAAATTAAGAATTTAGGGAGCCCAATGGATTGGAAACTCTTTCATGGCTTCTCTGCATTCTGTTGTGGTCTTAAAATTAAAACTAATAAGTTATTCGTCCACTGTTACACCCCCACCACTTTATTCTTAATTGAATTTACTGCTAAGTGCAACTTTTTCACTCTTGGGACTTTACTATTTACTCCAAATAACAACTTGGCTGTGCCTACCTCCAAAATGCAGTAAGTGTGTGTGTGGGGGGGGGGCTTTAAGCTATCCAAGTATTTTATATTGGTTCAATAGATAGAGGGTCAAGTGGCCAAGTTTGCCTCAAAAGAGAGAGCAGGAGGGAGTGATGTGGGGGGTAGGGGTGCAGAAACATACTGAAACGCTTCTCATAGAAGCTTGAGACCTTATCACAGATCTAGAGCAGGACACAGTTATCTGGCTTGTCCCCAGGCATCTCAAGCCTTGGGGAGTGGTGGCTGCCCAGGCTGAGCATGTAATGATTTATCCATGCACTTTTATATAGAAGATAAGCCCGAATTGTTAAAGAGACTGTCCTAAGACGATCTTCAAAGCTGGATACATGTCTACTATTCTGTACAGAAATGTAGACGCACAATCAAGACTTCCAAAGCTACAGTTAAGTCATGAGCTGGCTTAAAGCACAACTTTGTTCAATGCATTTTTACAATCCCTAATTTCTAATAAATGCAACATAAATCATCCACCTCACACGGCTAAGATATGTGGGGCTCTTAGCAGCTCATTCTCCACTGTGTTTTTAAAATCAAGAGTTTATGAAAATCTCTCCAAAAGGCAATATTTCATAAGTTTACCAGTTGTGTGTAATTTTCATGTGGTTCCACAAGAGTAAACTTTATTTAGCTGTATCAGTGAAGCCAAAACTTTATGTCTCCCTGAAAGGGGTCTATTTCCCTTTCTTAGACTGAAATGCAAGCATTTCCCTGCCTTCCTTTCGGCTCACAACTGGGAACAGGCGGCTTTCTCCACCACTCGCCCAGCCAGTAGTTCCAGGAGCAGCAAGCTCTATGCTGGCAGAAGGGAAACTGAGGCAGAAGTGGGCAGGGTGAGAAAAAGGAAGGGTTGTGGAGAGGGAGGGGTGAACATGGCCAAAGTGTGCTGAAAGAGAGTAGGAATTGTCTCTATGAAACCCTGCTTCCTGTATCCTTCATGTGTGTTGATAAAACATGTCTACAAGATAAACAAGAAGGGACAACGTGTGCTGTTTGTCCATCTCAGGCCAGGAACAAAGGCACAGACCACAGTGATTCTGATTGCAGTGGCCATCCATGCTCAGCCTGGGCAGCCACCACTCCCCAAGGCTTGAGATGCCTGGGGACAAGCCAGATCACTGTGTCCTGCCCAAGGTTGCATAGGGCAGTAGGTAATGTAGGCAGTGACAAGAGCTCACCTTCAAGACCAAGTCTAAGCAGTCTACCTCTGGTCCTTCATGGCATCCATGAATACTCAGGGACAAGAAGGTGCCTCTGGAGATCGAAATGGAACTACATGCTATCAAGTGAAACCTCTGGAGGTCTGGCTATGAGTCGCTTTGTGCTATCAGTTATCAAGTGTCCCAGTGTTGCTTTCTTCATGCTGTGTACATGTATGTACATATGCATGAAAGCAAATGCTTAGGGGTGGTTCTACTCCTGGGAAATTTTAATCCATGTTTTCCATGTTGGGACAGTCTAGGGACATCATTTTTTTTAATGTCTCTCTTTCTCTTCCTCTCTGCTGTCCTTGAGGGCTCTGGTGATACATAGGTGAGATACCACACACATGTGTATATATGTGTCCCTGTGTGTAGGTATACTCGTGAGTACCAGAGCACATGCACAGGTGTAGAGAACAGGGGATGACCAAGGCTGTTGCTCCTCAGATGCTGTCCAGCCATGGTTTCTTACTGTTCTAGAGTTCATGAAATCAGCTAGACTGACCGTCTAGCAAGCCTTCAGCCCTCCAGCACTCAGGTCACAACACTCAATGTGCAAGCAAATGTCACCACGTCTGACTTTTCTTAACATTCTGTGGGTTGAACTAAGGTCCTCAGGTTTGCAAGGCAAGCACTTAGGCTACGGAATCCCCTTGCCATTCTTCATTCTGGGTGCTTTCTTTGGTGATGTCTTCAAGGCCACCAGTATGTGTGTGTGTGTGTGTGTGTGTGTGTGTGTGTGTGTGTGTGTGTGCGCGCGCGTGCGCGCGCGTGCATGTGTGTTAGGGTGCTGCTGCTCTTGCAGTCCATGCTAACTCTCCTTAGACATCACCTCTCCCCTTGAGTGTACCTAGCCTCTGACTTCATTGTGCGTGTCTGCCTTGACCAGGCTTTGTCTCCCAGCAGCTCCTCAGTCAAGAGGCCACAGTCACGAGGCCATCACACCACGCTGTCCTACCAATTCCCAGTGTTATTTTTGATGCATTTGTGTTTTGCTTCTGTTGATTTGCCTTTTTTTCACGTCATATATTTAAGACTGATTGGTGACCTTGCTGGATGTTGGTTATTACTACATCCCTGTAAACATCCTTGCTCTTTGATCTAGGACACAGTTAAACCACTTGGGAACACTTGGGTCTTTTCACATTTTGCATTCTGGCTCTGTAAAGTGGAACCAAAGTGACCTTTGGTCAGGGCTGAGCTTGCCCACTACTGAGGCAACACCCTTCTGCAAATCTGCCTGATGCCCAAGAAGTCTTCCATCCTCCAGATAGTGAGAACATGTGACCTTGCCAGGCTGTGAGAGCTCAGGGGACTCTTCCTCCTGATTGTTCAAAGGGTTCTTTCCCAAGTGTGGGGTCATGTCCTGGTTGGGACACAGTGCCCTCCAGCTGAAGTTCCCAAGAGCCTCTGCAGCCTTCAGCATTCTCTCCAGAGGCCTGCAGCTCTTCTCCCTGGAGCCTTCCTGGGGGCTCTGTGTACCTGGCCTCTGTGGGTTCTTGTTCTATCTCCCCCTGGGACTCCCCTCCCTGCAGGGCAGCCTGGAGAGTCACCTGACAGGGAATGCTGGAGACAGCCAAGTCTGCTACTTCTTTCTACCCCTGAGGATCAATGACCCTCATGGCTGTTTGCCAGCTCCAGAAAACCCCTGCTCTACATTTTCATTCTCGTAGTGTAGGGAACCTCAAAGTGGGCTCCAGATACTCCAAGACCAAGTTCTTAGCACAAAGGAGATTTATTTGCCCCAGAGAGACAAAATAGAGGGACAAGGGAGAAGGGGAAGGGAATGGGGGAGGGGGAGGAGTTATTTGTCCTGGTAGGACAAAGGACTGTCTTTGGGTAGAGAGAAGACAGATGTGGCCCATGGGAAAATGGCAGTTTATAAAGGAACAAGGGGAAACTCCATGTTAGGGTGAGGTGTTTAATTTTAAGTGGGTGTGTTAATTAGGTGAGCTGAAGGGGGCTTTTGATTGCTGGACTTCAATTCCTTGATAACTGAACCTTGGTAGTCCCAAATAAGGGAAAACATCTTGGTGGCTAGTTTTAAGAATGTAATATAATAGTTTTTATCAAGGCAGAGGGAATGGAGGAAAAGGGCAAGGTCTGCCAGAGCAACAAGCTCCAGTGGGCTAGTGTCCCTTCACTCAGTGTTTGAGGAAGGGGGGATCAAGGTCCTGGAAGGTCATCTTTATCAGAATCAGGGAGAAGAATCAACACAACCAAGAGTTGCTTTTCTAAAGAAAGCCCTTAGACAGATTAAAGGAGAAGTTAGGTGGCATAGTCAGGACAGGCTAGTGTGCAGAGGGCTAGTGTCCAGAGAGGCTAGTGTGCAGAGGGCTAGTGCCCAGAGAGGCTAGTGTGCAGAGGGCTAGTGCCCAGAGGGCTAGTGTGCAGAGGGGCTAGTGCCCAGAGGGCTAGTGCCCAGAGAGGCTAGTGTGCAGAGGGCTAGTGCCCAGAGGGCTAGTGTGCAGAGGGCTAGTGTGCAGAGGGCTTTTCTCCTGATTCCTTTTTTGTTGGATCCAGGACTCCATTCCTCAGTGAGGTGCCACCTTGTGCAAGCCATACCTTTTCCTTTCAGTTGAACCCTTCTGGAAAGTCATAAATGTGCCATTAATGCCCTGGACATCCTTGGTTCAGAATTAGTTATTGACCAAATTATCCATGACAGTAAATTTCTTTTATCATTACAAATATGACCACCCAGGCAGGAGGTAGGATGCCAATTGGTATAGGAGGCAAGTGACAAGTGGCTGTGTCTGAGGGGCTACACAGACTGCCATGTTGAAACACTAGGCTTAGCCTATGCTTGTCAAAGCCACTATGCCAACCCTCACCCAGAACAGCAGGCACCTTCTAGACCACACGCCATCTCCAAGTCATCTTGGACAAGAGCACAAACTACATTTATGTGTTCCCTGCCTCTGGGGCTGACAACAGTCACCTCCCCTGTGAACTACACGGATATTTCCCTAGGAGGCTAAGGGAAGCTAACACCCTCACTCTGAGGGCAAAGGAGGAGCTGCAATCACACTAGGATCCAATCAGAGGTCTGCTTTGGGGAATCCTTTCCTGGTTAGGCTGGATCAGTCAAGAAATGGAGGAGGGACTGTGCACTGACAAACAACCCTCAGAAGCCAAGGCAGCCCAGTTTTATTTCTGCACATTGGGGATGATGTAGATTGCTTTCCCACATGGCACACACTGGCTACAGTGATATTCCAGCATGGTAAGTGGGCATTGATATTAAAGCTCTCCATTCGCCTTTCCAGAAGGGTTGGCAGTTCCATGAGCACCCTGACAGACACAGCTAACAACACATCATCCTACTAAAGAAGCACAGCAATGTGTAAGAATAGTGGTAGTGTTTACTACAGAAATGTCAAACTATCTACACTGTGGACTATGGTCTGAGGTGAGGAATGAGCACTACACAACGAAGCAATGAACTGAGCATGTACACACACACACATGCATGCATGTACACACATACATTCATATATGCATGCCAACAGATGTACACATTCATTCAGACACATGCACACATGTGCATACACATAATCATGCAGATAAATGCACACATGCACACTCACACATTCAAGAACACACGCAAGTACATACCAACACATGCATGCAGACATATACACTCACGTGTATACTCACATACAACATGCAGATAAATTCACACACACACACACACACACACACACACATATATATATATATATATATATATATATATATATATATATATACTCACCCCACCCCCACATGCACAGAGAAATGTGCATGCATCTGTTCACTCACACACACATATGTACACACATATACATACATGCAGACAAATGCACATGTCTGTATACTCACAAGTATACAGACATGCACACATGCATACTCACATACATGTGCATGCATGCATGCACATGTGCACATGAACGCACACAGCACACACACACACACACACACACACACACACACACACCATGAGAACTAAAGCATCACCAAGGAACACCATTCTTAGCAAATGTGACACAGGCTGATTGTATTCTACTCATTCTATTCTATTCTATTCTATTCTATTCTATTCTATTCTATTCTATTCTATTCTATTCATTTTCATGAACATGATCCATGAGTCAACCATATCCAGACTGAAGCTGGTATATCTGAAGACACTTCTCAGATGATTCTGGCATGATGGGAAAGGCTGGAATGCTGGAAGCTGGCATGTAGGTCTTGTCCCTAGAAGTGGGGACCTGTCTTCTGCAGCTGAAGGACATGGTGGACAGGAATCTTCCAGCCTGAGGCAATAGGTAGTACTACAGCAAAAGGTGGTTACCTCAGCTGCAGGCACTGGGAAAGTGAGCCCACCCTCTGCTTGTCTCTCCTGCCTGCTACTAGGACGAAGCCACTGTTACTACTCAGTGCTTAAGAAAAGCTGAATGGACACCTCAGGTAAACCAGATGGTCATGCTTTGCCCAGGGCCCAATCTTGAACTGGGAGGATGTGGAGTTTTCAGGTTGGGGGAGGTCTCCTTCCCAACACTCTCATCCCTGCCCCAAGTCCTAGTTTCCAAGTCCATGGGAATGTGACCTTGGACACCTGGCAGGTGGTCCCCAGTGGCTGCTTCAACAGGAAAAGCACAACCTCCTGAGAGGTCCTGCTCAGCAGAATTCAAGAGGGTTACTGTCTTTTCCTCTCCCATGGAGTATGCATTTATGCATGCGTGTGTGTTCGTGCACGCGCACACACACACACACACACACACACACACACACACACACACACACACACAGGTGAGCACTTGAGAACATAAACAGACACAAAGAGACACTCACACACAAGCATACATGAACATATGCACACACACAGACACTCACACACATGCATATGTGAGCATATGCACACACACAGAGACACACATATATACACTCACACACATGCATATGTGAGCACACACAGAGAGACACACTCACACAGAGTGAGAGCGCCATGGTTTCATACTGGTGCTTATTCTGTATACCATACTTGTAGCATCACTATTGCCTCAGATTCCTTCTCCCGACTCCCCACTTCCAGCTGACCTGGCTGTGAACTGAGGTGATTGTTTGACTGTTTTCTGTTTAGTATTCCATGGGTGTCATTGCTTGGTTACTTCCCCTTTCAGGGGGTTGGGGGGGTCAAAATCTACAAAAAGAAGAGCAAAACAAGAAACAGCCTGTGAAAGGAAGTGGAGAGACAGAGCATGTCATTCCATGCCTGCTCACTCAGAGGAAGCTCATTCTCTGTCCATTGTGAGCAGAACTGAAGCAGGAGTGACCTTTCTCATCCATGACAAACATGAAATTATTTCACAGAACCTGGGGCCACATAAACCCGGAGTCAGCCACATTTCTCTCCCCTCGATGTGAGAGGTGGGGCCTGGGACTTTTCATTTTGTAAATGTTTCTCAGACTAGATGACTGAAGCCTTAATTCCAGATAGAAGTTAGACAGAGAGAAAGCTCACTTAACTTTCCCATTTACTGACCCCGCTGAGGGATTAAGTGGGAAGAAATGGAAGACTAAATGGTGGGGACAGGGACAAGCCCTTCCCATTTGCTGCTTATCTAAGTGGGACTTGGCTTTTTTCTCACCTGGAGACAAAATATTTGTTCCCAAACAGCAGCCGGGAAATATTTGTTCCCAACAAGCATCAAAGGGGGTCAGTCCATGAGAAGTAGATAGGTCTTTTTTGGGGAAGCGAAGCCACCTGATTTTATGGGGATTACATGCTCAGCATACAGTGCCTTCCCTCAGAAACCCATCTCACTCAAGGATTGCAATATGAAACAGCGTATAACCAAAGGACCAAGTGAGGTGGAATGAGAGTCTCTTCCTGCACACCAAAGAGATCAGCCAATGGTTACTCACCTTTAAGGCTTTCTCCCAAAGACAGCCCTTTGTCTTAAGCTGGAACAGTGAAGAGCTATCCCACAGCTCCTGCCTCAGAATCCTGCACGTTTGCTCCGTCCTTCGCAGGTTGGAAGCCCCTATCTACTTTCCATTTCAGAGTCTGTTGCAAAGGTTTTCTCTTCTGCCAATGTCATCAGGAGATGCTCTGACTGAACTCGTAGCCAAGTAACAGCATCTCCTGCCTCTTTTTAGCCAATCAAGGACCCACAGAAGGTGGAGGTAGAACAGGTTAGGACAGGGACAAATGCACAGTGCTTTTGTAGCTACTGTGTTTGTGCATTTACATCATAGTCCTAAGGTGTTCGTGAATTAATGTAGCCAGAAAGCACCCAAACCAAAGGTACAGTTCAAGGAGACTCTCAAAAATAGACTCTGCTGACATCCTAATTCCCCCTGCATATATTATACCACATTTTGCCAAGTGCTCAAATAATTCTATTTCCTTCTAAATTTAGTATTTTAATGATATATCTTGATTTCATTTAAGTTGATTTCTTTTCATGCCCATGGCATGCTATTTCAGTTCATAAGTTCAAATCTAGTTCTAATTGGAAGAAAACTGTGTTACAATTTTAGTGCTTATTTCCACTTCTGGTTTTACAGTTATAACACTCCTGTCTGTGACATGTTTGGCCATTTTCATCAGGATTTGACTCTTCCATTCTCTGGATGATAGTCATTTCTTTAATATGTGGGCGATCTGCTCCAGCAACTTGTATTTGAGTTCAGAGGGACAACATATTATTTTATGCAATTGTAAATGGTATAGGCAGGGCTTGGGTTAGGTATCTAATTGCTAGTTTTATGTAGTGATTGAATGAGTTCCAAACCAGCATGGACTCTACCACCACCCTGTAGAACCCCTGGTGGCCATTTCTCCAAGTTGCCTCACCCACCCATCTCAACTTCATTCTAGGTGCTTTCTGGGTTAGGAGTACACAGCAAGTATTTTGGTTTAGAAACTGTGGTAAGTCTAGTTGATGTAACTACCGAGGTGGCAAAGGTATGAAGAATAATACCTACAAGGTTATAGAAATTTAGACCTGGGAAGAATCTTAGAGGCAATCTAATCTTCTCTTGTGAACTCACGGCACTAAAGTTGGTGTTAGTGGTAATTTTTCTGAATGCATCATTTTTAGTAGGTTTTTTATTTAAATTCTTTAATTACTACATCATATTTACATATCCATCCCCCCATTCCCTCACCCTCCCATCCTCCCATGTTCCCCACCAAACCCCCAACCCATCCCCCAACTCCTCCTCTGGGATAGTGAGGCCCTCCACAGGGGACCTTCAAGGTTCGTCATATCATTTGGGGGAGGGTCTAGGCCTTACATCTGGGCTGCAATAGTATCCCTCTATAGGGAATGGGCTCCCAAAGTCCATTTGTGCTCTATGGTTAAAGACTGGCTCCATTGTTAGAGGTCCCATAGACTGCGTTGGCCTCCTGGCTGGCACCCACATTCAGAGGGCCTGGTTCAGTCCAATGCTGTTTCCCCAGCTTTATGACTAGTGTCTCCATGCTCTCAGTAGGTCAGGTCAGCTGTTTCTGCAGGTTTTGGGTTTCTCTAGCACCATCTTGGCTCCTTTGTTCATCCCTTCTCCCTCTCCACAACTGGATTCCAGGAGTATGGTTCAGTGCTTAATGGTGGGTGCCTATCTCTGCTTGGAACAGCTACTGGATGACGGCTCTAGGAATGGTAACCAAGGTAGACATCAATCTCATTATAGGAGAAAGTCATCAATGGCATCCTCTCCACCACTGCCTGGATTCTTAGTTAGGGTCATCCCTGTGGATCCCCTAACATTTCCCCTGTGCCAGACCTCTCTCCAAACCTGTACTGTCTCCCTCTATCAAGGCATATCCTTTCTTGCCCTCTGGTAGGTTTTGCAGTTGCTGTTTTTATTGATTTCTGGGTTTATGATCCAGAGGATCAAACCCAGGGTCTTCAGATAGCAAAGCAAGCATTATGTCACTGAGCTGCAGTTGAAGGGGGATTTTTTGTTTGTGTTTGTTCATGTTTTCATAATAAAAGGTTTGCAAAATTATGATGCAATATGTATATTTTTAATCTGAGTTTCTTTCATTTTTTGGAATCTTATTTCTTAACAAGGATATGGTCTCTCTCTCTCTCTCTCTCTCTCTCTCTCTCTCTCTCTCTCGTGTGTGTGTGTGTGTGTGTGTGTGTGTGTGTGTGGGTTGCATGCTCAAGTGTGTGTTTTCATGTGTATCTGTGTGTTTAGGGGCTCACTCTGTTGCTGTTGTTAACAGTCACTGTTTTTATCCGTATGAAACTTATTATGGTGTTGGTAATAGCAAAGGGAAATCGTACTCCATCAGTTTCTTTCCGGCAGATAATAGTTACAAACAACAGGCACACCATAAATAATCAAGCTGGCTTATGTCATCATCAAAATGTCTAAAATCCACATAAACATATAGATTTCTTAATTTACTTAAAGTTTACATATTTTCCCCCATCACATATGCCCCTTGTTTCTTTCCTCTTATCTAATAGAGCATGTGTTGTGTGGCTCTGACGATTGCCCTCTTTGCCTGTGGCTGCTCTTAGTAAGATGTTGCTTCTAAACATGATGGTGTGTTGGATTGAGTGTTGAGATATGGGGTTATGTCCAGATAGTCTATGTATTCTTCATTCATAGACCTGTCCTTAAACATATGCAGATGTCAGCTTCAGCATTAATAAAGACAACATTCATATAGAGGTTTTCTGAGAGATCCGCACCTAGCTGTCTTTGTGAGCTAAAAGGAGAATACAGGGTTTCTTTGTGGTTGTAAATTTTTTAAGCATTTATGTCCCATGAGTAAGTGAGTTTAGGATTATTTCACCATCATTCACATGAGTTTAATCTGTACATTCTAAATCTTTTCCTATTTAATATACATAGTAGAGCTATCTTTAAATTTGGGGATCAGCTTCCTGCACTTTCCAGAATCTGAATTAAAAGGTTCTCCAATTCTCCTCTGAGCTTTCACACTCAGAAAGGCTTTTTCAGTGTTGTCTTTCTTCCTTTGATGGTCCATCTGTACAAGGGCCTTGCTAACAGGTGGTTTCATTAGTATCGAGCTCATCGATATGCCTAGATCTCAATGCTTTGTACATATATTGAATCAAATAATCTTAGGCTTAATAAAGCTTTTATCTTTCCTCTTCCATTAGCCGTTTCAAAACTGTGCTAGCCTATCCACAGTCCATGTGATTCCTGAAACTACATTTGCATTCAGTGAGTCTGTTTTTTACATCTTTCTAAGATCTGCTTTTAACATCGACTTTTCTGATAACTGAGTTTCTCCCTTATATTTACTGGTACTTTCCATTTGCAGTGTTAACTGGGTTTTTGCTGTTTTTGTATTTGTGTAGCTCAGCAGTCGCTTCCTTGGACTAAGTCCCTCTATTTACTATGTTTAAGGCTCTGCTTTCCTTCTCAATGTTGTCTTAGCTGTGTGCGGCAGATACTAATGGGCAGTGTTTTGGAATCCTTATGTGATTTGTTTGATTGGGTTTTTTTGTATTATAAAATTTGGGGTTTGGTTTTATCCTATGGTTTAAAAATCATTGTTTGGGGGCCCAGAGAGATGGTTCAGCAATGAAGAAGAATGCTTGCTGCTCTTGCAGAGCCCCCGAGTTCTACCCTCAGTACCCACATTGGGAAGCTCACAGCCACCTATAACTCCAGCACATGAGCATCCAGAGCCTTCTTCCAGTCTCTGTGGATACCACATGTACACACACACACACACACACATACACACACACACACACACACACACACACACACACACACACACACATTAATTTTTTTACATTAAAGAACTGTTTTGGTTTTGTCTTATTTTAGTGCATATAGATAGTTTTAGGTGTTCATGTTTGGGGTTGCCCTGGTTGCTCTTTTTAAGCTATAGTTCCCTTGTGACAGGACAATGGCAGCATCAAGTAGCAAAAGGCTCTGCAGAGACTGTGGGATGCTGAAGCCCTGCTCTTTCACCTACACCTCCTTCTCTGGCTGCCTCTGCTCTTTTCTCTTCCCCACTCTGCTGAAAAACATTTACATGATTTTCAATTCTAGACCAATAGCATTTTTTTAAAATAGGGCCACTCTGTTTTATGATGCTGGTACAGAATATATGGAAAATGGTATTGAATGCTTACTAAATATGAAATTCTTTAAACACTAGCAAGTCTGAAAATGTTTGCTATAAAATCTGAAATCGTCAGTCACCACTAGGTCTTCAACTCGCAACTGTGTCCTGAGTACAGCACCCTAGGCCAGTGATTTGGGGAAACTGATTATAGTCTGAATAGCCTGAATAACTAGATAATGCACCTCATGTATGGATTGAAGATTGTGCCCTTTGCCTTGAAAACTAAACTGTGCTGGAGAGAGGAAACACTCCAGTTGTAAAGGACTCTCCTACTGAAAGGTGATATGCAACTTATATTGTGTGGTTAAAGTGGGGACAGATCCCAGGGGCTTAGAAATGAGCAGAGGGACCAGGAAGTGGACTTCTTGGGGTATATATTTTCAAGTTAGACTCACTTTGGTGATACAGATATTCACGAGGGTACACTTTCAGAGAGGACCTGACAACAATGTATCCTAACAGTGTGGATGAGTCATGCTACTGGTACAGATCCCATCATCCCTTTTTAGAAGGAAGCTCACCATTACACCATCTACCCCAGTCATCTGGTCAACCTCTATGACTTGACCAGCATGTGCTACTGAGTTCTCACAACAGCCTCTGAAGTATTTATCATTATTGTCCTAATTTTGCAGAGGAAGAAATAGTGGAAACCTTTACCATGCTGAACACTTCACATGCAGGGACACATCTCATTCTCTCAATCTCACAGCAACACCAGAAGTAGGCAGGTTTGAATCTCTGCCTTTTGCAGACAGTGAAGCTGACATACAGCTTGTTCTTTGGCAGATTTCATAGCTGGTGTGTCAGAGTCAGGGCTCAACCCACTGAGGTTGAAACACCCCGAGAGAGGGATCTCACATGTCCAAAGGCCCTTTATTATACTCTGCTATGGTCTTCAGACATCCTGCACTGGGGAATTTTTCTATCTGCCAACAACACAACTTTAAGTGTTGTTTGTGAGGACTAAGGATGTAATGCAGGTGTCCACTGGTAAGGAAGTCCCCATAGAAACCTGGAGGATGCTGGGCTGTTCATTCATCTTGTCCAGCAATACTGGGCTGTCAGGCATCTGTTGTTTCTCTACATGATCTCTCCATTTTAGAAGACTGTGTTGCTCTGAAGGCCCTGTCTCATCAGTGTCACGGGTCTCTGATTCTTCCTGCCATGTCTCCTGACTGCTGAGGATTCTGGACAGTGTGTGATGATGGCGTGAGTATTTCACAGCTGAGGCAAAGCAGGGCTTCATGAAAAAATGCAGTTTGTACATCAAAACAGAGAGAGTGCTTGTCAATGCCAGGGGTCTCTCTGTCAGGTTGAGCTGCTGAAAATACCATGAGAATGTGTCAGAAGTTTGAGAGTAACTGGCCTAGGAAAATACAATGTATTTCATTAAAAACAAGGGAAATATACACAGCGTATGATGGAGGGAAGCAGGCCTGCAGAGGCAGAGGAGAAAACATTCTTCTCACTCCAGGATGCTCAGTAGCCCTACCTCTTGGTCCTGTTCTCACTGAGCCTTGCTGGATCATGCTGGCCGCTGCCACTGGTGTGACCGATGACTCAGGTACTCCATGATCCATGTTTGTATTTTGTCTATATACACCCTAAGAATAAGGTGGCCTGTGGTCCCAATGGATCATAAGTTATCTATGAAACTTTGACCTACCTATTAACCTCTGGGCTCTTTCTCCTCATCTGTAGAAAGAGATGGGATCCCCCAATTTTAAAGTCACTTCAGCTCCTCAGGTGGATGTCATTGACAGTGAATGTCACAAACTCCTTGGATACCCCCTGTCCTCTCTGGAGGGGTGGAGGTACACAACAAGCTTACTTACCTTTTCTTTTGTACTCAACACCCCTAGAAGCTGCTGCAAACCCAGCCTGTACCCACCATTGTGTGACACTCTGACACCTTTCCCTAGGAAACCACAGATTCTCACACTTACTCTCACTATAAAGCAGGACTGGGCAGAGACATGCTACTTGGTCTAAAAGCTTCATTCCCAATCCAGGGGACTGTTCAGGGGCAGGGGCTGACACAACATATACAGAGACTGTGGCTGAAGCCCTCGCCCTGGCTCTCCCCACTCTCTCCCTTCAGAGTACTCTGAAATTTCACTTCCAGCTATTTGGAAATCTCTCCTCTCCCAGTAGTGTCACCCACAGCCATGATACACACACGCTGCTTGCCAGGAATCTCTTAGCAACGGAGCCCTGTGTTCTGCCAGCTTTTTCCTCATGCCGACAACCTGGATTTCACAGAAGTTGTGTTTTCTAGAAATATTTCTGGACTAGGCCAGGTGACGAAAGGATGTCTCATCGTTGTCGCAGATGGAGAATGGTGCTTGCTGCCCTGTTTATGATTTCCAGGAGAAATTTTAGATGTTAATATGATGGCAAGGTGTTCAAAAACAATCGATTTCTCATCATTGTGTCTTTCCTCATCAGAAGCAGATCATGATCAGATAGCTTGTAAAGCCGATGACCACAGTCTGTGAAGAAACAGCAACTCAATTTTAACCACAAATATTAAAAGCCGGAGTAAGATGGATGCACTGCCAAGGGGGTATTAGTGTTGTGTTAGCAGCGCCTGCTTACCTCCTAAATAGGAGCATTGACTCATGATCTCAGCAAAGTTCATCCTGAGAACTTAGGTGGGCCCTCTGGGTGATGGATGAGGCATAGCATTCAATAGGTCACTGTACTTCAGTCCTCCCACTTGTCTTTACTTATGCAGTGTAGAGGCAGAGGACATACACAGGACACATCCCACAACAGAGAAGTGCTGTCACTATCTGTGTGGCACACATTTGAAGGATGCAGAAACTAATATGTATAGAATAATCAAGGACACACAGGTATGACTATTGTCCCTGCTAAAGAAGCCTCAGACTCTCATTTACATTATACTATGTGATCCAATACATGGTAAAAAAAATTAATATGTAAGAGTACAATTAAATCCACAAGTTGGCGTGGGTTTAAACTTATTTTCCCTGGGATTTCTTCATGGGGTGATGATGTGGTCATAAGAAAGAAAGTGATATTCTGAATAATACCAGAACAAAGGATTGAATGAATCATGGAGGCAATTAGGGGGAAAAGCTTCTTTGTCATTACTTATGAGCTGGCAGCCCAAAGAAAAATCCAACTACATACTGCTCTAATGCTGCCAGGATAACTGATTCACAGAGACTCAGAACCTATATTGGAACTCAAGGTTAGATCCAGGCACACAGAAGCAAGCCCAGAGCACCACAGTGGATTTGACAAGGAAGGGAGAATCCTCCAAATGGACCTCTACACTGAGGACAAACCAGTGCAATGAGTATGGGATGAATTCAAAGCTGGGAGACCAGCAGAATTCACCTTCAGCAAGGATGCCAGAGACTTTGACTACAAAGGTCACTGAGGTACCAAGTTCTTCTGAGGAAGGAGGATACATAAAAATAACTCTTTTAGTATGTATTTTGCTTAATTCACACCCTGCATTTAGGGGTCACACTAGGATAGGGTTCCATGTTCTTGAAGATGGAGTATTCAAAAGAAGAATGCCATGGTTAGGAAAGAAATGGCTACCTTGGATCTGCTCTTGTGAGGATAAGTAGTAGCCCATGTACATGAAGGGATGAGGGCATCGTGACAAGGAATCCAATGACTAAAAAGACCATGTGGAAGCCAGTCAAACATTATACCACACAGTCATCCAGTACAGTGCACTGGGGTCCTGTTGAATGCCTGGTGCACGAGGAAGTTGAGGTAAGAGCAAGAGCCCAGATTTCTTTCCCAGCACCACACCCCAGTTTCACCTTTGCAGGCCTCAAACTGGAGCCCTGAAGGACCGAGTGTGTGCATTGTGATTTGCTCCAGTAGAGTGAGACATGTGGCAGGTCATGGGTAAGCCAAATGCTCCCAAAATTCCACCAGGTCAGGCTGTGATTCCCATACAGTTAGATCAATTACGTCATGTGGTAGGATAATCTCTCCATTCTTTTCCATTTTAGGAGGCCAATGTCTTATCCATTAGGTGACTGGGGCTCTCACTGTTTTCCATTTTAAATGACACTGGTGTCATCTACAACCCCTGAAAGTGAGTGATACTTACTTACAGAAGGATGCAGTGATTTGGTTGCACTTATGAGCTACCTAGATACACCCCACAGCTTACACGCTGGGTTTCAAGGCAATGCAGGATGCCAGGATCACATTGTTTATTAGCACCTGGCTCCCACTGCAGACACCAATAAAGAACCCGGTTGTCATCCATAATATTTCCCAATATGCAAAGTTGATGTCCTTTCCCACTACAGACCTAGCCAGGAGTTGAGGGACAAAGAGCACCGTGGCTAAAGGTCAATGATGCCATGCTTTGATAATTTTTCTTCATGACTACTATTCCAATCAGGTAGAATTCACCGGGTACAATCCCATGCTTGTCACTGTGAGCAAATAATAGTGAGAAGAAGGAGGCTAAAGCCTAGGGCAGAGATCTTGGTCAGTCAGAGGTTTTTAATTACTGTCTTAGCACCATTCAGTATCTTCTGGGGAGTTTAGGCTTCTTTACCAGCTTCAAACCTCCAGCGATGTGTTTTCTTAGTTTGCGAATCACTGACTGGAAATTAGCCTTTACCTAGCAACATAAATGGCTGAGAACAGGCACTGGCAGAGTCTTGCAGAGAACAAAGGGCTCACCAGTAGGAGAGGTGCCAATGGCTACCCCTGAGTTTCAGTCTGATCTCTCTGTGTCTCCAGAACCAAACTGATGACAGCTGGTGCCAGAACATGACATGAGTGAGACCTTGGCTAGTCTGCTAGCATGAGTACTTCAGTGGCACCTCAGCAAGCCCATGTGTGTGTCTCACCACACTGTCCTCCTCAATGAAAGGGTAACTAAAGCAGTCTTGGCTGAAACCAGCCCTCTCCATCTTCTATTTTTAAACTGATGCATGGACTAACTCCAAATCATGTCCCGGACTTGGACTTGGACACTCTCTGGTGCCTTTGAGTGGAGAGTTTCTGCCTCATTGCTGCACAGACATCCGTTAATAATCATGGAGTTCTTGGAAGCCCTTTCTGCCCCCAATCATGTGGGTTTTCTTTAATCTTCTGTTCTTCCCATGAAATAGACATTAGGGATTGTTTCTCTTCCAATTGGGTACCTGTAACATGTCTCATAGCATCTTGCAAGACTTGGAGAGGGAAAAGTAGCATGGTAATTAGCATTGCAAAAATTTCCACTCTCTCGTTTCTATTTATTAAGCAAATGTTCTTGGAAAGGCCTTTCAATTATAATTTATATATCACATATACATACATATTCTTAGAATCCCACTCAGATTTTTCTGCATAAATCTTGAGGCCTTAAATGCTTACATTTGCATTTAATTACTCTTCTGATTAATAGAACCAGTGAAAATAATCAAATTATGAACAATTTAAATGTGGATTCTTGAACATGCTTGCCAATTCTTTTACCTTTTTTATTTTTTAAATGAGGGTTTGGCCTCGAGCCTCAAAGATGTGAAGAAATGGGGGGGGGATAGTCTAAACTACCAAAGAGCATATAGCTGAGTGGTTTTACCTCTTCTTTCTTTGTTCCTCTAAGAATACGGACTCCATTTTGGGATGCTGGTTATAGTCTTCATGATCTCTCTCAAAGGACAGTCCTGATGAGAATGTCTGAGAGAAGAGAAATAGCTTCAGACTGGTCCTAGATGACCTCGCAAGTAGACTCTAAAGCAGAGGACTCTCTGGCATAGGGAGAAGATGCATTTGCTTACCAGTCAATGGATACTTAGCAAAAGGCATCTTCAACAAGTTGATTTTAAGTGTCAACTCGCCACAACTTAGTATCATCTGACAAGAGATTCAAGAAAGGGATTACATAGATCCTGTCGCCCTGTGGCCATGTCTCTGGTGGACTTTCTTCATTCTTAATTCATATAGGAAGACACAGCCCATTATGGGTGGCACCATAATGGTCCTGAACTACATAAGAAAGCAAAAGGCTAGCTGAACAGGAGGCAACAATCAGGCAACATGGATGCATTCATTTCTCACTGTCCTGAGTGTGGGTGTGCTATGACTGTAGCCCACCTGTATCTTGCCAGCAATGATGGACTGTAACCTGGTACTGTTGGCCAAATTAACCCTTTCATCCCATAGGTTGCTTTGGCTGGGATGTTTTATCATAGCAACAGGAAGGAAACTGGACCACAAGCACATTCTCAACTTATGGTGAAATGCTCTCAAATACATCTTCTTCTTAAATACTTGTTTTCATTATTTTTATTTTTTACATGTATGGGTATTTTTCCCACCTCCATGTCTGCAATACTTAGCATCATGCCCTCAGAGGCCAGAAGAAGGCATCGGATTCCACTGGATCCCAGTTACAAACAATTGTCAGCCACCATGTGGTCACTGAAAACCAACCCCAGGTCCTCTGGAAGAGCAGTCAGTGTTCATCTCTGAGCCCATCTCCCCAGGCCCAAATATACCTTCTTTGAATATACAAAACCTCCAGCAAGCTTGACACACAAAACAGTGCTTTTCAGTGTGAGCCTTAGACCAACTGCACACAGATAGCCTAGAGAGAGCATTCAGGAGTTACACCAGGGGAGTTTCCGAAAATCCCAGAAAGTTCTACTGTATTTTGGTTATAGACCAAATAAAAATAGGACCAAAAAAAGAAAGAAATGAAAGAAGGAAGGAAGGAAGGAAGGAAGGAAGGAAGGGGGAAAGAAAGAAAGAGAAAAAAGAAAAAAGCCAAAAAGCCAAAACAAACAAACAAAAAACAAAAACAAAACAAAAAACCTATAGTATTAGGTAAGGAAACTACTTAGTGTACTTAGACTGCTCAGGGTAGTGGGCGTGTGGAGTGTCTGGACACCTGCCCATGAGGACAGCAGGTAGAACAAACTGTGAAATGACAGATCAATGCTTTGTGTTTTTAAAAACATTCTGAGCTCAGAGGTGGACTTCAGGCCTGGACTACAGGGGCAGGCTTCAGGGGCAGACTCCAGGTGTAGACTGCAGGTATTTTCAGAAGTTCAGTGCTGGTCGCTGTAACGATTCAGACATTATGCTATTCTGCCCCTGTCACCTGGCAGAATGCACTCAGGCAGTGACGTGGTCAGCCCAGAGTTCCATGGTTGCTGGTCTGCACCAGGTGCAAAGGACCCCTTTGAAAGAAAGACACTGGCCCGCTTACTCTCCTTCCTGATCTCTTTCCTGCTGTCCCCCTGGGGCAGACAGGACTTTTCCTGTCTCCTCCTTCTCTTCTGTCCTCTCTTGTGTCTCTTTATCTCCTTTCTTTTTCCTCCCCTTCCCTCCCCTTCCTAATAAAATTTCTCAATTAAGTTCTGTCTGCCTGGCGTGTCTGTCTCCACCGCCTCCCCCCCTCCCCTCACCATTGGTCACCGTCTCCCGCCATGGAATCTGCCAGGATTCCCCACATGCTTTATCATAACAGTCAGGATATTCTCAATGACATAATTTTCCCTTCCTGGGTTAAAAAAAAAAAAGTCGTGTTTGAATGGTTCCCCTCTGTCTGAGGTTCTTTTATTTGGAATGGTGACTGTGCCAGCAGGTGGGAAATGGCCTAGGGTGTCAGCAGCTCCTGTGGGAATCAGGGAGGTTGGGTTGGCTTAATTCTCTCATACTTCTGTCTTACACCATTTCCTGACTTATTGGTTTCAGAACAGCCCCACTAATGTCATCAAAGTCCTTTCTCTCCTGATTAAAGAGCAGTTGAGGATTCGAGCTCTCAGCCTCCTCCTGCTGCCACCATTCGCCATGCCTGATGCTTGCTGACATAGTTGCTGCTCTAATTGACTCCTATCACACCCCCCAGCCCCCGAACCGGAAGCCAACATAAACTCCTTCTATAAGTAGCTCTGGTCATAGCAATGGAAAAGTAACTGATAAACACCCACTTGACCTGTGTGTTGAGGTTTCTCAAAGTTAAATCCTGTTGTTTGCTGTCCCTTACAGCCTACAGACATCGACAGCTGATGGGATTTGATTCCCTTTTTGCATAGACAACTTCAACCATGTTTCTAAACGTTCCAGGCATCCCACG
The DNA here is from genome assembly GCF_003668045.3 of Cricetulus griseus. Taxonomy (NCBI): domain Eukaryota; kingdom Metazoa; phylum Chordata; class Mammalia; order Rodentia; family Cricetidae; genus Cricetulus; species Cricetulus griseus. The sequence continues at coordinate 69,794,415 of NW_023276807.1, read as the reverse complement.
CTGAGTTACCCCCCACCCCTTAGCTTCACCTCAGGTTGGGCAAGGCTCTTCTCTGGTCCCTGCTTATGCAGTTGATGTGTCGATTATTTTAACGGTGCACTTGACACAACCAAAACTATCAGAAGAGCCTCCACATTAAAGAATCATCTGAATTGGTTGGATAGTCCTCCTTGGTAATTGACCCAGCCCACTGTGGGAGGCATCGTCCCCTAGGTAGGGTCCAGAACTGTGTGAGATGAAGGAGGCTAGTTGAGGAAGCAAGCAGACAGCATGGTTCATTAGTTTCTTTCTGCTCTTGACTGTGGATGTGGTGTGGCCATTTGTCTCAGCTCCTACTTCTGTGACAATGCTGGATGAAATGAGGGCACACATGAAGTGTGGCTCTGTCTATCCAATTGTCATCTTAGGTGTTTTTTTTTTTTTTCTTGCCTTTCATCTGTGTTCATTTGCTTATACCTTACTGGAGGTCCATCCCAGGAATAGTGGGATATTGGCTTCTAGTGTGCCCATATTATTACGTGGTAGATCCTTCGGAGGGTGGAGTCTGGCAGAAGGTAGTTCGGTCATTCGATGGTCAGATGGCACTGGCTAGTCCTCTCGAAAGTGAGCTGTCTTAAATAAGTGACCCATCCCCTGGATCTCTCTGGCTTCCTCTGTCTCTCTCCATGTGATGATTCCCTTGTGCACATGCTCTTGCATATTTTGATAGATGTCATTTTCACTATCTCTATTACATTTTAAAGTTTTGCTTATTATCATGGGGGGGGAGATCGTGCATGCAATATCACAAGTGTGGAGGTCAGCAGAGGACAACTTGGTAGAGCTGGCTGTCTCCTTCCACGTTTACATGGGTTCCGAGGACTGAGTTCAGGGAGGCAGGCTTGCCCAGCAAGTGACAAGCCATCTCCTGATCGACATCTAAATCAAAAGTTTTAAAACTTTTGGAATGCATTCATTTTTAAGGGTGTTTATGGTTTATACTTTTGGTCTTCCTCTTGGTTGCTATACAACTTGATTGCGTTGTAATAAGAGAATATGACCTGTTAATTCTTTAAAATTCACTTAGACTTATTCTGTGATACAGGCATGATGTTAATGTAAATTTTCTTTGTAACAACGAAAATTATGATTCTAAATTATTGAATTTTCCTTGAATGCCTGAGAAGTGTGCCTTGTTAACTGTGTGCCTCAAATATTTTTCTCTGTACTAAATATTTCTTGTCTGATTTATCAATCTCTAACCAAGTTATATGAATAGATTCAATCTATTAATGGATTTGCCTATATCTCCATATAATTCTGTCACTTTTTAAAATGTTCTTTGGCTATTTTATTACATCCATAAATATTTAGACTTTTCATAACCTCCTGGGAAATTTAAACTTAAATCAAGACATAATGGTTCTCTTCATCTGTAATTGTGGTTTTGCCTTTTGGCTCTTTTCTCTGGTATTAATATTGCTATGCCCAGCACTCTGTGGTTATTCTTTGCCTGGCATCTATTTTTCAATTAATTACCTGAACATTTCTTCATACTTAGGCTTTAGGCAAATCTCATGCAAAGGATGTATAATTTGATTCTTTTCCCATCTGGAAATCTTCTTCCCTCCTGTAAACGTATACACTGAGATTACAATTGCATTTTAGTTCTGCATTCTTCTTTTGAACTCCTGTTTTTGTCTTTCTGTTTTCTGTATCATGTTTAGTTTTCTCTAATTTCCTTGATGTCTCCAATTAGGATGGTAAATCTAACATTCAACAGACACAATGTCTTCTCGTGAACACGACAGATGTGGAGCTGTCAGCTCACCATCCCCCAGCAGGATGACCTGCTGTAGCAGTGCGTAGTGCCCATATTGTTGGTTGTAGATTAAGTTTGACATTTTGATTGGCATTGTCTAGCTGGGGCCAGATTATACGACTCCACTTCCTGCTAGATCAGCTGATAACACCGCCCTCCTGGGTGTTTTCCATTATCCCGGAGGTGGAAGCCCCAAGTACCTTTAGAGAGGCTGGGGACTATGAAGTCCTTCAGTTCTTGTCCTTTGAAACACACTGCCATTTCACTTTGGATTATAGGAGATCATTTACCACAGTCAGTGGCATTTGCTTTGCTTGTTCTTTTAATGGCAGCATTCTATGTCCTTCCATGGGTATCATTGGTTTCATTTATCTTAATCAGTTCTGAAATAGTCTGCCAGTATGTCTCCCTCTTCTTTACTCTCACACTGTCTCCACTTCCTTGGCCATTTTTATTCTGCCCTTTATAGTTTCTCAAGTCTTTGGAAACAGAAATAAGTTGTTGTGGCTTCTGCTTCCCATTTACCGCTTTTCCTGGTGCACGGCAATGTTGGGGGTGCATGTGTGTGTACACACACACTGATATTTGGCCACATTTAATAGGTAACAGATTTGGTCTCCACACTTGGCACATTGGCTTCAGTGCCTGCCTTCACCCAGGTCTGATTTCTCTTTATCCATATTTTTTCCACCCTTAAAAGCTTCTTCAATGTGTGAATGTATATGTGTATATGCATGTGTATATATGTGTATATACATGTTTTGCATGCACACACATGCTTGTGTGAGCGCATGTGTGTATATTAATGCTCACCGGAGTATTTGTGTGTTGACATGCATGATTGTATGAGCATCTGTGTATGCAGACATTCTTATATGAAAGCATGCATATATACATGCATTTTTGTGTTAGAGCATGTATGTATATGCATGATTGTATGAACAACTATGTGTGTATATGCATGCTTGTTTAAGAGTATATGTGAGCATGGTGGCACATACCTTTAATCCCAGCACTCAGGAGGCAGAGGCAGGTGGATCTCTATGAGTGAGTTCCAGGACAGCTAGGGCTATTACACAGAGAAATCCTGTCTCAAAAAAAAATAACAAAAAAGTGTGTGTCTACTTATGCATGCTTGTGTGAACATATGTGTGTGTGCATGCATGCTTGTTTGAGTGTAGGTGTGTACATGTGCACAAGACAAGTGTTTTTTTAATAACACCAGCATGAGGACATTATGAAGTCCCCCCCTCCCATCACAAGCTCTCACTGTGTAGGATTCCTTTACATGTGTTGCTGAGTTTCCCCAGAAAGACTTAGGCATACTTGGTGCTCAGTAGAATGGGTGAGAGAGACTGCACAGGGATCACCTCTATGCTTCTCCTGCCTGCCCACCCCCAGGCTCCCTCCTGCCCTCCTTCCTAACCTCCTCTCTTAGGGAGGAGGGGAGGAGCACTAGATGAGTCAGCAACCTTGACTGCTGGTCCCTTGAGAATCCTTCTCTTTATTTTGCTGTGTCATTTTCACTGACCCAATATCTTCTATACCAAAGCTCCAACTCAAATGTGTTTGCTGAATGTTTTTGCTAAATGCAAATGCTAAGAGATTCAGGATGTGAGTGTGAAGACACCCATGTCATGCTTTGTTCTGGATCTTGCCTTTCCTTCCCAGTCATCTCTCTGTTGCTGCACTGCTGTCTTCCGTGCACAGAGAGCAACTGCTGGCTTTCCCCATTCTACTCATCTGCTCCTCTCACAGGGGACAAATATCTAGATTCTTCCAAGTCTCTCTGATTGCCATCAATGCTGTGTGTGTCCCTTAGAGACCATGGGTCTGTGTAATCCACAAAATCCACTGAGCTGGCCGTCAATAAATAACACAGATACCCTCGGAGGCAATTTCCCAACCCCTTCATTACCAGGCGGGAAAAGGCCCACGTTCAACTTTATAACTAGTTGGAGAAGAATACTCTAAGTTTGGATCAAGTAGCTGCAGGAGGTGTGGTGAGTAAAGGGTGTCATTTGAAAGTGTTTATGGTAAAAAAAAAAATCAATGAGACATGTGAGAGAAAGGGAGTCAAGGCAAGGCCAAGTATCAAATGCAAGGAACTAAGATGCTGCCAACTGAGACAGGAAGGATTGCATGGAAACCAGTCCCAAGGAGAACAGAATAAAGGGCCAAGGTGGATTTGGCCTGGCAAGCCTGGGTGTCTAGTAAGAGCCATTTGGATATACAGAGCTGGCAAGGGGGCCTGGAGCCTGCACTTCCTAGGAGATGCTGTGTTCAAGATGGGATTCAGGGATTATCCGCAAACAGATGGTGTTTCAGACTACAGTGATAGAGGAAATCTCATAGGAAGTGTATGCAGCAAGAGGAGAAAAGGTGGACAAATCTTCAGCTCTCCGTGTCTCAAATCAAGGCATTTGAAAGGGAATGAATAAACAAAGAATACACATGGATCAACCAATGAGAAAGAACAGTAGGGATGCATGGCACAGAGGCCCAAAAAGTAGGACAGTGAGTACACATGATAGACAGACCAGGTGGTCAAGGGACAGTGGGTACACATGACAGAGAGACTAGGGTAGTAGCGGGACAGTGAGAGTATACAACAGAGAGACCAGGGCAGTAGAGGGTCAGTGGGTGCCCATGACAGACTGACAAGGGTGACGAGGGACAGTGAATGTGCATGACTGACAGACTAGGGTGTTAGAGGGATAGTGGGTGTACATGACAGACAGACAAGGATGGTAGAGGGATAGAAGATATGCATAACAGAAAGACAGTAATGGTTTTATCAGGAAAAAGCAGGAGGCATGCTATGCCAAACATACACAGAGGTCAAGGAAGAAAATGACAACTGGCAGCTAGGATTAAGGAACACTGTCCACCAAGGTGACATTTACTCAGTGATCATCATTGGTGAGATGTGGAGGGATGTGGCAAGTTGGACATTGTGCTAGGTTTGAAGACAAATGGACATCAATACAGACAAACCTTGTGAGAGTTTTCACCTGTGACAAAAAGATACATATGGATTTAGCAGCAAGATAGACAGACAGAATGATTGGGGCAGTTTTTCAGCTAAGAAAAGGAAGTTCACAGTCATACAGTGGTCCAGTGGTGAGAAAGCTGATGTGGAAGAAAGAAAAAGGATAGTGAGGCTGAACTATGAAGTAGACAGAGGCCTCAGATCTGCTGCATAAATGGAGATCTGCTTGGGCTGGAGTAGAAACTGCCTATCTGTGGTAACAGGTGAGGAGGCAGAGAGCATATTCATTTACCAAGGCAAGAATACACAATTAAGGAAATAGGTACACACACTCATGTGATGTCAGGGCTAAGAGTAAGGAGGGAAAACCTATTGGGAACACCAGGAGAGAAATACAAGTATAAGTAGTTATCATATATATCCTATTAATGACATAAAAATTGTATATATGTGTGTGTGTGTGTATGTATGTATATGCAATGCCAAGAATATCAATTCTATCTGCATTAGTTGAATATTTACACATCATATCAGTTACATATAAATCTATTTTGTACATAAATATCTATACACACATGTGTCCATATCAGGTATGTACATGTGCATGCACGTGCACACACACACACACACATACACACACACACACACACACACACACACACACACACACACACACTGATACATAGACAGTTGCCTCTCTTAGGGAGAAGCACATGCTGCTGTACATGACTTACGAACAAGACTGAACCATCAGAATAACAGTGCTTAACCATCTCTTCAAGAGTCCCACCCTGTCAACTTTAAATCATAGAATAATATTATGGGATAGAAAACCCAAGCAAACCAAGACAGAGGGTGTGAAGGCAGTCAGAGAGGGAGACAGACAGACAGACAGACAGACAGACAGACAGACAGACACATGCACAGAGAGAGAAGGGGCGGAGAGGCATCAGAGCTGCAGTGTGAAGGGAGCACTCACAACATGGCATCTTTACTCCAAACAGACTGAACAAACTGCTGAGTGTTTCCATCCAGGTGAGAAGAAATGGAAGCACAGAGAAATCAAATAACTGTTCCAATGATTTCTGTTTAATGAGCATAGACTAACACTTGAACAAACACCATCCCTCTTTGCACAACCTAAAAAGCAAAGGGGCTTTAGAAATAGAACTTTCTGGAAGTTCTAGAGCTTGTCTTGTTTTCTCCCCGGACAAAGAGAGACATGTTGATGTAACTTGAAGTACTCACCCCCTTGGTTCCCAGAGTCCCTTAAAGATTACCTCTCAATGGCTAATTTTAAACATTACAAGAAAATCGGTGAACCCTGTACTTGTTCACCTCAGTTATTCTTGGAATTGAATAAACAGAAACGTAGAGGGGCCTAGGAAAGCAAAGATCAAGTGTTCTTCCCAGAGAAGCTAACAACAACTCAGTTTCAGCGAATGAATACATTCCCCAGTGAAGGGATCAGCTTTTCCTGGATGCCTTTGTGGATGATGAGCTGAGCAAGCCTGGGCACCACCCTGCAGGGCAGGAAGGATGTTTGGCAAGAGCCTAGGGTCTGTGTGTGCTAAGCCCAGTATCTTGGGGCTCTGTGGCCCTCGCCATGGTGTCTTCGGTGTCTTCTCTATGGCCCTGGCCATGGTGTCTTCTCTAGCCTTGGTCTTCCTCAGCCATTGATAAAGGCTAATGAGGCCTGTCCTGTCTCAGGTATGTGACATAAGAGGTGACACAAGTGGAAGAGTGAAGGCAAAATGAATGTTTTTCTCCCATCACTTTAGAATTTTGCTCACATCTGTGTCATGAGGGTGATAGGGGTCTACACTTTATCCTCCATCCTCTGCTCCAGACCCAGCTGTGTCCCAACAATGGACAGCAAGCCCAGCTGTAGAGCCATCTGAGGAAGGGTAGGCAGAGGATGTTTGTATCCCATCCCAGGATACAGTGTAACATTCTAAGTTTGATACGGGTATTCTGTATTTCATCATTCCCTTTACTAGCCAAAACCTGAGGGGGGCAAGGCTGAGTTAAAAAGACATTCTGTAGCATTAAGGAGAGGCAATCAAGTCAGAATGCCAGGCTATGTGGCCAACAACAGAAGCCATTCTCTTACCATAAAGTTGATGAACTATTTCTACATCCGATGGTATGTGCCTGTGTGTTTGTGTGCCTGTGTGTGTGTGTGTGTGTGTGTGTGTGTGTGTGTGTGTGTGTGTGTGTGTGTGTGGTCAAAGCAGAGACAGTAAATATCTTGCCTTTTATTACTGAAACCAAGATAGGAGAGAGATACTAGGGTACTTTTAGCACATGCACACACATTGAACCAAATCCTTGACAATACTTATGAGAAATCCGTTATTCAAACTATAAATGCAGTGTCTGCAACAATAGTTGGCTTTTTCTATAACTTTTAGTAAAAGGTATTAGTGAACCTTCTAGCGTTTTGAGTGTTGTTTTAAAGTCCATCAAACACAAGGGAAAGGTCCCCATAGACCTAGTGGGGAAGGAACATATTAGAATTTTAAGTCTCTCTGCTTGAGAAACTGTCAAGACTGAGAAACCACGGACACATGTGCACACACACACACACACACACACACACACACACACACACACACACACATTGATGGCTCTTCTTAAATTCAGCTAACATTCCTTAAAAGTTTACTTTTAACAAAATGCCTTTTGACATGTCTTTTCAAAAATATTCATTGTTTTTCTTCTTCCCTCCCCTAATTCCTCACATAGCGCACTGTAGATTAAATGTTCCTGGGCACCCACATTCAGGACAATACTGACAAGTCAAGACAGAGCTGCAGTGTGGCCTCAGCAGTGGGCACTGATCACTAGCTATAGACTCATCCGTGCCATCCCATGCTATCACTGACAATGGCACAAGAACTTTGTTGTATGGCAAGTACAGCCTGAGGCACAAAACACTGCTCCAGGAAGGGGATAGACATGCATTTGGAAAGCCATTATCTGTATTTACCATAATAAACTACTGAGGTGTTTCAACAAAAGAAAGCTATATCTAGTTACTGTAACAAACCACCATGGTCTTCAACAAGAGAAAACTACATCTAGTTACTGTAACAAACTATTCTGGTGCCTTAACAAAAGAAAGCTACATCTAGTTACTATAATAAAGCACTGTGGTGCTGCAACAAAAGAAAGCCATTATCTGTAGTTACTGTAACAAACTACTGTCTGCCTCAACAAAAGAAAGACACATTTAGTTACTATAACAAACTACCATGGAGCCTCAACTAAAGAAAGACACATTTCATTACTATAACAAACTACCATGGTGCCTCAACTAAAGAAAGACACATTTAGTTACTATAGCAAACTACTGTGGTGCTTCAACAAAAGAAAACCATATCTGGAATCCTGGGAGCTGGAAGTTCCCATTAGCAGCTCAGCAGACCATACTTTCTCAACACTTGGCCTGCCATGATGTCCACAGCATATAGATGCAAAGCCAAGTATCTGAACATAGTGGCCACTCTCTTTCCTCTTAGGGCTGTGCAATGCACACCACATGACTCTGTAGAGTGAAAAGGGTCACCTCCAGTTAATCACTTGATAATTTATAGTCTGTTCCCAGAATTAGCTTCCTCATGGTGGAAAACACCACACATTGACTACCACATCAGGACCACCTTCGGGGTGCTGTGTGCACATGTGTCCTGTACAACACCATGAAGTGAAATGTGATGACCAAATAGGTCCTGCTTACACTGTGCCAACATGCTCACCTCTGGCTCCCATTCACTACAAGCCTCTCTTTTCCCAGTCTGACTCATCCCCCAATGCATCTGGACAGCCTCCTTTCTGATGGAAACCTCCATCCCTCTGCCTCCCACATCCCTGTAACTCCAAGGCACCTGCATCAGACACCAGGCAATTAACAGAGCCCGAAGCAAAATCAATGCAACCCTATGGACCTCTTAGGAAATGTGACTGTGCTCCTCAACCAATGCGTGGTCCCATCATTTAATCCCAAACATTTCCAACCCAGTTACTGAATGAGCATAAAAAGCTCCTCCCCCCCCCACTATACCCTCCTCTCCCATGCCTCCTACTCGTCTCTTCTCAGTGCCTGTTCTGTGTTAAAACCATGCCTCGGCCCAGGCACCTGCCATGCTGTCATGACCACAGTACAGACCACCAGACCACCAATGCCACCCCAAAGCATAGCATCAGATATCTAAATTGTACTAGAAGTGTCACTATGTGGCACAGTACCTGGTGGGACCCAAAGAGACAAGGAGATATTTCTTCCATTTCCTCCTCCGCGTGTTTGTTTTCATGTTACATCTGCATTTCAAAACTGCTTTCTCCCTTTCTTTACTCGTGTGCCCTGAATCACGCCTCAATGTACTAGTGCAGATCTTCCCATCTCCCTCCTTCCTCTCACCCAGCCTTCCCTCTGCATTTTCCCAGTTACACCTTTGCCATCTGTTTACTACTAGACTCAAGACCATTTGGTCATTTGCTTACTTGGTGATTTGTACATCAATGCAGCCTGGTTATTTTATCTTTTTCCTATTTTAAATCACTCTCCTTAGTGTTTATTTGCAAAATGAACAGCACCAATGTATTTTCTTGGTTTAGCTTCCTTTTCTTAGCCCTAGATGCTTCCTTTCCTTCCTGAATTTCTCTGTACAGACCACCTTTCTCTCTCTCTGGCCCTTAGATCCCATTTTGTGTGGTCAGCATTCCCTGAACACACAGGGCTCGAGTATATAAAGTACTTGCCACAATTTACAATGTACCAGAGTGGTGGAGCAAAATTAACATTCCTTGTGGTCTGTGTTTCTCAAAGTGTCCTTATCCCTCACTGGTTTTTATTAGTGGTGTGTATTCATCACACATAGTAGCTAGTGTTGAAGACATTTGCTTGTAAGCACATCCCAGGATCTGGCCAAGCATTCTCCTTTTCTCCTTTTCCCACCCCCCTCCCCTTAGTCTCCTTTTTCCCACACGGTTTTGCTTCCAGTTTTATATATACATATATGTGTGTGAATATATTTATATGAATATATTCATAGATTTTATGTATATAAAACATAGGACATAGTTAAGACACATTAGTCCGTGTCTTTTGGAAATTCATCACCATGGGTACTTTTTGAAGATTTATTTTATTTTTAATTACAGGAACATGTTTGTCTGTGTGGGGTATGTGCATATGTGTACAGTGATCTCAGAGGCAAGAAGATGACAGATGTCCTGGAGTTTAGTTACAGGTGGCCCTGAGCTGCCTTTCTGGGGGAGTGGCACATGTTGTTAACCACTGAGACATCCTTCCAGCTCCACTGTGGATATTTTTGAATACAGAAAATTGATGTATATAAAAATCTTGGATCCTCATGAAGGGAAACATGTGATGTTTGTCTTTCTGAGTCTGGCTCGTTTTGCTAAGATGATGATGTCATGTCCACTTCATTCTATTTGTGACCAAATCAAACTCCTCTGTATTTATCTCATTTTCTACATCTATTCTACTGATGGATACCTAAGCTGATTCCATGGTGTGGCTACAGTAAATAGTAGCACACAGAAAGCATGTGTGTGTAGCCGTCTCTGTGATATTATATCCCGCTCTTCAGGCTCAAGGGCCTTTCACACAGCATGCAACTTAGAAACCAAGGTGAACATTTATGTCTACAGACCTCAGCTATCCTGTTAGCTGACACACAGGGAGAGGTTTCCATGTCCACTTCAGCAGTGCTCTCTTGTAGTCTTCTGTTGCCAAGACAGACAGGTGACACCAGTAACACCCTCAAGTAGCTTCCTAATGCCTTTAATACTTGTTCCCTCTGTCTTGTTTGGGGGGCACAATTGCACCCCAGACCAACCCTGTACCCTTTTTCCCTATGCTTCAGCACATTGACTTCTGATAAGAGCCTCAGACTCACCAAAGTCGGTGTCACTGCAGAACCTTGTCCCCACATGCTGTCCCCACATGCAGAGAAGCAGCTCACTTGCACTCTGCTTGGGTAAGTCCAAACCACCAAACCACCCTCTGATGTCAGCTTCTGTGAAACTCTCTCAAAGCATGCTACCCTGGTCCTAAAGACAGATTGGATGATCGGCTTCCCATGATATACTGTAAGCTCCATGAGAGAGGCATATCAATTGCCCTGGCTAGCATCTGTCCTGGCCCACAGCAGCTCTTGACAAACAGTCTGATTAGTAGAAAAAAAATTTTAGCGTATACATTTAAATAGTCCATGCAGGAAGATTAGCTATCTGTCATGTCAATCTTACCCAGTGTATGTACCATTCCTAATGAGTACAGATGGGGAAACAGAGGCTGGGAGAAATCTTGTGGTTTCTGGAAGGTCACTTAATGATTGGGACATCAGGAGTTACCAGAGTCAGGCTTGGTTTCCAGCCTGTGCTCAGGCTGTCCTGGCTGGTGACAAGTGGAGCCTAGAGCAAGCTCTAAGCTGCTGCTTGATGTCTCCAAGAGGCTGCAGACTTCTCTTCTGTGAAACAAAGATGACAACAGCAACCACAGCGGCCGATGGCTGGAGAGTCAAAGGTCGGTTTCAGTTCCACATACCGTGTGTGTGTGTGTGTGTGTGTGTGTGTGTGTGTGTGTGTGTGTGTGTGTGTGTGTGTGTGCTCATGGAGGGGGTGCAGGAGCAGGTGTTGACCCACGGGAGACCTCTTGTTTTGTTTTGTTTTGTTTACAGGGTCTCTTACTGGGCCTGGAGCTCACTGGTTCAGCTGGACTAGGGAACTTCTCATCTCCACCTCCATGGTTCTAGGATTGCAAATAGGACACCACCCCAGATTTTTATAAGGATTCTGGGGCTCTGAACTCAGACTCTGGTGCAACAAGCACTTGACAGACAGAGACGTCTCTCCATCCAACCCACAGATGCTCATCTGAGATCAGGCAATTCCCAAAGTCACTGCAAGGACAAAGCCTCTTTCTACATGGTAAGTCCTCAGCAGTGTGCTGGTGGGGTGGGGAACAGGATGGCAGGGAGGCTCTCTGAAGCATAGGCTTCACCCACATCTGCAAATAGAGCAGGGATCCACCAACCTCAAATGACAACTGTTTCCCTTCTCACTTCCTCTAATGCTTGGAGACGTTTATCTTGCATTTCCAATTCACCCTTTAGCTTCAGTTTGCATTAAATGGCAAAAACATATTTATACATGCGTGCACATCTGTTGTACTTTTGCTGTGGAGTCAAAAACAGACAGCTATCCTGTAGGGTCAGGAAGTCTGTTTAGTGAGGTTCTGTTTCTCCGTTTCTTATCTCTAAGCTTCATTTTTGTGAGTAGAAGCAGCAGGAATGTGCATATGAAACTGTGAAGTTCTCTGGAAACTGTCACAACTTCTATAGACCCAAACTTGACAACTTGCTAAAGCCAGAACAAGAAACTGAGACTGAGAACTGCTTCTGGTCACCATCTACAATGTCATCATCCCACTGTTACATTCCAAGGCAATTCTTTCCTCTGACACAAGACCTACCAAGGACACTCCAGGCAGTACCCCACCCCTGTGAACTCACAATACCCCTCATAGATAGCACTGACTTGCAATTTCAATGATTACTTTTGTCTAGTGAGCATTCTCATGTTCAGAGACTAAGTATCCTGAGCCCTGAACCAATATATCGAAGGAACCCAGCCATCTCCTCCGTCCCTTTCTTCCTTGTCCATGATGAGATCTGAGGAAAGAGCTTCTTCCTGCTCTTTGTCAATGTTTCCAGAGCACGAGGGATTTGTTTCACAGTTGTCTCACCTCCTACATATGGAGGACACATACCCTCCTCCTGCCCATGACACAGTGGGAGAAAGTGCAGTGGGCTATATTCCTGGACCAGCACTAAGGTAGGGAAATCATTGGATCTAGTGGGGACACAACCACCCATTTGTCCAATGTCTGCTTCCTCCTTTCTATGAAGCTGTTTTGACAGGTGGTATTGCTTAGATTTTTGTTATTGTAACAAATATCTGAGAGAATCAATTTGAAAAGATGAAAGGTTCATTTGGCCCAGTGTTTTGGGCACTCCAGTCCCTGATTGATGGGCCCTGTAGCTCTTGGATATGGCATGAATCAGCACACCATGGCAGCCACAAGGCACAGAGAGTAAGGGACCAGTGTCCCACAATCCTTCTCCAGGGCACTGCCCTCAGTGTCTATAACCTCCCACTGGACCCAGACGTATAAAGACCCCCACACACTTTTCAATACTGCTTCCCCCCCCCCGCCCCATGCCTTTGTTTAGAGGTTTAGAGCCAGGCTGTAGCAGCTGGCACAAGTCCTTGCATCTTACAGAGAGCTGCAATTAGCAGCCCTTCTGGCTAATGTCACCAACTTCTGTAACAACCTATGGCTGGACAGTCAGAATTTGGTTTTAGAGCAGAAATAAGGAGCAAAGCCCTGGCTTGGGTCTTGAAACTTTGTTTAATCATTAACCTAATTTTTAGCTTTTGTATTAATCTCATATATCAGGGAGGTTCATGGACTTGCCCAGATATTTACAAAATAACATTGGGCTTTAATTTCAGGATTGGGATGTGTGTCCAGATATCAAGGAGAATTATGAGCTTGCCCAGATATTTACAAAATAATAATGGACATGAAATAACCTCAGTAAGACCTTGCTGAGCCAGGTGAGGGAAGCACTCACAAGCTCCACCCCAAACTGATAGTATCTCACAATAGTAAGATTTGATTTATTGATGTGCAAGTCCCTGCTAATGTTACAAACCTACAGAAATAGTGCACTCTCAGAAGCAAAAGGTGACTGATTAACAAGTGAGGTGGTCATTGCACTTCAGGGGCCTGTTGGTCAAAATGGTAGTTACTGGTAACATGAACATGTCACGTCTCTATCTCTGCATGGTTGTTAACATCCTATGGGAGTGCTACAGAGAAGGGGGAGGGAAGGAAGGAGGTGGGAAGAATGAAGTAAGGAACAAAGGAACTGAATAAATGAAAAAAATGAACTCAACCAAAGAAGAGGGGAGAAGAGATGAGAAAAGAGAAGACAAGAGAAGAGGAGAGGAGAGGAGAGGAGGGGAGGGGAGGGGAGGGAGGGAAGGGAAGGGAAGGGAAGGGAAGGGAAGGGAAGGGAAGGGAAGGGAAGGGAAGGGAAGGGAAGGGAGAGAGAAAGGAGAAAGCCCATTCCCAGATGCTATATTTCAGTGGTGAGGACATCTGAGACCCCCACCCCCACCCTACACACTGAGCTACTCTCTGGGACAGAACTACCTGGTATAGCTCCTATAGCCTCTTCAAGGACAAACAGCAAGTTTGACCAAAAGATTCACTCATTCTTGAAGGTCAAATCTCACTGAAGAGATCTTGCTGGTGCAAGCAGACATGAGGAATTTGGTTTTTTCCTTCCCTCCTTCTCTCCTGCTTTCCTTCCTTACCTTCTATCTCTTCTTTTTCCTTCCCCCTTTCTTCCTTCCTTCATTCCTTCCTCCTTCCTTCCCCTTCCTCCCTTCCTTTCCCTCTTCCTTCCTTCCTCCCTTTTACTGTTGGTGGTAGTGGTGGTACTGGGAAATGAACCCCAGGTTTCATGCTTGCAAGGTGGGTACCACCACTGCTATTGAGCTACATCCCAACATAGGAGGAAAGCTATACATACCCAACCCATGCTTTCTAGCCCCGCTTCCTACTCAATGCTTTCTGTCTCTGCTCTCGCAGGAACCCCTCTTCTTGTGGTGAAGAGCAGCTGGCACACCCTAGACAGTTTTGTCAAAGGACAGTTTCCACAACACAGGTCAGATATGAGTAAAGCAGAATTGGTCCTTGTGGCCTCCCACTGAGCTCTCAGGACAGCGTGTCCATTCAGTGAGCACTGTGAGTGGTGGGATTACCTGTCACCAGTGCCCCTTATTCACAGCATTCTCCACATCTGTCCACCTATCCACCATGATGCCAGCTCTGCCTGGCCATCTCCATCAGGGAAGCAACACCTTTCACATCAGCACATGACCCCTCACTGGGTTCCTCTCATCCCAGGAAGTTTGCATCCCAGGTATCAGATTCTAGCATGCAAAAGGCATTACTTTAAATTTTGGCTAGAAATTTTACTCCAGCCAAAGTACCAGCTCTCTTTGATGTCTTGCGATGGGTGTGACAAGGCTGCTCCCATCCCTGTCTTCTTCAGGTACCACCTTGTGCTGCCTTCCTAACATGAGGAGGCACTGGTAGGTACTAGGAGCAGGCTGTAGTCTCACCACAAAAGACAAGATGCTCCCCTTTCCTTCCTATTTCTCTGCATCCTGGGAGTCTAACTTCATCCTCCAAGTTCCTGCAGGGCTCTGAGAACTCCTTGTTATAGTACTTTTATCAAATTCCTGTATAAATGACTGTGTTCTTATCTACATGACTCGTGGAAGCAGGGCCATACAGTACTCTTAGTCACAGCACCTGGGTCTGCAGACATCTCCTAGAGGTGCTGTGGAGAGAAAGGCTGAGGAGAACCTGCAGTGACAGGTATGGGGACCACCTGATGACCACAGTCATCTAGGCAGAAAAAGGATTGTGCAAAATAAATGGAGGACATTGCTCAGAGTTGAATAAATAAGGCAATAAATTTAGTAACAAGGAAAAATATAACTATCCATTCTTCAACACCATCAGAAACCCTGAGAAGGGAATAATATTATCTGAGTAAACAGGAAGTTCAGAGTAAACAACTTCTAAAACTATAGGAATGACAGAGACATCTGACTGCCTGGAAAGGCACCCAAAGTTCCCCGACAATGTTGGGGCATCCATCTTCAACCTACATGCCTAGAATATCTGACATTTTTCTGAGAAGCAGGTATTTTGAAGGACTGTCTGACCTTGTCTTGGTAAAGTTCAGAAGTTACTTTTTTATGTGTCCTGCTTGTCCAATTTGGACAGCTTACTGTCAGCAGTCAAGGCAAGGACAGTTTCTTGCCACAATGAAAACAAACTCCATATGGAGGCTCCTCAATTTGCCTATGATCCTTTTATGAAGTAGATTGGTGCTGACAGGAGCAGACCTGACTCACTGTCATGAAAACATGAGCCATTTTTCATATTTGGCACTGATATCAAAACATTTTTAAGGACAAAACATGAATTATCAAACTGATAATGATTATAACTGACATATCAATCCCAGTTAAATTGATTATCCCTTCATTTAATTTTTACATTATGGAACCTCACAGACAACTAACTCTTGCATTATAATATTGTTCCCCATTGCCTCATCTTGTCCTCCACTCCTTACCCACAGATAGCACAGTTCCAATGCCATTCCCATTGTCTATGGAATCAGAGTCTGAAGAGGAAGTATCTGCCCTTTTGCAGAGGGTACCAGGCAACCAACCTATGCTCCCAAATATTCACTTGGGTTTTGGATTAGGAGGTACATGAATACACGCGTGCACATGCGTGTGTGTGCGTGTGCACGTGTGTGTGTGCGCGCACACACACACCTGATTCCTTTTGAATAGTTTCTGGGACCCACAGCAGAAGGAATCCCAGGAAAACAGCAAAGTCCCCTGAAAGCTGTAATTCCACTCATATAGGCGTCGTGACCTCCGAAAAGTCGATGCCTATGGAACCAGATTTTGATACAAAGCTCTGAGTCTATAACTTTTTCCTCTTTGGATTTTAAAAGCGTTCATCTCTTTAATAATTCATCTTTTCTTTCTTCAATCATACTAAATATTAAACAGATCAAAGTTAAATATTTGAAAGGTGAATATGGCTAGAGTCACTCAGAGAAGTGTGGCCCACCAAATGCCTCCTTGGTGGAGGACAAGATGAGGTGGCACCTAGGAGAGATGTAACTCCCCTGGGGACAGATGAGGCTCCTAGCCTGTGTTCTTGCCTCTGAGTGGCTGGCCATCATGGATCGTTCAGCATCACAGCCTGGTAGGCTCTCTGACCCACCTCTTTTGTTTGTTCTCTGACTTCCTCAGTACCCAAGGAAAAAGATGCCAGTAACCTGGTTCAGCGCGACACAAGATTTCTGTCTCATGAGTAATTGCATATTTCTCCCAAGTTGATCTGAGCTAGGAGAGTTGAGTGTCTCTCTCATCCAGTCCCCTGCAGGGCGATTTTCATTTAATGGTTTCTGTGGTATTTGAGATGTTTCCCTACAAGTCTTGGGCATTTGAGTGCTTGGTACCCAGTTGTGGAACTGTTTGATAAGGACTAGGAAGTGTAGTCTTGATAGAAGATGTGTATCACTGGGGGTGGGCTTTGAGGTTTCAAAAGACTCATCATTCCTATGTGTTCTGCCTGCTGCTTATGGCTCAAGATGCATCTATTGTACCTCTCAGCTATTCCTGTTTCTATGCCTTCACTCCACCATCTTGAACTCTAACTCTCTGAAACCAGAAGCCCAATTGAACACTTTATTTTATAAGTTTCCATAGCCATGGTGTCTTATCACAATAGAAAAGCAACAGTCTCCTCATAGCTGATCCATCTGTGTGATAGTTCATAATGTGGATTTTATAAAAAAGAGATGAGTCTCTGGGTGTGTCTGTGAGGAAATATCTCATTGGGTTAAGATGGGAAGACCCACCCTAACAGTAGGTAGCGCTCTCCCACATGCTGGGGTCCTGGACTGAACACAAAGGAGAAAGAGAGCTAAGCACCTGCGTTCATTTCTCCCTGCTTCCTGGCTGTGTGTGCAATGTGGGTGCTGCCTCCAGCTCTCATTGCTGTGAATTTCTGCTGAGCCAAAAACTGTGAGCCAGCATAACCCTCCCTTCTTTAAGTTGCTTCTTGTCAGGTATTTTGCCATCATAAGTGACAGACCCACCCTCCCACCTGAGACTCCATCAGGTTAGAGACTCACAATTGTTATTAAGCAGAACTTAATATTCTTCAAATAACAAGCTCACATTGACAGAGCAGGGTGAGCTGCTTTGGACAAGGCAGATGGGGCTTCCCATGCTTACAGCATAGAGACAAGTTTCCAGAACCCAGCACCATATCCAAGAACTCACTACCGTCCTCACAGAAATCCAAGAACAAGGCCCTTGAGGTCAAACCACACCATGGAGGCAGAAGTCAACGAGCTGTGAATGTTCTAAGCTCTTGGAGGTCATGGATGCTGCTGCTACTTCCAAACATGACTTGCTCAGCAAGGGTCCAGGAGCTAGCCTGTACCACTTTGTCACCAGCAGCCAAGTAGCACTGAGATGGGGGCACCAATGACTCTATCCAGCTGTGTTCCCACTATGTCTTTCATGGTCCCCGATCCGACCTGCACCCTTTGACGCAGACCTGACATCTCATGCTGACCCAGTCAGCAGTGAGTTCTGGGAACAGAGACACCATTTTCATGGGGTAGAGTAAGTTATAAGCCAAGCCTGGTGTGGAGACACAATGAAAATGCTAATTGACGACTGTATTCCTCTTTCATGTTTTATTAATGACATCTGCACCAAATTGTAATTTGCATAATACACTAATTCTCCATAAGGAAAAGGAGGGGAGCCCTGAGCACACAGAATCAACACAGTGTCACAGCTACATAAGACTTCAGACTCACCCCTCCCCCTTTTCTAACGAACTGCCCCTCATGAGGCTTGGGTTGCATTTAAAACTACATCAACACTGTGTTTTCAAATCTGCTCTTGGGATATAGACTCATCACTAAAATTCAAGATGGCTTTCAACTTCAGGTGTCCCAAGCTTGTGTTCCACAATTTGGAGAGATTCAGCACCAGTGGTGGTGATGATAAGGGATGGGAGGCCTGGGATGCTCCGAAGGTGGATGTGGTCACTGTGCCCTAGGAAGTCTTGCCAGACCCTGAGGTTTATTCACTCACTTTCTGTCCCTTCACTTCCTATAATTAATAAATCTGTTCTTTGACAGCTTCATACATGTATATACTGCACCCTGATCATTTCTATCCCCACCCCTCTCATCATTCTCCCATTCCTGACAATGCCACATCCTTACCAAGTCTCTTTTCCAGATTCACATCCAGCACTTTTTCACTACACCCTGGATCCCTCCCTACACGCCCCCTTTCGTCAGCACAGAAACACATCAACATTCTTCTAGAACTTCCCAGGGGTCAGTAGATGCGGAGGTAAAGATGGCATCTTCTAGTCTTGAGGCAACCAGGAGAGATAACCATTCAGGGATTCTTGTTGGGCACTGAATTTGTAGGTTCTCTTTAGAGATCTTCCATCATGTTGTCAGGGACTGTCCCACACTGTGTGGATGCGTTCAACCTTCCTAAAATGTATGATGTCACCTACTGCTTAACATCAGAAAGCCCTGCTCACACAATTCAGCCATTTTACACATTTTTAATAAAAGAAAATTCCATGTCTCCTTTGCCCCCACTCACAACCAGTTCGTGAGTTCCTTGTGCATTGCTCTGTACCTTCCCAGCCAGTGCACATGAGCCAGTGTGATCAAGGACTACGGGAGCCGAGAGATAAGGCCTTGGTTTTCTCTGGATTCACAGCTGTAGATGGAGATCAGATAGGGAAATAGATACTTGTGAGTTGTGCCTTTGCATTCAGGAATATTATTTTCATGGAGTTATAGCAGTGCTAAATGTGGTCAACAACATAATGACAGCAGGTATTCTAAGAAAACACAGGAAAGAGAAAATGAAACCCATGCCTCATCTGCATCCTCTCCTACTGAGGAGTACAGTGGCCTCCTAGGGCAAGGAAAGTAGGAATGGCAGCAGCTAATCTTGAGAAAACATCTAATTTCTTCCAAATTCCACCTGTAACATCAAACTTGGCTAAAACTCCTTTTATTTTTTAAATGTGTAGATAAATATTTTCATGCATGTATGTATGTGCACCACACATATTCCTGGTGCCTTCAGAGGCCAGAAAAAGAGAGTGTTGGATCCCCTGGATCTGGAATTGTACACAATTGTGAGCCACTATGAGGGTGCCGGCAACCAAACCTGAGTCCTCTACAAGAACAGAAAGTGTTTTAACCACTGAGCCATCTCTTCAGCAGCCAAGCTCTTGAGTATTTTAGTTGCTCCAGGTGGTCATTCATGGGCATAGTCATGCTTGGCTATTTATTTAATGGGGAAACTCACTGAGTGTCAGTCATGTCCTGCCATATGACATTCTATAGTAGTGTGGGTGCCCCCAGAGCTTCCATCTATCAAAGCTAGAATAATCTAGTTTCTCCTTCCTCTTCTTTAGTATGAGGCTTCTCAACACTCTTGAGGATCCCTGCTAGGGAAGATCTAGCTCCTTTCTATGAATAGGAAGAGTTCTGGGAGTTTCAGCACCACCTTTGCATGGACGGTGACATTTCCACATAAACTCTGCCCCATTGTTTTCTCATCCAGTCTGACACCGAACCATCCTGGGACACTGAACTGATCCACTGTACCGATGACCTCAGAAGCCCTTGAATTATTTTGACAGCAGAATGACATCTTTCATGGAAAATTGGGTGATGAGTTCCCCAGACACCCTTCCTGACAACTCCCCTGGAAGAAATCAGAGAGCCTGAAGAAAGCCCAGGCAGGCTGGGCTCACTCATCCGGACAAATCCCAGATAAGAGAGGGAGCAGAGGAAGAGCCAACATTAAGGCATCAACTTCAGGGTTCAGGAAGGATGCAACCAACTAAACTAGCACACTGCTGACTGGATGCAGCCTCCTCCCACCCCACATCCAGACAGGTATGTCCTTACAGTGCCCATAAAGTTACAGTGTGATCAGAACAACTTTTCCTGGAATTTAGGGAAAGTAACTGAGTGTGGACCTACAGTGTAGCTCATTTCACACATCGTCTACGCCAACCTACCAACATAGCAACTGTGTTTGCATCATTTTAGGTTCCTGGTTTTTAGAGATGTGTTTTGAGGGGATTATTTTAATTTAAAACATATCACAGAATTGAAACAATAAAACTGACATAACTAAACTATTTTGAAATCAGTTTGTTTATATATTTATTGTTTGTTTTATGATATATGGCCTCACTATGTTGCCTTGGCTGGCCTGGAACTCACTACATACACTAGACTGGTCTCAGACTCATTGAGATCCTCCTGCTTTTGTCTCCTGAGTGCTGGAATTAAATACATGTGCCATTCCACCTGGCCCCAATAAAATCTCTGAGGTGGTTTTCAGAGTGCTGCATGTCACATTCAAATGTTATGTTTATGGTCATGGAGGATGATCTAGCAGCATAGAGGATGACCTAACAGCAGAAAACAAAAAAGTACTTCCGTTTCATCATAGGATGTGACTTTTGGTAAATTCAGTGGCAGGATCCACGGGCTGGGTGCTCATTTCTTTTATTCTTAATTTCAGGTTTTCACTCTAGAGGAATGTTACAGACAGCCACATACAGTAGAAGTATGCCTCCTGTGGTCTGAATACTTGGCTCAGCAATTCATCCCAACATTATGTAAATTGTGTCTTCCACAGTGATTGACAGGTAAGTTAGTGTCACAATGTATGATCCATCTGAAATGTGCTTTTGAAGACTTGATAGAGTTTGTTCCTTTAAAAAAAAAAAAACAGTTCACGAGCTCTCATTCACTATCCACAGTTTCCATGTTTGTGAATTATGCTTCAAGGTTGTAACAACCAGATGTACAGACATGTAGCATTAAGACCAGTTTGACTTATCATAATAGGCTTACCCTCTAACCATCTGGTGTAACCACTGTGGACTCTGTGCTGACTGAAAAACACCTCTGGAATTTGACAAGATGAACAGAAATGGACATTCCACTGGCTGGCAAATGATGCTTCGTTATGCAGGAGTCCGGCATTTGTGTTTGCCAAGAAGAAATTGACAAGCTAATTCATTTGTCTTTTCTTTATTCCCCAAGTGTTTCTAATGTGTCCACTCAACTCTACAGAGGAGTATCCATATTTGCTGCATCAGTACAGCTCCAACCTTTCCAAAATTAGCATCTTGCATGTCATCATGGGCATGACCAGGGATGTGGAACAGGGACTCTTGAGGGCCATTGAGGTGCTATCATTTCAAGGAAGCTAGGATGGTGGTTACAGCAGGGCAGTGCTGACCCCACGGTGACTGAGCAGAGGCTGGTGACTGTTGACCTCAGGACAGGGAGTGCTTTACAACTGGTCCAGCTACACTTTTTTGAGCAGCTAGAAACCAGCATAATGTGTCTTAAGTGAATGAGGAAAGAAAGGGAAGAAAGGAGGAAGATAAGAGAGGGGGAGGAAGGCAGACCTCTGTGAGTTCTAGGACAGCTGGGGCCACACAGAGAAATCCTGTCTCAGAAAGAGAAAGAGGGGAGGAAGAAGGAAGGAGCGTGAGGGAGGGGGTGGGAGTGAAGGAGGGCTTTTAAAGAGGAAGCAGGGCTGTGTCTACCGTGGAGGTAGACAGGTGTACCAACAGCTATGGTGGAGACTGGAGAAGTACCCTGTTAGTAGAAAGAAGAGTCAACAGCCGGTCATGGAGATCCACCCAGAAAGGCTTGTTCAAAAGGTGTATTTTACGAGGAGAAACACAGGCCCAAGCTGTGCACAGCTCAGCCTGACTTCTCCTTGTAACATTCATGTTGTGCAGTTGGGATATCCCTTGGCTTCCACGTGTAGTTACAAATTTGAAGTTTGAAAACTCAATGGTTCCTTTGTATCCTAAATATTTTCAGATAGAAGTATCGGAAAATGTCCAGAAAACAGGGCTATCCCTTAGCTCTTTGCAAACTGGCTGAAAGAGGGGAATTTCCAAACCTTTCTGAAATGGGGAAACAGCACTTGATTTGTAACTATGCACACAACCAATAGCCCCAAGCTGGGAGCTCATCATAGATTCCAGGGGCTCTGGGAGTCTCAAAACTGGCATGGTTCCTCCAGAGGGAGGGTAGATACAGAAAACAGAGAGGAAGTGAGACCTCAGTGATTATCCTCCCAGAATCAAGCAAATGCAGACTCCCGTCCAACCCAGCAGCTATACAAAGGAAAGCATGTCCCACTGAAAGGGCTGCCAGTGGCATCAGCAGCACACGTGTTGGGAGCAGAGAAGAAAAGAGGCAATCAGCCTCCATGACACACACTTCTCTGCCACTGACCTCACCACACCCATCCTTTGGAAGTGCCCAAGAAGGGAACACACTGCTGGACCCGGCAATCAGTGCAAAGGCAACTTTGATGATGGATGTCACACAGACAGAAAACCAATGGGGGAAATGTTGAGCTTGACCTACATTTAGGCCAGGTAGACCTATTTAGAATATAATTAGAACATTCTGTCCAACCATAAAAGATGAAATTTTTCCCAAGCCCACATACAATAGTCTCCATCATAGATTAGAAGACCAATGACAAAGTAGTTCAATAAAATTTAAAGGTTTTGGATCATATAGTGCCTTTCCAACCATAATGCTATCAAACAATTAGATGAGTTATTTAAAAATAAAATGATTATTTTAAATGCATAGAAACTAGGCATCATGCTCAAATAAGAGGTCAAGAAATAAAATTAAAAGTTATAAAATGCCTTGAAATAAGCAAAACAGCCATATAATGTACAAAACTCCAGGGCTTCAAAAAAAAAAAATAGAGGGGCTAAGAAAGACAGTGATGGCATTAAATACATAAGAAAAATAAGGACCTGGGTAAACAACCCAATTCTGTGGCTCAGGGCTGAGAGATGGGAACAAGCTAAGTCCATGGTTATCAAGGGAAGAGAGTAGTTAAAGACCGCAGAAATAAACAAGCAGAGACTTGGGGAAAAGAGAAAAGATGAACGGATGACAGTTGGGTTTAAAAAATTACAAATAAATACTCCTGGACTAACTAAAGAAAGATCTAGCAAAAAGTAAACAGAACAAGCCCTGATAGTAACCATGGAAAGTCAAGGTTTGGAAGGAGACATGAAGAGTTCCTGTCTTTAGCACTTCTAGCCAACACAGTCCTAGACAGCGGTTAGGCAAGAAAGAGACTAAATGACACCCAAACTTGAAGTGAAAAATAGAAATGATTGGTGTCCGCTTCACTTTGCTGTGGCAGGGCACCAGAGACAAGCAGCTTCAGAGGCAGGGTTTGATTGAGTTCCATTGCTGAGGTGTCTGTCATCACAGTGTAGGGAATGAGGCAGAACAGAGAGCAGATCACACCATGGGAGCCAGGAGGCAGGATCAGAGAGACAGACAGACAGACAGACAGACAGACAGACAGATAGAAAGAAAGACACACACAGAGAGAGAAACAGAGATGCACAGAGAGACAAACACTAAGAGATAGAGACAGACACACACAGAGAGAGAGAGAGAGAGAGAGAGAGAGAGAGAGAGAGAGAGAGAGGAAGACACAGAACACAAAGAGAGACAGACAAGAGAGGAAAAGAGACAGAGACAGAAAGCCTCCTTTCCCATCTGTTATCCCATGTAGGTCCTCAAATTATAGAACAGAGCCACTTATATTCAAGGAGGATCTTCCTGCTTAGTTAGCCCTCCCTGGACTGGTCCTCACAGACATTTCTACCTGCATACTGTAATTACATACTTCTTGCTCCATCAAGCTAACAGTCAAATTAGTCCCCACAGACATAAAATTCATTTAGAGAGGAGGAACAAGTTCAAGAAACCTGCTGTTTTGTGTGACCAACTACAGTTAAAAACAGTATTCTGCATGCTTAAAAACTATAGAGGCTCTAAAGTGGGAGCAGGTACATCTCTGGCTCTTTTGCTTGCTCTCAGGACCCTTTTCTCCCTGTTGGGTTGCCATGTCCAGCCTCAATCTGAGGGCTTTTGCCTGGTCTTATTGTGTGTTCTGTCCTGTTTGGTTATTGTCACTTGGAGGCCTGCTCTTCTCTGAAAGGAAACAGAGAGAATGAATCTAGGGGAGAGGGGAAGTCGAGAGGAGTGGAGGGAGGGGGTGCTGTGGTCGGGATGTATTATATGAGAAAAGAATCTATTTTCAATGTTTTAACTGTAGAGATCTTTTTACTTATTTATGTGTATGGGTGCTTTGCCTCCATGTATGTCTATGTATCGCATGCATGCCTGATGCATGAGAAAGCCAGGACAGGGTGTCAGATCTCTTGGGACTGTGAGCTGCCATGTGGGTGGCAGGAATAGAACTTCGGTCCTCTGGAAGAGCAGCCAGTGTTCTCAATAACTGAGCCTTCTTTCTACTTGGCAGGTTACCTTCTTCAAAATTGCCAGGTAGTTTTAAGTGTTCTTACTACAAAACAATGCATCTGTGAGATGCTACAAATATATGTGATTTTTATTTTGTTATAGAGAAAAAATTAAAAAATGGACAAACATTAAAATTTACCTGCCTCCTCAAAGAAATATATAGGAAAGAAAAAACCTGAAGTGACACATCAAAACAGAAAGTGTACACCAGGATGCAGTGACAGCCTAGATGTGCCTGTGTTCTGTGCATATTTGAATCATCTTGTTGGGCCCTCAGTACCTTCAGAAAGGGGCCTATGTGGCATTCATCTTATATTCCCAGGGCTCATATTGAGCCTGGAAAATAATAAACATGCAAAAGAAACAAAAACAAAACATTTGCCACCAACTGAATCTCTTCATGTTACAACAACTCCATCCTACACCTCATGTGGTAGAACCCCTTCCTCTTCCTGCACCTACTGCGCACAGAGGCACACAGTAGGGCTCCACTGCCCCTGCACAGGATCTGTATCTTCTTGGGTCAAAACTGTCAGCCTTGAGAGTGTTGAAGCCTGTCTTCAGCCTGGCCCTGCAACAGACTGCTCAGTGTCATCTCCCCAGACCACAAGGGGCTGCAGGAGACAAATGGCCTGGCTCCCACCAGGTACCAAAAAGATGGGCATTTCACTAATCAGGCCAAGATGCCTGCTGTGGATTCTGCAGTCTATGCGATAAGCATCAAATAAGCGTCCCACAGGCCAGGCTATTTCAGTGCCTGTTTTGAGATCTCACAACTCATCTTCCCTGTCATTCATGTTGGGAGTGCAGTGGGAAGCTTGGTGCAGCTCCCTTTCTACAGTTTAAGCCCATCTTTGAGGATACCATCTCTGGCATTCACTCAATAAATACACAGGGAAGAAAGGGAGATGAAAACAGGCAGATACCAGAGTTGGGAGAAAAGAAAGCACCTTCCCAAGCTAAATGTCAGCTGGCTCTGGAGTATTTTCAGTCCTAAAATCTTCTCAGACAATTTTTGCCAGGATCATGAGTGCCTGGCACTAGTGGGACACATACTAAATAACCCTTGGTCATCTCTTTCCTCCTCAGGAGGCCTGTGGTGATGGGGGATCCAGCACGGCTCACACATACCCCAGGTCACATAATGGACATGGTGGGGGCCACAAAAGAGGGCTCAGTTCTCCCCATACCAGGTTCAAACTATGGAAAAGCCCTGCAGCCTCCTCTTTGCTCCTACATATCTTTCCTGCGTACTCCCCAATATCTTAAGGGGAAATTTGGCTTTACCACGTTTATCTAGCCTGTGTCTCTCCATAATCTGCAATTAGCCTGATCTGTATTCCCCCTGCAGATACTTGTGGGCCTCCCTTTTATCTGCCACCCAGCACTGTGCAAGCCTGCTTTCCACGATGCACTCACAGAGCATCTGAGCGAGGCTCCTATCTAGACAGCTCAGGGCCCATCTTCAGATTTAATCAGAGCTGAGATAATGTGGACATATTAATGAAATCATATCTGGGTGCAGTTCAGATTTCCACTGAAGTCGGCTTCAAGCTGCGTACTAATGAACGCCGCTCACTCTCAGGCTCTGTGGGATCTGCTTCACTCTCGGCTCAGCCAGAAGTGTGACTCAGAAGGGGTCTCTGCTGAGAAGTCCAGGACCTTCCACCCTTACTTGACAGTCTGTTGAGCTTTGGCAATCCCATATTCCTCTCTGGCTGCCACAAGGCTTAGTTTGCTGTATAGTTCCTGCATCTGGTTGCTTTAGCCACTTCTGCCTTCAATTCACTAGGTTTTTACCTTTGTCCATTTCTCTTGTTTATATGAGACTTTGCTGTCTTTGGAAGAGATGATTATATACCTACCTTCCATCTATTATCTACATATCGATCATCTATCATCTGCTCATCTACTATATCTATGTATCTCTAACAAAAAGTTATTGTAATAAATGGGAAAATGATTTAGGGCCACTAAATATGTATCACTGATATGACACAGCAGATATTTTAAATCTCTGCCATTGTTCCTAAGAACCAGCATCTTCAGGACAGGGGTGTGGGTGACCATCCTGCATCTTCAGGAAAGTTGGCCTGTGGATATGAGGTCACTTAGACAATATGTTACTTCTTTACTGTCTCATTATTGTTCTGCATTCCCAGGGATCTGATGAAGGGACTGGGAGAGTGCTTGGTGGGGATTTAGTTTGTCTATGGTGAAGCTCAGATTCTTCTCTCAGCTGCCCTAGGTCGTGGGACAATTCTCTCCTGTGGCTCTGGTTTGGCAGCCCTCAGCCTGGATCTTTCCAGATCCCAGGGCCTTCCAGAACCAAGATACCACCACCATGATGAATGGCTTAAGTAAACCTTGCATGAGTCAAGGCCACATGGCATATCAGACTTAGCGTCAGCAAAGGAGCAGTGAGAGGAAGTGGCTGTGATGAGCTTTGGAGTTGTGAAAAGAAAGTCCTGCCTAGAAATCACCATGAGCTGGGTTCTCCAGCCTGGCCCCTTTGGTCATAGTCTCAAGTTTTTGGTTACCCAAAATAGGTATTCCACAGCCAGATTAGTAGAAAGTACATTTCTTCTTCAAATGCTGGTGACTGGGGGGCGGGATCTCCAAATATTAGAGATTACAGACAGTGCAAATAATTTATGGTGCCACTCACCATCAGGTGACCTGTGGACACAGATCCCACTCTGAAATGAAGCAAAGGCTAGGGAGGTGGATCAGTGAGCAAGGTGCTTGTCTTACAAGCCTGAGACATGGGTTCATTCTCAGAACTCACAAGAGAAAGAATGTCACAGTGATACTCTCTTCTAAACCCTGAGTGAAGGAGAAGTCAGTCTCACCTGATTGACAAGCTCAAGGCAATGTGAGACCCTACCTCAAAGATCAAGGTGGGTGGCACCAAACAAACACCAGAAGGGGACCTCTATCCTCCCTGAACACACACACAAGGAAGGGAAAAAACTCTTGAAAGCAATGATGAAGACTTATTCTCATGTAGGTTTCTACTTCAGACTCAAGATATAGTGAACATCCTTGCTGAGCCATGCCTCAAATATGGAAATTCTGGTGAGGTTCAAACTTGTGTCAGTGAAGTCATCACCCCTGTCAACAAAGCCAAGCTTTCTACCGGTGTCTCTTTCTGCTCTGTCACACCCCCCAACACTCTGACCTCAACCTCTATTTTTATGCTGGCAAATGCTGAAAATGCTGATCTGATTTTTCTCCATAGATTGGAACTGGGATAGACATTTTATATCATTTTGTGTGGTCATGCTATCTGAATTTCCTCATGGGGCTCATGTATTTAGGATTCCTTTGTGTGGTCATGTTATCAATGGTTCCCTCCTCCCTACAGAGTGCTCCTCCAAGAGGAGCATATCACATCATGCTTATCCACTAATCTCACTCAATTCCTGGTAGAACACTCAGTTGTTCCTGAACCTGGGATATTAAAATTCAACCAGCTCAAAACATTAGTGTGTGTGATTCCTTGTGTGCACATGTATTTATATTTCCTTTATTTAATGTCCCCAAATAAACCATATTTTAGTAAATAGTTGTGTGTATTTGAAACACTGTAATGTTGAGTTGATTGCTGGTATTGGGATCTTCTAAATCCCCACCAAGCTTCTCTCTGCTTTCTTCATTGTTGAGAGTCAAGAATTAAAATCTCTGGACATCTTCAGATTCCTCTAGATTTCCTTCATCAGTACCAGTTCTTGCATTTATAAACTCTCAGTATACATACCATTTAGGCTGTTGCTCTCTGTTGATGATTCAATTCTTGGATTATCGTGATGTGCTTTTTTTAGCCAGCGAGAATTTTTATGACTGGCATGTTGGAGCTTCCTGTTGTCTCATCCAGCCATGGGGGCTATAGGGAAGTTCACAGACCATGCCTGTGGGAGCACCACTGTCTGGTTCACTAACCTACACAGAAATGCAAGTGTGGATATCCCTTTGTGTCTACAGATTCACGGTGCAAACACAGTGTTAGGAAACCAACTGGCCATGGAGGTTATTTTTCATGGCACTACCCCAGAAGAGGTGCCCGTTTCTGTTTACATTTTCCAGCCTCATTGTAGCATTACCATGGAATAATCTGGAAGAGGTGAAGTTCTGAGTGCTACATGTCAGCGATAAGTAGCCACTGCTTCTCCTTGACTTAAAGGCATCTCAGAGATTAAGGTGGCAGCCAACTTAGGCTGCCCTTCCTCACAGATGAGCACAGCCTGCCTCTCCCCACAGATGAGCACAGGCTGCCCCTCCCCACACAGATGTGAGCTCTTAGCTGTGTCAGCCTCAAAGGCTCTAAGCTTCATTTCAGTTTTCTTATACTGTAACTCTGTCGTCAAATATTTGTCATTTCCTTGTGCTTAGTCATTCAAAATCTCTTCCAGCCTGTGGAGATGCTCAGTATATATGCAGATGTCCACCTTGCAGTCATGACCTCACCCAGAGCCTTTCCTGCTGTTCTGTCCCCATCCTCCACCAGTGTCACCTAGGAAGCATCAATACAATCACATGCAAATGTGTGTTTGTGCAGACATACAAAAACTTTCACATAGAGACACACACAGATACACACAGAGACACCCCATTCACACAAGACACACACACATTCACATACAGAGACATACACAGATACACAGAGACACACAAACACATTCACACAGAGAGACACACACATACATAAACACACATACATAAACACATACAGTTACACAAACATTTACACAGAGACAGACACACATTTACACACAGAAATGCACACATGTATACACATGTTCACACACAGAGACACACACATGTTTACACACATAGATACACACAGAGAAAGACACACATACAGCAGAAACTTAGTCTTGGGTACTGGAAGTCTCCATGCCAAGCTCCCCTGTGATTCTCACCCTTTAGCACACACCCCATCCCAACTTACCAGCTGCTCTATAGTCCCTTGGAAATTTTGTCTGAGAGATCCTTTCCCTGTATTTTATTTACTGCAAGAATATACTCAGCTTCCCCTTTAGAACCATGGGAGTCTCCTCTTCCTCCATAGGAGCAGCCGGGGTGTTTACACTAAGAGATGGAGCATTTGCTCCCAGTCTCAGCTCCAGGACCTTGGGCAGAGGAGATCTTGCTGCTTTGTTTTCTCCTGCTTGAGCTCATCTACACTGGCTGCAAGTAAAACAGATCTTACTTGATTCACCACCCAGAAGTCTCAGCCCATGACAACTGAAGGATATGAGTTGGTGGCCCTCCCATTCTTGCTGCTCTGCAGCCCACCCTTGCTGGTGCCTAAGTCTGGGGCTTCAGTGCCCAGGCACTGACCAGGTGTCCCCAGAATCATTGTATTTCCCATGGGAGGTTCCTGTTATGTGTATACACACAGGAAGAGTGAGTGACCTTTGGGTGTGTGTGCTCACAGTTATCTCCTTAACTCTGCTGGGAGGGGATACTTATCTTCCCTCTTGGAATAGTATTATTTCTGGGAAAAGAGCTGGATTCTTGGCAGCCTGTATAACTGGGTAGACCGTTGCCCTGCAATTGAAGTCTCTCTTCCCTGAAGACACACTGAAAATGCATGCCCAAAGGCTGTGTGCCTGGAGTTGCAGCAGTGTCCAACCCAGGTAACTGTGAACTGTCCCTCATGGGCTCATCCACATCTGCAGAATGGTGGAGTTACTCAGTAATGTGAACCACGATAACATGCCCATGCCCAACTGGAGTCTGTAAGGAAATAAACAAGTAAAAGGATTTGTTCAGAAACCAAAGTTAACAGAGATGCCAGACAAAGGCAAAATGATAATCAAGGGTGAGTGTGTGCATGCATGCCTGTGTGTGCAGGCCAGGTGTCAGCCTCAGGGACCATCCTCAGTCACTCTCCACCTTATTTTTTGAGGCATGGTCTCTCACTAAAACCAGAACTTGCCAATTGGTCAGCCAGTCAAAGAGATTTTATTCCACCTCTCTGGTGCAGAGGCTGGGTGCCTGCCACTGTGTCTGGCTTTACACATGAGTGCTGGGGATTCAAACTCAAGTTCTCATGCTTGCATAGTGGGCACTTTAACCTCTGAGTTATATGTCTAGCCCCTAGGTATGTTTGGGGGGTAGGCAAAGAAGGTGACTCATTGTATTAGAGATTTATACCCATGCTACTGTTGTCGCCTTCCTCTTCTAGAGACAAGGGGAACTAAGTAAGGATCAGTTCTTCCAGGTATACTCCAAACAATGAAAGGCACCATGGACATCTGTGCCATCCAACAGTGAAGCATTCATTAACCTACTCATTTAGACACTCTTGAAAACTCAATCAAAACAGTTTTGATTCCAGAATGATTTGTCTGAAGATTGATCGCTTTTAGCTTGAAGATCTTATTGGTTGTTTAGACGTCACCAACCTTACAAATGGGCTCTCAAACACAGCTTATGTAGCAAAGAACCCCCACATCCCTTGGGAGTTCACCCTTCACCACATCTTAATTTGCAAGAGAAATGCAAAGCAACAGGGGATGACTCGAAACAAATACATTTACTTTCTAAGTTGGAATGTAAATCCCAATCAGGCACCTAAAGAGGTTCCAGGAGAGACCTGAGTGATGTCATTGTAGTACACTGCCTCAAAATATTAACTTTTTTTTTGGTATGATCCACTTTTTCAGATCGAGTTACATCTTCCAACAAGTAAGCGGGGCTGCTCGAGAGATTCCCCCAAGCTATATAATTTTTGTAAACTCATAAAGCAAGAAATCACAAGCAAGATCACCACAGCATTGTTTATCATAATTCTCATGAAGATTCATTTAGGGGTCTGTTACATCAAGGGTGAGTTTCCTGTTTGTTCCCTTTTTGTATCTGAGAGTTGGTGGAAGCTGTTTACTCTGAAGCTTCAAAGCATGGACAGAGGTTTCAGTGTACTGACTCACTTCTGCTGTCTCAACCTCTGAACTACTACAAAGCCAAGGGCCAGAAAGACTGAAGTGGCCAGAGAGCTAGCTGGGCTCCTTGCTGCTAGTATCAAGTTAGTATCTGTGTCTCCAGGGACTATGAAGAGCTGTGATTGGGGCCCTTCTATCCTAACTCAAGTGAGTTCATGGTCTTCTTCTGCCTTTGTTCTTCCTATCAGCTTGTTTATTAAGAGAACAGATTACTTAGAGTCACACACCTAGCAAGCTGTTTTGGGACCCTCAGATGACATTCCCACTGGCTCAGGACAACAGTGAGAAGTGGGTACCAACACTACCCTCCATGACCATATTCCCCAGGAGTGCTGCCCCGTGCCAAGAAGTGACCAGGGACAGTGTAGGACTGGAAGGGAGATATTGCAGCTGCAGACCCTGGGGAAGAGGTGGGCCCTGGGGAAGTGGCTGTTCTTGCCTCTTGGATGGGGCCTGTGAATGTGACCATAGGTTGGGATGTTAGCCAGGATCCTACTAGTTACAGCTCCAAATTTGCCACCAGCCCACACACTAGCCCTTGCTGGCCTTCCCATCTTGTTCTCTATAGTTCCCTCCTCTGAGCTTAAGACAGCAGCTTCCTGCACTTCCAACTATACAAAGACAGTGGGAACAGCAGAGGCCTGGGCTGCCTCCCCTCACTGCTCCTCTCTGCACAACACCAAGGGAGGAAAGCCAAAGGCTATTTGAGCAAGAAAGGAGAAAGAACCTGACCGACCACTGGCAGGTGACACTTGTACCTGTGCACTCCTATCTGATGGTGTCTCCAGGCTCCTGTGGCCTTGGGTGTGCTGACTCAGTGAGGAGGAACTGCGGCCCTACCCTGTGACCTTGCAATCTATCCTGGGGTTGGAACCTGAGCTTTGGCCCATGTTAGGCAACAGAAAGAAAATTGAAAAACAAAATCCTGTGACTAATGTTTTGAGCTCTGGCTTCCCTGATGCAACAGCCCAGTGTCAGAACCGAAGCTGCATGGTAAAGCCAGCAGCCCTCCCTCCCCTCCTCTCTCCTCCTCTGGCTGGAAAGCACTAATGCTGTCCAGGGCGCTTCTGACAGATAGCATTGGTCACACTGCCAAGTAGAAGGAACTGGAACTAGGTTTCTGATCCCTTGCCACTAAGCCCTAACAAGACCCTAATGAGCAGTGTCACGAGCTCTTCTGAAGAGAAGTCACCAGGTGCCAAAGAGAAGTCACTGTGTGCCTGTCTTGGGGAGGCTGGGGGATCAAACTGGCAAGAGCTTGTCAAATGCTGAGCATATGCTAGACACCAATCTGGTCCCCCTCTATGCCCCCTCCAGGTGCTCCTTCCCTGCTCTGCTCTGTTCCCTTCTCCTCCTTCCACTCATCATCTCCCTGTCATTGATTTCTGGACTCAGCTTGGTTTTTCTCAGCTCCCCCACTCCTGTCCCTATTTTCTTGTTCCCTTCTGTGTTCTCTGCATGAGTAAATTAAACAAAAGAGTCAAGATTGAGCCAAGTCAGCCTCAATCAGAAGTCACCTTAACCATCTCCAAAGTTTGACTTAACTAAGGAGTGAAGAGCAAGGACTCAGCTTCCTATGTGGCTTCACTAACAGAATTATACGTAATTATGTATTAGATATAATTATATAGAATCCTATATATATATAATTTTCTGCCAAAGACCTTCAGTGAAAAAAAGCTTATCCTAAGATAAACATGCACACATAGAGGGCACAGAAGAGAAGAAAATGGGAGGACAGGAGAGGAGGAGGGAGGGAGGGGAGAGGCAGAGGCAGCCACTGGAATGCATCAGCTTGGATGCACACTTCAAAGCAAATGCTCTGCCACTGAGTCACATGCCCAGCCCTTGTTTTTGTGAGCCGGTGTCTCACTATCTAGAGCAAGCCGACCACAAACTCATGATTCTCCTGCCTCAACCTGTTGAGTACCAGAATTACAGACTACATCAACGTACCAGGCTAATACTCAGAAATTCCATATATAGGAGCTTGGGAGATGGCTCAGTGGATAAGAACTTTGCAAGTGTGGGGGACCGAGTTCGAGTCTTCAGCACACATGTAAAAACCTAGGCAAGGCAGCCTAGGCCTGTAACCCCTGTATTGGCTAGGGATAAAACAGGTAGATGTACAAGAGCTTGCTGGCCAGCCAACCTAGCCCAATGGTGCCCAACGGTGCATTGATGAAACAGGGAGTCTAATCCACTGCATCTGATAGAGATGTGAAGTCAGAGAAAGCAATAGAAAGTTTCCTGTATCAATTAGGTGTGACTGCATATGTTATGTGAAGCAGGAAGCTGGCAGTTCCCTGTCTTGTCTAATTGTATTTTTCACAAGCCCCTTATGCGGTGACTTCATGGGCTTGTGGTGAATAAACGGGTCTATTTATGAAAGGTCTGTTCCCAGTCCCATCCTGTGGCCTCAATCACATTTTTGCAGTCCAACAATTTGCACTGTAGATAAGCAAATCTAGGAAATTAGGATGCTGCCGGAGCTTGTGCATAAGGGGGAATGAATGCAGAGGAGAGGGGTACACGAGCAAATGCTTTCTAGTAAACCTTTCAAATCTGTATCTCTTCCAGAAGGCTTTTTATTTCAAAACCCATTTTAAAAGTCAATGATCATTAAGCATGCAGAGATTTAAGTGGGTTTCCGCTTCGTATTTCATTTGACACACTTCCAAATTGGTGTCTGCTTGTTTGCTGCTTTCACGGGGGAGGGGTACAGACAGCTAAACCTACAGGACTCTGAACTACAGACCTTACCTGCACCTTAGATATACCTAAACCCAGTGCACATCTGTTCTCTTCATAGCCCCAGAAAGGGAGAATGCAGGTCTCCACCATGGCATGACACTTCTGCAAAGCTGCACTCCCCTGCCCCCACACTTCTGCTAGAGAGAACTCCTAGGTACAGGTGTTTCACCAGCCCAAAGCCCTACCTTGTCTCTCTGAGACCTCTAGGTATGGCCTAGTCCAAATAAATGTTCTCCTGTGACACCCATTCTGTTGTCCCTTCCCTGGAGGAAAACCCCTGCCTGTCTGTATACTCTTGGGGCTATCTATGGATCAACTCCCGCCTGCCCTCCCTGATTTGTTCTTTCCCTTGATCCTCTAGTGTAAAGAGAAGCAGTTGGCAGCTTGGCAAGGTGACTCTTTTATAAGAGCATGTTCTAAGGTAGCACACCACCTCTTCCTGGCCAGGGTTAACTGCTGGTACAGGATAGAACGCCTTGGTGCTTGGCCTCCACGGTCACCATTCATTACACAGTCTTTATCTTTGTGCATATCCTGGAACAATACTCTTAAATAAACACTCTTTCTCTGTGGTTATTTACTTTGTGTTTCCATGATCTCAATGGGACACAGAAATGGAGGAGACAGAAGACTTAGCAAATAAGCATTTGCCACCATCTACGCACAAGGGGACAACTGTGAGGGATAGTGTTTTGTTTTCCAAGGGAGGCACGTCATTGACGTGACACAGTCCATGTGTGTGAGCACAGAGTGACTTAGAAGTTTCCATGTGACCCAGAAATCCAGATAAGCCTGTATCCAGTGAGCAGAGGCAGCAGGGCTTAAGGACAGGAGGCCTGTGTCACTGCCCAGCCTTGTCTGCCCCCTGAGCCTTGGGACCTTGGGCATACCCTTGAACTTTCTAGGCTCTCAAGTGTAATCAAAGAAGACTCCAGGTTTTATGCCTGATGTTTTGAATTATGGATTTTTTTTTACCATGCATCACTACTCAAAACCACAGTCATGGTGCCATGGGCAGATTTGTTTACACCTGGGGATATTAAAGCTCAGTTGGAGAGATTATTGAATCCACAAGTAAAAAGACAGCAGTCATGGACAGCCATCTACTAGAGATCTACCCACATTCGCCAGTGAGAACCCAACTGCCAACCTTAACCACCTCTCCTCAGCTCATCCTTGTCAGCTAGAAGCACAAAGGTCCACTCACAGCAAGCCAGATTCCCATGAGTACCTGCCAAGAGGAACCACGAAAGAGGACGAGGAAATGCAAGCTCCCCGGGGCCATTGTGTTTATTTGTACTGAAGCTAGACTGGCTCCATTCTTACCATAGGACAGCAGGTGTGTTCTTCTATGACACCCAGAGGATGATGGGACATTTTCCCAGTGGCCTGGAGAGAATGAACCTATTTCTTCATTTGGTTTATAAAAAACAGGCATACAGGTAGACATCAAAGATACTGTCTCTCTTGCATTTGTCTAGACTGGCCTATGACAGAGGCAAGTCAGAGGAGTTCCCATGTAGTCAGATATAACTGTTCTCCTCAAAATCTGACCCTATCTGTTCCTTCACATGTACAGGCACACAGCTCATAGGGCTGAGCACCCTTTAAAACACACACACAAACATTAGAACTTTGGGATAGCTACATTGGTAGCACAACCATCTGGTAGAACAAAGCTTCTCTGGGATTGTCCTTTCCTTGTCCCAAAGGGTCTCAGAAATCATCCTGTAAAAACTTACCCTCGTGCTAAAGCCGAGTGTGAGGCAGTACAGTGGCAAACACACTGGAGTCCCTGAACACTGGAGTCTGGGGCAAAAGGATCCAAAGATTGATGGCAGCAAAAACCTGTCTCAAAACCTTTTAGTGTCTCTGAACTTAGAAGGCAGCATGTGTGCAGCCGAGAAGCCCATTCTTTAGCCCCCAGGAGAAGGGGGTGCAAATACAGAGGACACAGCACTCTTTTTGAATAAAACCATCAAATTTTAGGGTGCATTTGATTTTCTAAATGAATTTGTTGTGTGGATCTGTGTGTACAGGTATGTATACATGCCTGTGTAGGTGTGTATACAGGTATGTGTACATGAGTGTGTGGATGTATGTACACATGGATGTACATGCATGTATCTTTATATACAGGGGTGTGTGTGTGTGTGTAGGTATGTATACAGGTATGTGTACATGCCTGTGCAGGTGTGTATACAGATTACAGGTATATGCACATGGTATGTACATGTGTGTGTGTATCTGTGTACATGTGTGCGTAGTTGTGGGTGCAGATGTGTCCCCATGTGTACATGTGCAGGTGCATGTAGGTCAAAGGTCAGCTTCAAATACCTACATTCCTCAGAAGCCATTTACCTTGTGTTTTGAGGCAGCTTCTCTTAGAGGACCTGAGGGTCACTAATTAGGCAAGAATGGCTGGCCAGTGAGTTCAAGAGACCTGACACTCTCTGCTTCCCCAGTGCTGGGATGACAAGACTATGCCACCATGCCTGACCCTTTTGTGTGCATTCTGGGTCTCGAGGGCGTGTCCTTATTCTTGCTTAGCTCAATTGATAGCTGTCCTACCAGCTTCAAGTATTGTGGCCTCAGTTTGTGCATGTGGTCAGCTTGTAGGCAGCATAACATTGCTTCCTAATGCTAAAGGCAATGACGAGTTGAGTTGAAATAGCTTTAGTGACAGTAGCATTCTCAGGGAAGACTTAGGAGCTTACAAAGCTTACTCCTCTGTAATTGCATGCATTTCATCTAATGATATTGATAATATCATTCACAACAGGTAGCATAGAAATAGCACCTGTAAACAACCCCCCATGACCAAGTTCACAGGATAAATAGGCAAAATCCATACTCAAGAAGAGCAATTTCCAATAAAGACTGACCATTGGGTTACATGTGTTCACCCCACTGGATGGAGGAAAGGAATCATAAGGAATTCCTTCTGAGTGGACCTATGAGGAGTTCCCAGAGGAGATGGGCCCTGAGTCAGTGGGCAGGGTGGAAAGAGCCATCCTCAGAGAGGGTGGGAGGTGTCTTAGTGAGGGTTTCTATTGCTTCGATGAAACACCATGACCAAAACACAAGTTGGGAAGGAAGGGTTTGTTTGACTTAAACATCAACATTGCTGCTCATCACTGAAGAAAGTCAGGACAGGAATTCAAACAGAGCAGTAACCTGGAGGCAGGAGCTGATGCAAAGACCGTGGAGGAGTGCTGCTTACTAGCTGGTGTCCCATGGCTTGCTTGGCCTGCTTTCTTATAGAACCCAGAACCACCAGTTCAGGGATGATACCACCCACCATGGGCTGGGCCCTCCCCCACTGATCACTAATTGAGAAAATGCCTTACAGCTGAATCTCATGGAGACATTTCCTTAACTAGGGCTCCTTCCTCTCTGATGACTCTAACTTGTATCCAAGTTGACACACAAAACCAGCCAGCACAACTGACCCCTTGTCATCTTGACACACAAACACATCACTATTAGTCCACATCCCTTCCTTTCCTATTCATCTCCAAGATCTCACATTAAAATCATAAATAATTTTAAAAGCCCCACAGTCTTTACAAATTCAAACACATTAAAATTCCAATCTCTTTAAAACATCCAATCTCTTTTAAAAGTTCAAGTCTTTCATCTGTGGGCTCCTTTTAAAATCAAAATTAAATACTTTGTTCAAGAGGGAAGAACCACCACTCTGTCACAATCTCAGCTAAGCAAAATCAAACTTTAAACAGTATAAATAACTCAACGTTTAATTATCTGGGATTTACTCATGGTCTTCTGGACTCCTCCAAAGGGTTTGGTCACTTCTCTAGCTCTGCCCTCTGCAGCACACACAGCTTGTCCTCTAGGCTCCAGCTATCTGCTCCACTGCTGCTGCTGCCCTTGGTGGTCATCCCAGGATACTGGCATCTCCAAAACTCTAGGTTCTTCTGCTGCAACTGGACTGTACTTTCACCCATAGTTTCTCAGAGGCACTCTTCATGGTTCCAAGCCTTACTTTCTTTGCATGACCCCTTCAGTCCTGGACCTTCAACTGCTACTGAGGCTGTAGATTCACCAATAGCATTTCCTGGCCTCTCAAGTGCCAAGCCTCAGCTGCTCTCCATGTCCCCTTCATGCCTTCAAAACCAGTACCACTTAAATGACTCTGACACATTACTAAGTCCTGTTGCCAACACAAGGTACAGCCATGGCTACCTCTGGAATACAGCTTCTCTGTGCTCTCAGAAAATACTTCCCAGACGGTATCACCTCAGTAATGCTGGTCTCAATCACTGCCAACTTCTTAGCTCCAGCTGACCAGCATCAATTGTCCCAGTAACATGAAGGTTTCACTTTAGTAGTTCTAGTATCTTGTTAATCACAGCTGATTCTTCAGCCCCAGCTAAGTAGAACTTCAGAATTTTAATACAGAATAACAACCCTGAGAGAGTCTTTAAATTTTCCACTGAAATTTCACAAGCCAGGCCTCCATCCTCTACACTGTTCTCAACATTTTTGCCTTCCAAGTTCCTAAAGAACACCCCCACTGAGTTCTTAACACTCAATGTCTTTTCTAGTACAAAGTTCAAAGTCCTTCCACAAGCCTCCCCAAAACATGGTCAGGTCTGTCACAGCAACACCCCACTACACTGGTACCAATTTGTCTTAGGGTTTCTATTGCTTCTAAGAAACTCCATGACCAAAAAGCAAGCTGGGGAGGAAAGGGATTATTTGGCTTACACTTCAACATTGCTGTTCATTACTGAAGGAAGTCAGGACAGGAACTCAAACAGGGCAGGATCCTAGAGGCAGGAGCTGATGCAGAGACCACGAAGGGGAACTGCTTACTGGCTTGCTTTCCATGGCTTTCTCAACCCACCTTCTTATAGAACCCAGGACCCTCAGCCCAGGGATGGCACCATCCACCATGGGCAGGACCTGCCCCCATGGATCACTAAATGAGAAAATGCCTTACAGCTGGATCTCATGGAGACATTTCCTCAGCTGAGACTCCTTCATCTGATGATTCTAGCTTGTGTCCAGTTAACACACAAACCAGCCAGTACAGGAGGGTAGGACAAAAAGCCAGGAAAGAGGGTTTCTTCTTCCTACAGGTAAGATGCTTTCCTGGCCAGGGTCCAAAAATTATACCGTCTGCTTCCCTACCTCACAGGCTTGCAGAATGATACTGAGCTCTTTGGATGACAGCCCAGGATCTCCAGCTCCCAAAAATCCCTACTGGGATTACTTTCCTCCATAACTGCATGAGCTAACCCCTTCCCCAATAAATATGTTCACCTACCTGTGTGTCTCCCTATCTGCCTGTCAACTATTTAATCTGCCCACCTATTATCTATCTATCCATCATCTACCTAATCTCTCTCCATCCCTCAACTATCTACCCACCTGCCTATCATATCTCTAAGACACCCATTTGTCATCTATCAATCTTCTCTCTATCTGATCCACCTATCTGCCCATCCCTCTAATATGTCCCTCCATTTTCACCATTCATTCCATCTAGCCTGTCTTCTCCCTCTCTCTAGGGAACACTAACTCTGTCCTCTCTCTAGCAGAGAACCCCTAAGGCTGCTCTCTGCCTTTGGTGCAGGTCACTAGGAGACCAGACACATGTTTCCACATGGCACCCAAATTCTGTATATGTGGACCTTGTATGAAAATAGTGCATCACTCAGATAGCGATATGCAGGGCACATCTGGTACCGGTTGTGGTGACAATCAATCCATGTAATAAATGATTCTATGCTTGAGCATTATATTGAGATGTCATTTTCAAGCCTGTCTGATAGATGTCAAATCAAGATTTCCATTCATATTCCTTTTTACCACATTCAACTGTGTTTCTTTGAAATATTAGGTAGGCTCGATAGCCACAATGTTTCCCCCGGGAGCTTGTGTTTGAAAACTTTGTCCCCAGCTCATAACACTGTATTTGGGAGTCATGGAAAGTTTGGGAGGCAAAAACCTAGCTGGCTCTCTGGTGGGTGGAGCTTGAATTGATTGACACCGTGTCTATCAGGTAGTGGCACCTACCGTTGCCTGCCACCTTATAATCAGCATAGCTATGTGCTCTGGTGTGCACTTCTTGCCCAGCCTGTTTTCCACCCAGGTGGAAACAGCTCTGCCTTTGAGGTAGGAAAGCTTGAGATTTCTATAGCATGAGACATAGTTGGAGGTGAGGGCTCAATTGCATCAGTGACAGTAAGCCACGCTCCATGTAAAAGGAAGGTGTGCTGACTCTCAGGTTAAAAGGCTCCTCTCTGACTTCTTTCCTAGGGTGGATGTCCTCTGACAGCATGTAACCTACTATCCTGGGTCTGAGCACACTCTATTTGCTCTCCCAACATGAGCACCACCAAAGATACACACAATATGCTTCCCTCTATAACCAAATCAAATGGAGAAACATGGATTTGCTGCCTGCACTGTGAAAACCAGAGTCACCATGAAAACCTAAGGCCTGCAAATACTGGCTGTGGCATGCCCGAGGGACGCCCATTCCATACTTGCATAGCACTTAGCTGTAGGTGCTTCCCCTGACAGATGCAGCCACACCTAGCCATGCCTGTCCCATGCACAGACTAAGTCCACGCCGTCACCTTTCCTATGTGTGAAGCTGGGAGACCTGTAAGTCTCACTTAACCAGAATAGGATTTAACCACTGGTTTGTGAAATATAAACAAAGATGTATGACATTTCTGACACTAGGTGTTGATTTTGGATGATTCCAGCCTCTCCAGTGGCCATTTCCTGGGTAATCAGGTCTGGGAACGGTAATTTGCCATTCACAAGTCACTGCAGCTTGTGTGACCTATTTAGGAGGGGAAGAGGGAGGCTCTCCCAGTTCTGATCAATACCTGGACCTCCTTCAATAACAATAACAAGCACTAGCTTTCACCTCTCCATCTTCAGTGCCAGCATCAACGGTGGCAGACATCTAGGACGTCAGCAGCCCAGGTAAGACTTCCGGTCCCTGTGTAAGCCTGTGCTGCTCAAGCCAAGGCTGCCTCCTGGCCTGCGTCTCAGGTTTGTCTCGGGTGGAGACTGGAGCATGCCCTTCTGCTAATGTCAGGCTAGGGACACTGGGTTCTTCCGCACCGTGAAAGGGATGGGACATGGTCGGTTAGAGTGGAAAGGAACACCACACTGGAATAACCTCCCTGGCCAGGACTTCCTTCCACTTCCACTTGCTGAGAGATGTGCAGAAGGAACCCTGAAAACAGAGCCACCATACAGATGGCAGAAGGGCATGTAGGCTTCCATTGGGGTGCACAGCTCAAGTGGAGTAGTAGCGGTGTAAAGAGTATGGGCCAGGTTCAATTGCTCAGAAGGGGAGGAAGGAAGAAACAGGGAAGGTGCTCCTGCTGTTGCTTTATATATTCTTCATATAAAATTATTTTTTAAAGAATTTTTAAAAGAAACCACATAAAAAGTTATTTTATATACATAGTCAATGTTTCTGAACTGTATTGATCACCATCCCTGCAACATCCTCCTCTCACAACTCCTTGTCTTCCATTCAAAACAAAAGAAAAACACTGACTCCAATTAGCACTGCTCATATGTGCACATCTGTGGAGCTATCCACTGGAGGATGGGCACCCTACTAGAGCCCATACCCCTGAAAAAAACTCAACAACTTCCAAAATCTCCACAACTAGAAGTAGGGCCTCAGGAACCCCTCTGCTGACTGGCTTGGGCTTGTGGGCAGGCAACAGCAGCTGCTCTGAGTTCAGAGTTCACCAGCCATGTTCTGTCCAGAAGACGCTGTCCTGATGCCTCTTCTCACAACGTTCCTGCATCTTTGAGGGGAGGGGAGTGACGTAGAGGTCCCATTGGAAGTGGGACACTCCACAGTCACTTATGCTCTGCACTTTGGCCAGTCATAAGCTCTTCAGAAGAACCAACTTTATTTATGGAGAAAACTGTGTGTCCTGATTTCCTTCCATGTCCTCTTCAGCTGACGCTTGTAAGATATAGTATCTGTCCAATGCACATTCCCTGTTGTGACACCTGCATGCACTATAGAGATAAAAAGCCAAGAAGAACTCAGTTTGCAGTTTCACCGATCATTTTTTGTGGTTTATTAATTTATTATTATTATTATTATTATTATTATTATTATTATTATTATTGCATTTAACTTTCTTTCAAGTTTTCTTACAAGGTAAATCAGAGCCCATGTTTCATTCATTCAGGGTGATTGTTCCCTCAGAGTCACTCATTGACATAAATGCAAGCCCAGGTATGCAGGTATAGTCCCAAAAGGGATCTAACAAACTTGGAACATCTCAATTTTTAAAACAAAAAGGTTAAGTCGTTTTTCTCTTGATAGTTGTAAGACAGTAGCATCTTTTATTTCATGGAAAACAGATCTACATAGTCTGTCAAACAGACCCTGTTTGTGCATAGACAATCTTCCGCA
Source organism: Cricetulus griseus (assembly GCF_003668045.3). Classification (NCBI taxonomy): domain Eukaryota; kingdom Metazoa; phylum Chordata; class Mammalia; order Rodentia; family Cricetidae; genus Cricetulus; species Cricetulus griseus. Next base: position 69,751,361 of record NW_023276807.1, on the reverse strand, counting down.
ACACACACCAAGAGTCTCTATAGAAACAGGGGTAATGAAGAGCATGAACTCCTGTATGCCCCGGGTTAAGAATGTCATCATCTCCATGCGAGCATCTGGAAGTTGACATCATGTGCCCACCCAGCACTCTCATTTTACAAAGTGACACGGCTGGTGGAGGAGTAAGAACACGGACGACCACCACAACGCCATGCTTTCTTGAAATAAAATGTATCCCCTTCACCTGAAGAGAGTCTTCAGACAGGACATAGTTCTCTGCCTAAGTTTCCTTTCCTATAAAACAAAGGGAGCAGTATGTGACTCCCAGGGTCAGCGTGCAGCCTCAAGGTTGTCTTCCTAAGGCAGAGGCCCCCTCCCCAGGCTCAGGCACATCTGGGTCTCATTGTGACCCAAGTGTCACATGCTTCCTCTACATACGCATTCTGTTCTCTATTCCTACTTCTCTGTTCAATGATTATTTTTTCATTCCTCCCATCATCTTAAACAGTAAGCCTTTAGGAGTAGAGTGTAGGTGGAAAAGGTCATCGGGTCCTGACCATCCCCAGGACTCTCTGTCCCTCCCAGAGCTGACCCATTCTCACCGCTGTCACCTTGGTTCATTGTCTCTGGGTGACCCAGCATGCCTCCTGAGTGGCCAGCTGAGTTCACTGAGCATTCCACCTGGAAAAATCTCCACCTGCAAAGAGCATTGCCCCATAGACCTTCACTTATGAAAGAGTGTCACACTCGGGACCTGGTGTACCTCTGACTGCTCAGTGTTATGACAGCACACAGAATGGTCCCATGTGATGACCTTCAAAACTAAGGCCTTTGTAACCAGATGAGATTTTTTTGTGAACACTCAAGGTGGGATTTATGTTTCATGGGATAGGAAATAGTAAAGTTGTTTTAATTTCTAAAAATTCTAAATTAAAATAATCTTCATTTTCATATTGGACCAGCAGGGTAATTTCCAGACTTGCCTGTGTGGTTTCTCTAGTATCTCCCCCTCTCCCTCCCTCCTCCCTCCCTCTCCTCCTCTCTCTTCTCTCTCTCTCTCTCTCTCTCTCTCTCTCTCTCTCTGTCTGTCTCTGTCTCTGTCTCTCTCATACACACACACACACACACACACACACACACACACACACATCTCAGGTGCAGGTTGGCATGTGTGGACGTCTCAGGTGTAGGGTGAACAGACCTACCGTGGGCAGCAAAGGTATACAGGCTGGCAGAGGAAGAAATGGATGATCCACTTCCCCAGGGAATGAGAAAATGAGTGAACCAGACAGAGAGTAGACAAAAAGGAAAGAGGAATTGTGGGAGGCAGGGACCCAGATGCAAAGGATTTCCCAAGCCACCAGGTATCAAAGGCATCTAGAAGGTGGTTGGAGAACTTCTGAAGATAGGAGGAGGGTTTCAGAGTGGGCCAGGACGGCAGGGCACATTTCTAATTCAGGTGAATGAAAAGCAGGCAGACAGTACCTGAAACAGACACTCTGGGTTTTGCTGTGTGTGTGTCATCTATGTGATATAATGTAAGAAGAAGATGGTCTCTGAAAAATTGCTACAAGATGTTCAGTCTGAGAGCTGGAGTTACAATGATAAAAGATGACAAAGGACTTTGTAACCCAGCTCAGAGAACAAAGAAGAGCAGTTCTAGAACTGACATGATCTGGGCTTCAATCTAACCTTTGTCCTTACCCCCTAGTGACTTAGGTTTCTCTCACACTTACTTTGACTTGCTGTGTAACATGGTGAGCACCACGGACGTTAATACAGTCAAGGATTGACTATATCCTGCTCCATCTACAGCAAGAGCTGGGGACATCCTTACTCCCACTGTGATAACACCACTATCAACTAGAAAAAGAAAAGCATGCCTAATGAACATTTAAGATTGGGAGCATAAGTTTAAAAGAGGGGTAAGTCACAAGCTTGTTTAAAAGTATAGTAAACACATACACACAGAGAGAAGGGGAAGGGAGAGAGAGGAAGAGGAAGGGAGGGAAGGAAGAAGGGAGGGAGGGGTAAGAGCCAGAGAAAAGGAAAGAGAGATCCCTTAAAAAGAAAAAATCAAAATGGTAGCCATTTAAGTGTCTGGCTTAAATGTTAAATGTAAAAACGATGACGAGAAGAGATATGATTTTGTGGGGACAGTAGAAAATGCAGCCAAGGCACTATCTGATAATGCAGACAGGGAGGCTCCTTCAGAACCTTGTCCTCTTATGTGGGTTGAGACACTGGCACACTCAAAGGGGAGGGTCGCAGGGGGTACATTTCTGAACAGTTAAGGACAGGGTCACCTCTGATTGTCTTCTGAAGGAGAGTACTTGGTCACAGTACTCTTGGTGTAACCTGAGCCTGTACTTGGTGACTTACAACACCTCTGAGGCAGGGGTTCTCTCCCACGAGGAATCATGGAGTCCTGCAGCAGCTTTCATGAGGCTATGTGGTGACAGAATAGCAGAATGTGTGAATGTGATATCCTTTCACCCATGGGTTTGGTCTCCAGACTCCATCCAGGCAGCGAGAAGAGTACCCAAGGCAGTGGTGAGATGGCAAGCCCAGAGTCTGCTTCAGCTGGAGCAGTGCAGCACCTGGAGCCCAGTAGATACCCCTGGGCTGCAAGGCAGCCATAATAGGAAACTCCCTGAGGAGAGCCTCATTTACAAACTCCAAGACTGTACATCTGAATCCCCAAATAGGGACAGAATGCAGATTTGGGTTTCCTTTAAGTAATTGTGGTTCTGGATTATAAAGAAAGGCTGTGTTTCAGAAGACATATGGCTGTCATCGTGTACCTTCTGTCTCATCAGCCCTTTCCCTTGCTGGACTCCAGTGATGCCCCCGGTCCTGCATGACTTTAATAACACATGCTGTTATTTTGTTGCTGACATATGGCCCTGTTACAAAGATGAGGAAGGAGTATAGGAGAGAGTCCTGACTTCTCTTTAATTTATTATTTATTTAATTTAATTTATTTTACTTAAGTGTGTGTGTGTGTGTGTGTGTGTGTGTGTGTGTGTGTGTGTGTGTATGCAGGTGCCCAAGGAGGACATCTAATCTCCAGGAGCTGGGGTTACAGGAGGTTGTAAGCTGCTCTATACAGTTGTTGGGAACCAAAGTCCAGTCTCTTGTAAGAGCAGTACATCCTCTTAGCCACTGACCTGTCTGTGTAGCCCAATTCTGACTTTATCTTTCTAGTGATCAAGCTAAGGAGCCCATCTCCAGCAACTGTGCTGGCCCATAAGAGCTGAGCACACCAATCACGACATGCCCAATTCGTTCTCACTTTTCATGATAATTTGTCTAAGTCTCTGACTGGTCCACAAACTTCATTCTACCTGGAGCATTCTGCCTGTGCCTTTGTTGACTCACATCTCTTGCAAAGCAAATCCTCAATGGAATCTCTAAAATGCTGGAAACTATTTGAATAATCTTCCAGCTTGGCCACTCAGTGATCACATGCACCCACACCAGCCAAACTGTGGGCCACGGCGTCTTTGTGCTTTGTTTTGTTTTGTTATTATATAGTCACACTTTTGTTCTTAGGCTGCTCTGAAAACACAGCAAACTGGCTGGCTGGCTTGTTTGTTTGTTTGTTTTCTCCTCAAGACTTCATAGTCCTCCTGTCCCCATAAGTGTTATAGCTAGCTGCTCTCTTTCTTAGAGCACAAGAAACTGGCGATGGGGGAGGGAGAGGAAGAGGTGTTGCAACACTGTGACTTCTGGGGATATACCTGCATGTAACAGATATTGAATGGAAACAGGACACAGGGGGCTAAGTATACATCTTAATTGTGGTGCAAACATGTCACCAGGTCCAAGATGTCTGGCAGGATGCCCTACCCCATCAACGTGATCAATGAAAACCCCTCAAATGTAAAACTCCCTCAGATACTGTCTGTTGTTGACTCAAGTTTGAAGGATGTGGTTTCTTTCCGTGTCCTCTGCATTCTTCTATGAGGCTGTTTATCCGATGTATGGGGGATTTTTTTTTTTTGTTTATGATAGCTAATGGTTAACCATTCACCAAGGACAGGAGTCCTTTGTACCTATTATTGTCAAGCATTTGTTTGGACTGCCTCTGACCCTTGGTACCTGAGGGGCCTGCACTGGAACCTTTGAAAACAGCCCATTGAGAGACTGTACCTGGGTGTCTGCTGGAGTCCTTCTCTCTGTCATTGACACCTCTTACTGCAAGAGAGAGGGGCAGGGTGGGAGGTGGGGCACCAAAACTTATGTCTCAATCAGAAGAGCAAGATCATTGTCACTCAAGGCAAACAGAACTGTCCTGGGTTATATATGGATAGATTCCGGAGAGAAATTCTACATTTTTTAGAAGCAGATGTGTCTTCTTTTGGGACCGAAGAGTGATGGGAGCAGTGTACATACTGAAAAGCCGGAGCTGACGGAGCAACCATGTTCCTCTGAGCACTGTGTGGGTGGTGATCCAAGTCCTTCCTCCTGGAGCAGTTGAGGGGAGTACATCCATAAATCTGATTATTTGGTGACCACGGTGCCTCAGCTTCCAAAACACAGGCAGGTCCAAGGAAGAGACTTGGGAAGCCACCACACCCGGTTTAATCATTCACCATTGAGGCTCCTCTTAGATGAGCAATTGACTCAGTTTTAATCTCTCCTCACTCCCTCATTCAGTCAACAGAAATTTATTGCAAGGTTACCATGTGTGGAGTACTCACTGATCACCTATGATTCATAACCTAGCCCCTGGCGCTCGCGAGCATGCGCGCGCGCGCGCGCGCGCGCGCGCGCGCACACACACACACACACACACACACACACACACACACATTAGCTTCAAAACAAAGTTGTAAATGGGCTGGCCTCGTGTCCAAGACAGATGATAACTGTGAAGAGTGCAGAGTAGGGTTATAATCGTGTAGGGTTCAGACAGGTCATGGATGAAGCCGTGTCACCGTTTGGGTAAAGGAACAGGTAGTAAGACTTTGAAGTGGTCACAACACCCAGAAGAAGAAAGAGGCAGTAAAGCACCAGAAACAGGGTTATAGTTTGGAGAGTTCTGCCATGTAGGAGCATGGAGAGCATGATTCATAGACTCAGGGTCCAGAAGGTGGATGACAAAGTTTTCCTCATTCACTAAAAGCTGTGGTGAGCATCCAAACAACAGAGGAAGAAGCTGCTTGTCAATCAAACTAGAGTATCTGGACTCTGGGATGAGAATGTAATTTTCTAATTGGTAGGCAATTCGAGAGTAACCAGCTTTGTGACATAGTCCTACTCGAATTTAAGAACTTTCCTATGTCCTTACTTCATGCTAATCTCAGAGTGTGCAAATCTCTATAAACACTAACCAAGAGTTTCTGCAACCTTCAGGCATCAGCAGGTCTAACGGAAGTCTATCCACTCAGATCTTCAAACCTTCGCTTCATCAAAGACTTGGATGGGAACAACTTGACTGTAATACATGTCACCAGCCACTCACTTCAGAAGAGACTAACCAGAAGTAGCAACTATCACATGTAGAGACCCTGAACCAGGACAGTCTGATGCAGAAAAAATGCTGACTTTTGCACTTTAAAAAAGGGGAAGGAGGTTTCTAGAAGAGGTAAATGACCCAAAATATGAAAGGAATTTCCATCTGTGAGAAGTGTCCAATGAGCTCCCTGTGGCCTTGGCAAACAACACACATTCAAAGAGGACTATACTAGGAAACATACATTCATAGCCATGCACATAACATTGTCTATTTCTGTAGGATTCTGACTGCAGTGGATTTGTGGAAGAAAACCAATAAAAATGGATGAAAAGTCTCCTGCTGTCTCAGGGCTCCTTTATTCTAAAAAAGCATTTTCAACCACATGATGCAACTTAGAGCCAAGTTTTACTCCAAAATAATTACCTTTCAGGAAACACTGTTCTTGTTTTTTGTTTGTTTGTTTGTTTGTTTAAATTCTTATTCTTATTGATTGTGAACACAGGCAAGAGCCATTTGGAACACATGCTATAAACGAACAAACGTAGCTTGAAAATTGTTTTGGATATCTGGCTTTTTAAAATGCTTTAAAATCCCAATACTTACAATGAAAGTGAAGAAAGATGCTAGTTACACAGGTGGGGTGAGCCACGTTTATCTATTCACGTGCTTATTATCTTACAAATTCTTTCATAAAACCTTTATCAACCATGTACTATGTGAAGAATAGGTTGCTCTTTGAAATTATGTTCTCTAGAAGAGAATGGGCTATTTACTTTATGGCTGGTTGAAGTGTCCTTTCAAAACACAACTAAAGACAGTGGTGCTGTGAATCTCCCATCATCTCACATATACTTTAAAGCAACATCCTCTCCAAAGAACTGCTCATCTGGTCTCCCAATCAAACCAGAGTCTCATATCCTGTAATGCCGCCGACTTCTGTATTTATCCTCACCCGAAATATGTTTAAATCAGACCATCTGTGACAGCATTGCACAAAAAAAAAAATCTCTTATCATTCTGATTCATTCTCTGGATGATCTTCAGATGTTTGAAAACATGAAATCCCAGCGCGTGGAAGCGCAACTTGGTATTGCTTTGTTCTTGTTTGTCTTCAGATATGATTTTCATCTTAGCTGAAGGCTGAGAGTGCCTCATGGCAACCAAGGAAACCTAGCTCACTGTTCAAAGTTGGTGGTGAGCTGTCGCCAGGAGGTGAATGTGGGCAGAGATCTGGTGAGAGGCGGGAGGGGAAAAGGGAATGGATATGATCACGTTTCCTGATATACACTTGTGGGATTCTTTAAGAGTCATAAGAAGGCACTTGTGTTTTTCACAATCATTGTATTGAGATGTCATTCATGTGATGATACACTTCACTTTCAAACTGTATAATCCAGGCATCTAGTTCATTCAGAGTTGTAAAACCACTATCTGTCATCCTCTCAAAACAATACTCAGGAACAGTGACCATCATCGTTTCCCTCACATGCCCCTCCAATCTCTTAGCAACCACCAGCCTACTTTCTCTTCGTGGAGTTGTCTATTCTGGACATTTCAGTATAAATCAAATCACTCAATATGTGGCCTATTGCTACCACTTCTCCTTAGCATAACGTTTTCAAGGTTCATGTATACCACGGCATGTATCAAGGCTTCATCATATATATATATATATATATATATATATATATATATATTATCTGGTAAGTGTTTTATGGCACAGACACCCCAAATTTTGTTTACTGAGCCATCTGTTGATGAGTGCTTACTTCCAACTTGGCCCGTATGGGTAAAGCACACGAGAACATTTGTGTGTGGGTTTTTTTTTTTCGTGTGTGTGTGTGTGTGTGTGTGTGTGTGTGTGTGTGTGTGTGTGTGTGTAGACATCAAGTCCTCCAGTCTCTCGGGCACCTCTCCAGCTGTGGCATTACCGAGTCACGTGGTAACTCCATGGTTCAGTCTGAGCAACTGCCAAACTCTCTTTCAAAGTCTATGTACCACTTTACATTTCCCGGGGAACGTGGGCGAGGACTCTGACCTCTTCACCAACACCTGTTTTGGAAAGTTTGTGCAACTGCAGCTAAATGATGTCTCCTCGTTTCTAAGAATTCGTTTCCAAGAATACAATGAGAACACACCATTCCAATTTCATCAAGAAGAGGTAAGGAATGGAGTCTCTTCCAGCTGGCAGTCTCTCAAATCGTTGTACGTTCTGCACACCGGGTTTCTGGGAAGATCATCTCTTGCAGCCCCCGTATACTCTCCTTGGGTCATGTTTGCTCTCAGATGTTTCCTGGTATACAAGGAACGTCACACAGGGACCTTCAACTACATCTCTCATGCAGACAAAGCACACAGTGTTCAAGAGTAAGAATCCAACTGGTGTGTGATTACAGAGCCGGGAAGCTTAGCACTTCTGACTAGGATTCATCCCATACCACCTCTAGAAGTTATTTATAACTCCTAGCTGTAATTTTTTTTTATTCTCTTGTGACTACCGTGTATCTTTTCTAAGGGCTGTGTCCAGTCATCTGATGAAAATTTTTTATAGTGTCCACAGCTAAATGTTTCCCTTAGGCACATTCTCGGGGCAAAATTAACATGCACATCATGCTTCAAAAGAAACAGGACAGCCAACTCAGAGAGCCTCAGGAATGTTTTGATCTGGGTGTCATGTTCGACGTGTGTCCCTTTTTAAACTAGAACAGACTGCCCACATACCCCCCCACCCAAATACCTAGAATTCTATCAGAGCACTGTAGCAGGAAAATGTTCAAAGTAGAAGAGTTCAGCCTTTCCCATCATGAGGCTGGAAGAAATGAAGGACTATAAGACATGCACGATGGGCATGTATATGGAAAAGCAGGCAGGGTTTTAGGGGAGCACCTGAAGAGTGCTGGACAGATTACTCAGGGGTGCAGGAATCACACATGGCTAACTGATACTGTTACATTATATGCATGCCTATTGGTACATGTGTGCACAGGATCCGTGAATTCACACTCAGATGCATAGAAACATACTATTGAAGCCCAACATCCATACATTCTTAACCTCACCTCATCATGCATGCAGATACTGCCGCGTTACTCCTCAAAAATAAGTTCACTACATAATTTAAAGTATCTTTTAAAACCCACTGCACTTGCCCAGGACTCAGCCAAATTCCTTTCACTCTGTTAAGACTGTGTATGACTTGCTGTGGTTTGAATCTGAAATCTCCTCTCTCAGGCTCGAGGTTTGAATGCTTGTTCCCAAGCTGGTGGCTCTATTCTGGGGACTGTGTGACCTTTGGGAGATGGAGCACAGCTGAGGGAAATAGATTACAAGAGGCAAGCCTTAGAAGTGTTCTGGCTGGCACACACTCCCTACTCTTGTCTGCCTCTCCGTTCCCTATGTTAAAAATCATCCTCACTACTCTCTCGTCACAACAGGCACGCTCTGCCATGCCTTTCTCACTGTAATGGACTCCATCCCCCTGACACTGTGAGCCAGCTTAAGAGCCCTTAAGTTGCTCTATTGTGTATTTTGTCACAGACTCACAAATATAATGATCATACTTACTGTCCTATATATTCAATTAGTGTCATGGATTGTGACTGGTGGGTTTTCTTGAGAATCAGAGTAGGACTCAAGCAGAAGGGGATTTTGATCTGCAGAGGCCATGAACATCTTCTGCTTTGAACTGAGAGGTGATGCTGCTGGTCAAAACCTCCTGGTGCTGCTGAGATCTTGACGTTTAGCATAACTAACCCAGCAACATGCTTTTTTATTCTCTGAGAGAACCCAAGTCACTGGTTCTATTTGCTGAGAGATCTCAAAAAGCAGCTCCTTGCTACTTCAAGAGCATTGCTAGAATTCAGGGGTATCTTTAGTATAGCCTCAATTTACCCAGGCCACCTTCTCAAAATTAATAAGGTCAATGTTACCATTCCAGCTGTCCACGAGGGTCTAGGATTTAACTCGTACTGTGTGTTCCATCCTACCTGGCAGTGAGCCCCTCAATTTGCTTCCGCCACTGCTACAGGTAGTTGGCTGTGGTCCATCTCTCTTTCTAGCCTCTTCAGCATTAAGGTGCAGGACAAGAACCAAGTCTAGAACATTGTATCATCTTCTATGTCATTCTGCTTACAGTGCCATTGTACGATCCAATCAGTAATGGCAGCATGCCCTTCACACCACACACCACTGTTTACAGGGGGAGACTATGCTGGAATGGGGTATATGTGTACTGTCTGTATGTCTATCTGACTATATGTCTGTTTGTCTATGTATGTGCATACCTATGTGTGCCTGCCCTGCCTGACACTTAATGGATGCTAGACAAGTGTTAGGAATTAATTTTTACTTGAAGGAACAGATGTTTTTAGAACAGAGATTTTTTTCCCACCAATCTTTAGTCCCATGAAGCTCTCTGATTGACACACAAACACACACACACACACACACACACACACACACACACACACACACACTTTATAGAATCTCAAACATTCTACACATTAATTTGAATAACTCTTTTTTAACTCTTTTTTTCTTTATGTGCATTGATGTTTTGCCTGTATGTATATGTATATGAGGGTGTTGGAAATCTGGAACTGGAATTCCAGACAGTCGTGAGATGCCGTGTGAGAATTGAACCTAGGTCCTCTGGAAGAGCAGCCAGTGCTCTTAACCACTGAGTCATATCTCCAGCCCCAGATTTTGAATAACTCTTGTCTAAGCTAAGCATTCAGTTTTATTGAAATGAGCTGTTATTTTAGTTAAAAACTCAAAGTTCAAGCATGCCCTCTCTGTTCTGATGTTTCCAATGACTCCATTGTCTTCCCTGGAGACAGATATATATATATATATATATATATATATATATATATATTATATATATATGTATCAAGGGATTAAATAGAGCAATTAAATGAATAATTAAAAAACAGCCATCACATTCACACCTCTTTATTTAAAAGAATTTTAGCTGGATTCTATAACAACACTCAGTTACAAATGGAAAAATGAAACATACACAGTGGTAAATAAATTTGCATTTTAAATTTTAAAAGTTTGAATTTGGCTCCTAAACATCAGCTTTGCAGGCTTGATATGAGGAACCTACCCACCTTTCAAATCAGCTTAGGAAACAGCCTAGATATGGGTGTCCCTCCAAATATCCATTTTCAGAACTCACTAGCTATATGTGTTCCTTTACTATAGCATATTTTCTGCTCTAGCTACTTGAGCTAGCTGGAAAATGTGGGTACAGAGCTAAGCAGAGGGCTCCTTCCTGGTCCAAACACTTAAAGGCCCTGCTTACCAGCAGCAGGAGGAGAACAGGCCCACACTTCTTCCTCTTCTTTTCCATACTGTCAGTGCTGAGTGTTGGTATCTGGCTTCTTCAGTCTGCACTGAGTAGAGAATGCAGAGGAGTGGCAGGAGCAAAGCCTTCAACAAACCGCCACCCAGACCCAAGTGCCACTATCCTCTGGAGGACACCCATGTCGCTGCCTTGATGGCTAGTATGATTTTATGGACCCAAACAGAGACCTCTGGTTATCTAAAATTCAAATCTCTACTCAGGCAGTCAGTCTTCCAGGCTGGATCGAGCAGTCCAGTGCTCTGGACAATTCTGTATGTGATAAGACTAATCTAACTTGGCATAATAAAAAAAAATCACTAGTGTGGAAAACCTCAGAATCAGCATATTTGCCTATGTTTCTTTTCAGGTGGAGGAGTATTTAGTGGGCAAATGGTCCCTAGACTCCATCAGTGGACAGAAGAGTGTTTGGGAGAATGAGCAATGAAGTACTTTTTATTTACAAGATTTCAGAGCAACCTGGACACGGAAACGTTTCCCACAGCCCAAGCCCAAGCCCAGAACAAGCCATTCTAATAAATAGTGCGTGGTTGTAGATAAATGGCACAGTCATGGACAGAGCTTTCTGGAGAAAGAGCCCCATGTATCATCCTCCTTCTCAGCTGGTTCTCTGGTGCCAGACAGCTCTTCCCCCGCCCTCCAGCTCTGCACACTGCTTATGTGTTTGCATTTGCATGCATCTACGTGATGGTTTTGCCTGGTTGGCTTTCCAACTTAATGATAGGGCACTTGGGGGAAGATTAATGTCAGGAATGTATAGGTTCAGCAAATTGCAGAAGAGTCTCACTCTACAATTAATTTCCCTTTCCCCCACTCCAAAAGTGTGAAGGATGAGTGCATGGAAGCTGTAATGATGCCATATCACTGGTCAGTAAGAGCTGGGGAGTTGACACTGACAATAAAGAGGCTATGACTCTCAGAAGGATTTACAGGCTATCCCCTGTCCCCTATACCATCCAACTGGCTGTGCCTGCTCTCTGCCATTTCCCATTCAGCTAGCTGTCATCATTGGACAGAAATCCTGTAAGCAGGCTGGCAACGAGCTCAGATGGCATTTCCATTAGGGCAGCTGCCAAGCTTTGCCCCTAGTACCATCAAACTGTTCCTTCATCATCTCCATGGAATGCAGAAATTTTCTAATGTGTGTAATGAATGCTACATCCTTTTTCCCTCAAAGACAATACTGTAGGTGGACAAGGGGAGATTCTGGATAGTTGACCTTATCAGACAGAGAGAGATGAAGGATAAAGGAAACAAATCTCCCTCCTATGCTTCCCTCCTGGGAGTGCTGAGGAAGCTGAGAGAGGGGAGGGAGAGCTAGGGGTTGGGGGTACTAAAGGCAACTGACATGCAGGCACATTTTTTAAAGGTATGGAAAGGTTCCAGTACTGTGTCACCCTTGCATATAACCAACTGACATTGTCTTGACCTCATTGTATGACCTGCTCCATTTATCCCAAGCTCTTGCTCTTTTCTGTATACACACAATGTTAGCCTCTCTGTCAAATGTTAATTCAGATATGTGACCCCTCTTAGGAATGAGTATAACAAATACTTCCGTCCCCTCAGTCCCAGAAATCTAGAGCTGGCCTGCTCCTGGTCTTTGGGACCTGGGATGTCTACTCTTCATCCATCTACAGAATCTCTCTGGACCCAGCTTTGTGAATACCCTCACTCCCTCAGAGGCTCTCGCCCTGAATGCTGGGAGCTATAGATATCCCTGGGAATCACCGAAGCTTAATTGAGACCTGGGCTTTTAAAAATCAAATAAAACAAGACAAGAAAACACTTTCTTTTTCATCCCAAGCAGATGGTGATCTGGAAGGGAAGCAGTTCCCTGAGGTTGAGCCACCTGCTTCAGGGTGGGCAGGGGCTGAGTTTGCGGAAAGCCTTAGGGAACAGAGCTGTCACATCTGTCTCCTAGGAGAGCCAGACTGACAGAGGAAGAGACTTCCATATCAGTGGCTGGAGTTGCCCTATAATGATGGACTGTCCTGATGGGAGATGTCCTTCTGTATATATGTTTCTCTTATTGGTTGATGAATTAAACACTGTTTGGCCAATAGAGTCAGGAAGATACTCGGGACTAGGAGATGAGGAGAATTCTGGAAAAAGTAGGCAGAGAGGTGCCACGAGAAGATGCTAAGTAGCCATAAAAGGAGTAACAGGTCCAGGAATTCTCCAGTAAGCCAAGACCACATGGAAATACATAGATTTATAGAAGCGGGTTAATAATTAAGAAAGAGCTAGCCAATAAGAAGCCCTAGCCATTAGCCAAACTGTTTTATTCATCAACCAAGAGAAACATATACACAGAAGGACATCCCCCATCACTGTCCACTGCTGAGGACAGCATGAGGGCCACTACTCAGTGTGGGCAGTCAGTCCTTAGACTGTCTCATAGAAATTAGAGGGCTATCTCCATCGCCCTTGGCACTCCTCAGAGTTTCAGGACAAGAACCAGAACTGAGTTCCTGAATGTTCCGCAAGCTAGTGTGAACTTTGGATGTTTATAAGTGACTCTTTCTCTTCGTGCTTCAAAAAGAAATACCCCAAAGTGGGGATTTGTAAGTAAGAACTGTGTGTTTCTCATGGATGATTCTGGAAACCAGGTATCCAGCATCAGGGTGAGAATGCTTGGGGTCTGGTGTGCTGAGATTCTGCTGCAAGATGTCCCCTTGACCTCACGTGGCTTTGGGGGACAGAAGAATGAAACATACTTGGTCTGTTTCTTCCATCTTGTGTGACTTAATAATGTGCTAGCCCTCTTATTCTGCCCCATGGGGATTGAGTCTGAGTGGGAATGCAGGGGACTCAAACCATCTATCCCCAATCTAATCTGCTCAGTGTGTCACACATCTCCCTTATGCCCTCACAGAGGAGTATGCTCTGAACAAACTCATTGTTCGTTCCAGGGTCAGCCATGTCAGGGCCTCTGCCTCTATGAACAGGTGACTGTTCTCTTCAGGGCCTCTCTGACCAGATGTCCAGACTCTGCCTAGGTGGACAACCACCATGGATTTAATGGGAGTCACATTATGTCTATGCCTTAGTTTAAATCAGAGTCCAGGCTTTGGGTTCCCTTAGGTCTTTCATTCTTCACAGCCTCCTTGTTGGATTCCAATGTATCCCATTTGCTTCTGAGAATTCGTTCTGTTCTTTAGGAACCTCTGGGTAAAGATAGAGAGATGACTCAGTGGTAAGATGTCATGGCACAAACTAAAGGGTTTGAATTTGGAGCTCTAGCATCCAGTTACAAAACGATCCATGGGAACACACACCAGTAACCCCAGAACTAGGATACAAGAAGAAGGAGATTCCAGGGTTTGTCTGTGAGCCCGTCTATGCAGTCTACAAGCTCCAAAGTGGTCTCAAAACATAAGTGGAGATCAATAGAGGAAGACACTGGACCTAGACCTCTGCCTCTGGAAGCACACATATGGGGGCAAATACAAACACATGGTGCATACTCAACACAGGCTCATGCATGCCACGCACGAATACACACACACACACACACACACACACACACACACACACACACACACACACTGCTCAAGGTGGAGTGTCAGAGAGGAAGCATCCTCAATGCTATACTTCTTGCTAACAGGATAATATTCAGGTGCTGGCTTAGTGTCAGGACTAGTCTTGCAGACTCACTATGCCATGTCTTTTGTCTGCACACGTTCAAAAAGTCTGCCATGAACATCACTGTGCTATAAAGAGGAAGCAAGTGAATACCAGTAGGATTTCTCACACATGAGGTGTATGGTTCAGAGAACTTGAGTAAATTGAGATTGAACAGCTTGCAAACTACCTTCCTCGGGTTCCCACAACTCATGGGAAAGCTACATTGGATTGCAAAACCATACTCCTTCGCTTCTGGCCTCTGACACCAGTCAGTATTCAGGGTGCCAAGGGCGTCTTTCCAAGCAATTCAAGGAAAGGAAGAGCCCTGCCATGAACCAGAGTGCCGAGAAAGCCACACACAGATCCAGCCTCCGCTCCAAGGAAGAGACCTCAAGAAAGGTCCCCAGACAGCCACATAAGTCCCAAATCAAGACAAATCATCTCTTTGGTTGGCACACTTAGGGTTAAAATTCTGAGGCTGAAGCCTAGAGAGATTAGCTTTTCCACTCATGTCTCCTTTTCACCCAACAAATGTGTGTCACCCAGGTATACAGGATAGATATGCCAACCAAAATTTTACCAATAATAAATTACAAAGGAATCTATTTTAAAACAACCCCTTTAATTTACATACAATGTTACCAATTATTAAAGACAAAAGCAAACTTTTAATCCATTCAAATGAGATGGATAGGCTTCTTTGTTGTTTCCATTCTCTCTCAACCCAAAGTTAAAAAGTATCCAATGGGGTGAGTGCGTGTGTGTGTGTGTGTGTGTGTGTGTGTGTGTGTGTGTGTGTGTGTGTGTGGTATGAAGCTCAAGTCAGTGACTCAAACAGTAATTGTTAAAAATCAAACAACCTAACACAATGCAATCAAAAGACAGACTGATCTGATACTTGCATGCTGAAGAGTGACAGTAGGAACATAGTAACAATATATTTTCAAACATGAACTCATTAGCTTTCTTATATTTTTGGTTGTGAGCCTAGCCTTTAATGGTTGATCCATCTCTCCAGCCCATCATTAGCTTTCTCTATACAAGAAGAAAACTCAGCATTTATAGTAAAACTCTACAATTGATAACACACAGTAGTCTCCTATCTGAGCTGAGGTGTTTCAGGCTGCTTTCATGGGTGTGACAAATGACAGCACATGTACAAAATGCCCATGCTGTATACTGGGGACTAAGGCTGCAATGACATCGCAGAAACACCTGGGAGTCATTATGTGCTTCATTTTGAATTAACTTTGCCCGTTGCATATTCAGAAACCTCCTACTGTTGCCAGTCTTTTCATGGTCCCCATATGTACCTACATGACCCTGGTTTAAAAACCTGGGCTAACTGCTCCTCTATTCTATCTGCCAAGCTACCTATACTTTCAAACTTATTTGTAGATCCAAAACTACAAAGTCCAAGCAACAACAGACTTCAAGATCATGGTCTGGACTGCCTTGTGCCAGGACTAGTCAGGCGGTACCTCAGAACCTAAGCAGAGATATGGTCAGAGACCATCACTGGGACACAGAACAGAGGGGTGTCTACAGACATGAAAACTTTCCGGATTGACAGGCACAGGCAGTGAGTGGAGGTCATCTGCTGGAGCTGAGTAAGGCCTGACACATTCAGGGATGCAGCTTGTCTACATAGCCAGGCAGGTGGCAAGCAGCCATGCTAAGTGATCCTCAAGCTTAACCTGAGAACATGCTGCCTGCAAGGTTCAAGGAAAGGGGCACAGGAGCCAAGTATGGATGCCCTTCAGACGCCCATGCTCCCAGCAAGGGCAAATGTCTAGCTCATCTCTCTCCTATCGTATATGAGCACCTTCTACTGAGTGAGTCTAGCATCTATTTTTCCCCTTTGTGCTTTTTTATTTATAACTTAAAACAGCCCCCAAATACACAAAACCAACAGGCAACCCAGTTTCTCACAGAGCAAGAATACTGTGGTGACGCACCCTCCAGAAACCATGTACATTTTAGAAGGCTTTGGTTTGACCCTGAGTTAACAACTGTATAAAATAAGCGCTCCTTAAACAGAAGTGTTTATATGACAAGCCTATCAAGCCATTGGTAGAAATGTGGCCAAAACTTCAGAAGAGCCGGCCCCTTTACTTCCCCTGGCAATGGTGGTTTAAAAGTCACCAACTTAAGTTCAAGGCGACTTTAAAGAACATAGCTACTGTGGATGGTGAATGTGGGCTGTTAGCTGTCAACGAGCTAGGAGCAGTGGAGCTTGGCCCACAGACAGTACTGTGAGATGAGTGTTAGCTTCTTGGATAGAACCAGTGAAGAGTCCTGGAGAGAAAGGTGAACCTGCTGAGGAAAGTGTCCTCAAGGCTGCCTTGCCCCACACAGCTGGCTGGGCCTCCTGCAGCTGTTTGCAAAATGCTCCCCCGAATCCACCACAAGGCAGAGGTTCTGATGTTTCTTGTTATGTTGCAACTGCCCCAAAATTACAGAGAACATTTCACTGGAAGAACTGCAGGCTGAGTCACACGTGTAAACATGAGGTGAATCGCAACAGTCATTCCATCTTCCACGCTGATGGCAAGGAAGGGACATCCTATAGCTGAGTGGTCTACTGGCATGTGTGCTAATGTTCTGACACACTGGCGGCCGCTTCTATTTGCTATGTAGTTCCTTGAAATGACTTCTAGTTTTCCTTAAAAACAAAATATTTAAAAGGCATTTATTTAAAGTCTCTCAGCAGCTCCCTGCTGAAGATCTATCTTTTCCCTTTCATCCTGGGCCAAAGCACTGATGTCATGAGAAAATACTGGCCTCCCCCAGGCTCAGCATGTGGTCAGCTAGTGGTCAGCTGACGTCAGAGCCAATCAATAGTCTTTTGATTTGAAGGTTTTGCAAGAAACTTACTAGCTTTGCAAAGCTGTTCAAAGTCTTCCCTCTTGAAGACAGCTTATATCTATCATGATGGACCAAAGCACACCAGGAGAGCTCCAGAAACTCAAACATGCCTCCTCCCTCATTTATCAGCTATGATTAGAAAAGTCAATCTTCCTTTTGCAAAGCTGTCATCGTGAGCATCGTCAACACTGGAGGAAGCAAGAGTGGATTAAAGTGACAAGGATGCCAATGACAACTTCATTTGACTGCTGGTTCTTGGAGAAGAGGGATGGTGGAGGAATACATGGGCATAACTCTTCAAACTGAAGGAAGCAAGTTTGAAGCGCTGCCCGCAAACCCAGACTCCTCAACTCCATGACACCCCGAGAAACCACAGGAAGCACAGTAAACTTGCCTCATCGTTCCCAGAGCATGGCTCATTTACATGACATCTCTCCATTCTCATAGTGAGATACTGGAAGTAAGGGCTGGTGACACACAAGTCGTCCTACAGCCCTGCAGCCCTTTGTTCCCCAGAAGATGGCTCCATCTCCACAGAGCCATACTCTCAGGCATGTGGAAGGGTGACCTGCAATACCCAATTTCACAACCCTTCCCTTGTTAGCTGGCTAGTTTGTGGTAAACAGGGGCGAGTCTGACTTGTTTTCCAGAATCTGTTGCCCTTTATACATAGTCAGGAGCACGGAGTTTACATGAAGTGCAAAGTCCAGGCAGGAGAACGCACACAGCTGGGAATGTTCAAACTCATGGTTTGCATACCTGATTTCCATGACGGACACAGGAAGGCTTGATAGGACCCTTGGTGGGCATTGGGGCCTGAAAATGCAATGATGGGCAGGAGTTCCACTTCAACTCAACACTCATGCCTACCACCTTCATGCTGTGTCTCTTCAGCCCAGGGTCATCTGAAGTTCTTCACTCTTTCTTACTCATCAACTGTCTCTGTGTTTGGTGACCTTTGTATAAATGAGATTAATAACAGGTTGTCACTTTACAAGAAGTGATTTAAGGGGGCTCAAATTTCCTTATTTATAGTTCCAGCTAGAAAGCTACTCTTGAGAGTTCGCTCTCCTGTCATTGACTAGCAGCCACAGTCAGGCAAGGGCAAAAAGCACTTGCTCGAGCATTGCCACCACCAAGGAACACCAGCTGTAAAGAGTGTTCTGCGCTCCTCACAGGGACAATGTCTGTTCTCCTGAGAATACTGAAGCTGGGAGGCAGCCGAGCACCTCCTCCTAGCTCCAGCCTTTGGAGCACAGAGCAGCCTCAGAGCAGGGCAAGTGAAAGATCTCTGCAGAATCCCTGTAGAGCCATCCTGTCTTCCTTTTCGGCTTTTGGATGCACAGGGTGGCCTTCTAGCAGTGCACTATCTGAAACTCTAGCCTCTGAACTGAACACTAAAAACAACACTTACTAATGCGTTCCCTTTCACTCTGCATTCTTAACTGCACACACCAACTTCTGCTGGCCTCACAGAGAAAAAACAGTCTCCTAGGAATGGGGCAGAATCCCTGGGGTATAGCCAACACTAGCGTGTGTGCCTTTGCTGACCTCCAGTCATTCAGGATGAGAAGTATTCTGGTTAGCTCATCCCCCACTTATCTCCCATCATTACTGTCCTCAGCACAGCTGTCCAGCTCATAGTTTGTAAGTTACCATGCTTAGGTATGCTCCCAAGTTCTGAAAAATGACAAAAAGTATGAGAACTTGTGTGGACAAAGTAAGTCAGTTTGATGGCTCCAACGGAAATGATGTTTCATTTAGGCAGTCAGTGCCCAAATGACAGCCCCAATGAAACAAGGGTATGGGGCAGGGCAGAGGAAGGGACAGATAAAGTTGACTCTTTCATGCCCAATTTCCAATTGAAAAGAATCTGTGGTGATTAAAATGAAACTGATGGCAGCTTCAAAGCACTGCAAGTCACCTCTCTGAGTTTCTTCATTTGTGAACCGTGGGAGGACCTTTCCTGTGGACTGTGTGATAATCAGTGAGAGCTGGAGAATCTCAATCGTCTCCACACATCCTGAGTCTCCAGCAAGCAGTGGAGGAAGAAGTGGTAGCTGGAATGTGCCACACGGTGATTAAACCATCAGAGGTGTGTGTATGTGTGGGAGGGTACACACCCTCCATCAGAGGTATCTGGGGGTACACACCCTCCATCAGGTAGATGGCCCTGGCTGTCATCTGTGCAGCTAAATATCTGAGCTTTTAGAATTATGGGGCAGGCACTGGATTCGCTGCCATTTCTTAGGTGCAGCCTCATGATTTGTATACGAAACACTGAGTCTTGAGTTGGGATGCTTCAATTATAAGCTAGAACCTGTTAGGAACACATAGCTGCCAGTTAGACACATGGAAGGTGTGGGCACTTCAACTCCCAGCAAGAGTCTGAAAGTTGGAGACTGAGGAGAAGGAAAGTGACCCACAGTGACCACAGTGAGTATGATGGGATGAGGAATGTGAGGTCAGCAGTGACCCACCCAGCAGTTTGCCCAGCTAGAAGCCCAAGCACAAAGCTGCAAGAGAGTCCATGTGGGAGGAGGAGAGGTCAAGGATATCCTGAGCTGTGTGGTAGTTTGAGGCCAGTCTGGGTTACACGAGACTCTATCAAAGTGAGAAAAGAGAGAAGAACAGGAAGGGATGGTCCAGGACGGAAGAGGAACAAACCAGTGAGTTCGAGGCCAGCCTGGTTTACAGAGTGAGTTCCAGGACAGGCTCCAAAACAATACAGAGAAACCCTATCTCAGAAAAACAAAAACAAACAAACAAAAAGAAACCCTGAAAACATCAGATCTTACCCCAGCAGATGGAAACAATTGTTATCAGTTAATTAAAAAGAAAACAAAATGGAGGAGGAAGAGAGGAAGAAGAAGAAGAGGAAACATAAACACTGACTAAACTAAAGACCAGCACGACAGCTACTGACACTCAAGCACAAACAAGGTCAGACAGCAGAGATGAGAGGTGAGGCCTACTGGCTGCTGCAGAGCCCACCCCTCATCCCCAAGGCCCAAGCATATTCCCTTTCCCCTCATGCCATCCACATCCGGCCACAAACTGTCATTCAGCTCCACATGGAGTCGCTGAGTTTCTGTCAGTTGTAACAAACAATCCCAAGACAACATCCTTGACACAAACAGGGACGTTTGGGGAGGAGGGGAGACTATTACCTTGTGTAAAAGATAGGTAACAAGTTTGTTCTTAGACATATGCAAGATGCCTTAGGAATGGGTAAATCTGCACAGCAGCCCAATGCTAAGAGAAGAATCCTCGGTGTCAGAAGGGAATCCAGTCTTGGGCAGAAGGGGTGCTGGGGCTGTGCCCTGAACAAGAATATGAATGGTCTTCACTGAGCAGGATCACCAAGCTCCAGACTAAAGGGAGAGCACAGTTTAGTAGGTACTTATTTCAGGGTAGTACCACAAGATCTCAGACAGTACTGGGGACAGTCTTCCCTAAAACCTCCCATTGTTTGGCTGGACTTTTGGGTTTATTAGGTGAATCTTTTTTTTTCTTCTAATAATTTATTAATTAGGTGCCTTCCATAAACAAAACATGGTTTAATTTCTGAACCCAACATCATTATCTAGAGAATTGAATCAGTGTTTAGGAGCACTTGTTGCCTTTACAGGGGATCTGGATTTGATTCCCAGCACCCACATGGTGGCTCACAACTGTCTGTAACTCCAGTTCCAAGGGACACTCAACACCCTCTTATGACCTCTGCAAGTACCAGGCATGCACATGGTACACTCTCTCTCTCTCTCTCTCTCTCTCTCTCTCTCTCTCTCTCTCTCTCGTGCACACATGTGCATGTGCAGGAACACATTCATACACATAAAATAAAAACAAATGATCTCAAATATTTTAATTGATTTTTCTGAAGTGTTGTATACGCACAAATGAGTATTATATGTTACAAAAATGTATAGTGATGAGATGAGCATGCCCGCTGGTCTACAGAAAGACACTCACCACAACCTTGGGGGCACTTTTATTCTTATTTTTACATCTTCAAATACAGCCAAGCACTACCCTAGTTATCTACTTGGTAGACCTTGGGCTTGTCTTTAATTGTTCATTTTTCCATCTGTATGTTGCAGACATGCAGTTCATGTAGGAATTAACACTACATGGAGTTAAGTGTGAGCCACAGCAGGCACAAGGACAATCCAGGTTAAAGCCTTGTTCCCTGCAGCTTGTAGAAGGGCTCCTCTGCCTCAGTCATGTCTGGCTCCCCACCACCACAGCAGAAACTACCAACTCGACAGTCCCCAAGTCCTTTATTGTCTTCTCGTCACCTTTCCCATTCTTGTATGTTCTAGAATGTATGTATATGCAGCCGCTTAGGGTATGTTCCCCTACCAACATGGTGTAACCAAACTGGAGGCATCAGCAATGGCAGTCTGGAGTCCCAGTCTTGTTTTTTTCCTGAGGCCTATCACCATGACAACAGATGCCTTCTTCTCTTTGTGTCCTCAGATGCCCTCTTCCCTGGTGCCAGCTTGCCAGTGTCCGACTCTTCTTAGAAGGACACTCGTCATGTTGGATAAAGGCCTAGCCTGTAACCTCATTTAACCTTAATTATCTTTTTAAAAACTAACACCACATACAATACAGTCACACAGAGGGTCAGTGCATCAAAATACAAACGGAGGCAACAGCTCAGTCATGCATACGCATAACCCTCACACACAGTTACACATACAGCCTCATAAGGTTGAGCCTATTTTGACATGTCTGATGATGATTAGACATGCCCCTATCTGGTCTTGTTCATTTGTGTCCCATCTGGTCTATTTTTTTTTTCCTCTTAGAATGTTACTTCACGGGTTCTCATCGCTTCTTTTTTTTATTATTTTAGAAACACTCTTATTTACATATCCATCCCCCCTCTCATCACTTCTTAATAATGTACTTAATAGAATAGATTTAGTTGCTTATTCATTCTCTTTTCCTCTGTTTCGCTAGAAGTGCTCACTCTCTATGATTCTTTAGTGATGCTCTGGCCATTGCAAAAGCCAAGCCAGGCTTTCCTATCCCCGCTCTTCCAGATACCAGTGCTGCTTATCTTCCACATCTCAAACTCTCACCACCAAATTCAGGACCGAATGGATAATGATTTGCAATTGCCCTTCTTAGTTATCAGTGCACGCTAGTTCTGTCTTCAAAACAGACTTGCATAAAAATAAACTAATTCTGTCATACTTTACATGTATTTTATTTTATTCATTTTATATCTCAGTGACAAACATACTCCACTATTCAAAAAAAGAAAGAAAGAAGAACAATGAAGTGGAAGGTGATTAGTAAGGAAAACAATGGTCCCCAAACAAATGAATGCAAAAGAAAGCTGAAAAGAAAATCCACCACAAGACCAAGTGTACTTGGTGTAATAATTAAAGAGGGTTTCTGAAGATGAAAATGTAGCTGAGCACCAAGGCTCAGGCCTGAAATTCCAGCATTTGGGAAGCAGAAACAAGGACTGCTGGGATCTCCGAGCTAACCTGGGCTACATGGTGAGTTCCAAGACAGCCGGGACACTGTTTCCAATGGTGATGGTAATAATAGTAAACTCTAAGGCTTCCCCTTGGGTTCAGGGGGAAGAAAGAAGAGCAGGGGCCTGGGAGGCACTGGGAAAGACAGCTTGAGCCACAGAGACAGGCCTAAAGATGGAGCAAGAGAGGAGAGACTATGACATCACCCATCTAGTCAGTTACCATACTAGACAGGTAATGATATTCATATACGGGTACTAGATACTCTAGTTGTGTTTCTAACACAAGGCCTGCCTACTCTTTGGAAGAACATGGGATCTAGAGGGTGGTGGACTGGGATTTTTTCTGCCACATCCCACCCTTCAGCTTAGACACCTAGACCTGTTAGGTGTCCAGGCACCCAACTTGTATCACAGAGGACCAGTGTCTCCCCAGGAGACTGAGGACTGGAACTGATATGTGGGATTTCCCCCTTTCCAGTCCCCTCATTCAATGCATCCATCGCCTTCCTGTCTTCATGACCCCACAGTTGCCCCCAACAAATTGCTCCCAATTCCTTAACCTGGGACCCCAACCCCACCCTATGCTGAGATGAAGCCTCTTGTCTATAGTACCCTAGCATTTTTCCTTTCTTTCATTTGCTTATATCCAATAAGCCACATGAAACATTACAGCAAAACATTACAGCACTGAAGTAAAAACGCTTTCATAACACTGTCCTGAAATATAAACAGAATATATGAACAGAATTATATAAACAGAATTCCTCTGTCCCCAAAAGACACCCTGAAAATACAACCTTCCACTCACGTCACTTACCCCACACTTTATATTTCTTTCTGCTTTTTTTTTTTTAAGTTTGTTGAAAGTCACAGGCAGAATCTTTCCCAATAAGATCAGATGAAACTTGTGAGGAGCTCACTGGTAGACTAAAATCTCCATTTGTTCTAGTTTCATTTCTGTCTGTAATGAAATCCCCTGACAAATACAGTTTAGGGGAGAGAGGAGTCTATTTCAGCTTACAGTTCCAGGTATCAGCCCATCACTGTGAGGGAGTTAAGACAGGAACTTCCAGCTGATAGCCACACCACAACCAGTCAGGAGCAGAGAGAAGTTAATGCATGCAAACATAGTCACTTGCTTGCTTGTTCAGCTCAGTATCCCCACTCATACATCTCAGGGTCCCCTGACCCCTGACTAGAGACTGGTAACATCCACAGTGGGCTGGCTCTTCCCACATAAACTAACCTAAGACAATCTTCAGGACAACCCAACATAAACACTCCCTCACGGAGGCTTTTTCCAGGTGATTCTAGGTTGTGTGACATTGACGAAGGTATCACCATCCTAAATCACCGAGTAGACTCTGGCTCCCCAGCTGTGCAGACACTGGCGCCAATACCTGACCCGTATATTCCCCAACATGGTAGGATGCCTCGAGGTGTATGGGGAAAACAAAGACTGCCTTAGAGCCTGTTGTCCAGTTCAGATTTGAAGCAAAGTGTTCCTGTTCAACCAGTTTGCCAAGCTCTGAGGCTAGTGTCCTGGTCCCTAGAGACTGTGGTAAAGATCTCACACTGTGTTCATCTGAGCAGCATCCAGGCTTCGGCCAGCTCCACAGTCCAACAGTCCTGTGCTCAGCACTTTCCTATTTATCTTTTGAGTTTTGCTGATTGATTGACACTGTTCTCTGCCATACTGCCATGGCACTGTTACTCGTGTTAAAACAGAATGCAGCAACATAAACAGAAGTATCACTGGTGAGTGTTATGCATAAAGCCACACCCCCTGCAGTGTGGGGTCACATTCTGGGGGACACTGGCATGGAACATACTCTCTATGCTCTTAGGAGAGTGGCTTCAGGGACTTTGAAAGACTCAAGTTGTTTGCTGTCAAAAACTTCCACTTGTTGACCATGGTCCCCTCCTGTTTCTTCCCATCCGGGAGGTTAAGTCAGCATACTCACATGTTACCCTTATAAACTGGAAGAAACCAGCACAGTGGTTTCTAATCATGTCAGGAAATCATTAAATACCAAGGACAGGGTTCTGCCATCTTTAAAATTCAGCCTGGAGGTGAGCCCATGGCTGGCACAATGCAGGTGCATGTAAACACATCACAGCCATGTTATATGCACACACAGCACTTTCACATGCCAGGGGGTCTGATAAGAATGATTTCCTGCTTCCTTTCTCTAATGAAGGCCTAATTATCGCCCATTTGCAGATCGAATAACTGAGGCACCAAGGTTAAAGGGCTGATTTCAATTTCCTGCACCTTAACTCAGAAAGCTGCATACAGTGTAGACTTCTGGAGCCAACAGCCCCTGAGATACCAGGCTACCTCGACTACAAAGGAGAAAAGTGCACAAAAATCAATTTTATTATGGAGATGAATAAATCATTATTTCCCGTGGAAGCCCTCTGTCCTGAAAGTTAATCAAATGGACTAATATTTAATTAGTCAGAGGTATCATAAACAAAACAGAAGCACTCAGCAGGCATGGGATGTCACAAGGAAAACCTGAGGCAACCAATTGCTTCATGGAGCCAGCATTGCTACCTCTGTACCTGTGTTTTCCACTGGGAAATGTCATGAGCTAGTTCGTTCCACAGCACTGTGTTTCGCTGCCTGGATTACCCACAGGACAGAAATTTCTGTGTTGACCTTGACCAGGTTTGGGAGAGGGAAAGATATTTCCATGAGCAAGTCAAGAGTTGTTTGTGAGAATGGCACACATAAAGGAACTTATAGGCTACCATAGTTAAAGAGTTACCAAAGCTACTGTGCATGGTTTTGCAGATTAGAAACACTCCTTGCATTTTGATAACTAGAGGAAGTGTGCTATGTGTAAATTCCATGAGGTATTACTTTATAGCTTACAAAAGGTGATGTATACCGAGGCAAGGTAAGTGACAAAAATAAGGAAGATGGAAGACCTCTACTCCCAGTCATGGCAAGCAACCCGTATGAGGACAGAACTCATGGGGCACAAAAGCTTAGTGATAATGGCCAATGCAAAGGCAATAACTGCAAGGAGAAATACTGAAGATCAAGTTTCCAGGAAGAGGGGTGGAGCATTGGGCAAAGCTCCATTCATCCCAGGGCATCAATCCTGTTGACTGCCCCAGAGCCAAAGAGCAGCTGGAACCAGGGCATCCTGAGGATGCAACGTCAGAGACAGACATACAGACATTGAAGAGAGTCTCTCAAATTCACGTCCACCAAGGACTTCAGAATGTGGCCTAATAAGTGAACAGCATCTTAGCAATGTTGGGCACACTCCAGTGAGGGCATCTTGATTGCATAGGATGAGACCTAAGTCAGTGGATCTTTAGAAGAGAGAAGGTCTCAGACACACCCTGAGAGAAGACAGAGAGACCATGAAGAAGTTGAGGCTTGTGCAGGCCTGGAGCACCAGGAGATGTTGGAAAGCACAGATGTCAGAAAGACAAAGTTCAGAATGTTCCAGAGCCTTCAGAGAGACGCAGTGCTGCCAACACTTTGACCTTGAACTTTGAGGAATCGGAAAACAAATTTCTGTTATCAGGAACTCCCTTGTAGGGTCTTGTGTCACAGAAGCTCTTAAGAGCGAGATCATACGCAGCGGGACTGCTTCTGGCAGCCACATCGGTGCAGACTCTTCAGTGGAAGAGGAGCTGGGTGCCCGGCATCCTCCTACGTCAGCATTAGCAGTCCCTGCATAACCGCAGCTCAGGCTGACCTCAGATGCACTTCAAGCTGCTCACTGATCCCTAAGCTCAATGCCTGCTCTCACCAGCAAGGCTACCTGAGTTCTGAGTTCTGCCTAGTACCATTTTGTCCCTCTCTCCCAATGCCTCTGGCCCGGTGGGGCTATGTCCCTCCCACATGCCTCAACCTCCCTGACTTTCCCTCCCCTGGAACTGTTCTTCTCTACCTCACAGAGGTAGGTGATGGATGCAAAGGGTTCATCTAGGTCAGCCAGCCAGCAAGCAGAGGGACCAAACAGGAATCCCAGGGTCCTGCTCCATCCAGTCCCATTTTCACAAAGCCACACTGGTAACACTGCCTATACATAGGAAGTATCAAAACCTCTTTAGCAAGTTGCTCTCTGATGACTCTTAACATAAACCCCCTGTATCTTCCTACATCCTAGGCAGAGGAACTAGGTGTATGGATGGCACCACAAGTCTTTTCTGATGCTAAATCATATTTGATTTCCCACGGATTTTATTTGAAGCATCAGTTCTGCTACATGACCAATGTGTTGCCAGTGACATCCAATAATATTGATTTGAACATTGACCTGGTATCTGCAGGAACTCTCTCACTCTGTTGGCTCATTTCAATTTATAAATTAGTATTTTAAGAAATATACTACATACAAATGCTGGTTGAGACAGCCCATTTCATTTCCTACCTAGTTCTCTAATGATACAAAGTAAGATGACTGCTGGCTCCTCCTCCTACATCATATGACATCCAGCCTGATGACAGGGGTCATCTGCCCACAGGGGGCTCTGGGCCTGCAGAAGTGTTCCTTCTAGGGAAGTGCTCACATTGGCAACAAGACCTCCCAATAGCCAATGTCTTGATGCTGAAGGAGGTTAGAAGGATCCTTCTCCAGAAGGACAGGAAGACAGAGGCTGACCATATCTCTGGGTGAGTACCAGGTGTTGGTGCAAACAGAGAGAAGCAACATGGTCAGCTCCCAGATCACTCAGTCCTCAGCTTGAGTAGTAGCTTCTCATTCTCTTCCAATCCAGCCCCAGATTCAATTTCTGTGCGAGGCTCCGCCTCTCCACCTTCCTCCCACTGCTTTCCAGGTTGGACATTGGCCATGTTTCTCCCACAAGTACCGAAGCACCATTCAAGGGAGCCATCCTTAGCCTTGACTCTGACTATGTCTGCAGCTCCCAGAATAGTGCTTGGATCACGGTAACCATGGCAACGTCCCCAAACTACAAAGCTTGCATCCTGTCATTTTCCTGACCAATCTTTCTCATTGACTAAACATTTTAGTTTTTACAGTCTGACCTTGCCAGATGGCAGGAATTTCATGGCACACAGACCAGTGTCTTCATCATGCATTTCCTCACCCTCCATGGGTATAATTATTTTCATTTCTGCTCAGAGTGACCAGAAATTTCCCATCTGCCAAAAACTCACTCTATTCTGGCAGAACCTCTCCTCTACTTCTCCTCATCACTCTCCCATCATCCCTTTCCATCCTCGCATTCCATCTTCCCAGTCTATATTCTCTTGTCTGTAACTTCAGTTTCTCTCTCCTCCCTGTCAAGTCCCCATCCCATCCAGTGGTCCTATCTAGAAAACAATCAAGTGTGTTTTGAATTGAAGCACCCATCTCATTTCCACCTGTACTGGACATTCTATGGAAAAGCATGTCAGAGCCAGACAATTGGGCTCCTGAAAAGCATGGTCAGGTCACAACTGCACCAAAACAGGATAGCGCATGCCTGCTCAAACTTTTAGTCAGCTCCACCATCTGCACTATGTCAAGTAGTCATCACCAACACATCACTCAGCTGGAATCCACTCTAGCATCTTCCTGTTTTTTCCCAGGCTGTAGGGGCCTATTTGAAATATAGACGGGCTGTGTATGGCCACACTGTGAGAACTTTCATCAAGCTGACAAATTTCAAACCTGATCTTGCTCCCAACTCCTCCCTGAGTCCTCACACCGCCCTCTTTGCTCGCCCTCTGCCTTGGGTCTCATTGTCTTGAAGATGAGCCTTACACAGGCCAGACTTGGATGGATGGGTAGCTATCCTCCCCCCACAGACACTTACTGTATCAGCCCCACTACTTTCTGACTTCTCACCCATTAAACTCCCCCTTCAACTCCCTTCCTTAGGAATGGCTCTCCACCAAGTACCCTCACTGCTAATTCCCCCTCGATTATGCATCCCTACACCAGTTTAATCCCCAACTTCCAACTGTACAATGACCTTTCAAATCCCTGTCCTTTCTCCTCTGCTGTCCCTAGGACCTCAGGACCATCAGTTCACAGGCAGAGGGAGCAACAACAGCAGAAGCTGCTCAACCTCAAGGTCCAGCTTCCAAAGCCACATGATGCCTGTCAGGTATCCCATGGGCATATTGCCTTCACCTCGGAACTGAGATTCAGGGGTTCTTCAGTAGAAGGGTATTCTGGGTGGCCTTGCAGCATATATCTTAGCAACTAACGACAACTGAACCATGTTACTCTTGATCATGCAAGTTCACCATGTTACCTGTGACTCTTGCTCATGGAAGTTCAATAGGAGCAAGTTCAAACTCAAGAGCACGTGCACAGTGAAAGGAGTGTGCTGGAAAGCACAGCCCTCATGTCGGCACGGATCTATACTGTAGGGCTAGTGCCAACACAGAACTTAAGTGATGCACAGACCTCATACATTTTTAATAATCAAGACCACAGGAAATGTATCCGGGAGAATGTGTTGTTGGCAACTGTAATGCATGCCCCTAGGTTTCTCATAACATTGTCATTTAACCCAATACACCAAGTCCTAGGGAACTAATTCTAACACCCAAGTGTTCAATTCACTTGGGATGGATTTGTTAGGGAAAGACAAGCAGGAAGCAATGCTGGTGCTTTACATTAACAATAGAACACCAAGTTTTCCGTTAGAAATTCTCCACCTCATCTAGTGATGCCTACCCAGCATTGGGGTAGATGAGATGCATGTGGAGAAAGAAAAATGGGTTCTCCTGGCCTGGAAGGCAGAGACTGAGAAAGCCAGGAGGTTGAACCTCACAGGTGGCCAGGGAGGTGAAGGTCCCTGCAGCAAAGACAGGAAGAGGCAAGCCACCATGGTGCCAGCAACACTTCAGTGAAGAAGCTGGGGTAAAAGTTTTACTAATAAGCTGCATAGCTTGCAAGAAAGGGGAGAGAACATGCATTAGGGGGGTCAGGGTTGTGTCTGTGAATGACTGAGCTCCCAGGAGGCCCTTCCCAACACCAATAGTTGCTACCATTGGCCATTTAATTTCTTTGGGTAGGAGAAAGTGAGGGAAAATGGAGGGAAAGAAAGGAGAGGAGAGGGGAAGGGAGGAAAAGGGAAATAAGAGAGGAGGAGAGAGAGGGGAAGAAGAGAATGAGGGAAGGGGAGGTCTTTGTACGTCATTTTTTTTTAAAGATTATGGAATTACAAAGATATCTAGGTTACAGCTGAATCTACACAGAGCATCAGAATTAGATTATGGTCCAGCAGCCATGAGGATCACAGTGACTCACCCACTGCCATTGATTTCCATTGCAGAAATGTATGAGATGGTACCCAATATGCCACAGCTTCATCTTACGATGAGATGGCATTGAGTGCAGTGGTAATGACCGATGGTGGGGACAGTACTTGGCATTCCATCATGCTCAATGGCTACTTACTTCATCAAAGCTATGTGATGTTCAGGGAAGAAAGCCTGGGCCAGTGCAGGTGACTTCTGGGTATACTTCCAACCTTAGTGCCACAAGATGACTGCAACCTGTCATCTACTCAAAGACAGGAGGTGACAAAAATGTTAGCAAGGAATGCTGGGAAACGGTGGCACCCAGATGTGATACAGCCCTTGCACTCAGGAACTTACTGCAGATGTGATAGCCTGCGCAAGATTGGCTTGTCACCATGTTACTATGCATGGAGAAGGGACTCGAGAGACGTGCCTCATACTGAGGGACGCCCTCTAGACAGTAAGTGTCTGCTAGCTGATGGGGGTGTCACTTTGGTCAGTGCCATAGCTGATGATAGGTTGTGTATGGCCTAGTTAATAAGCTCCCCAACCATGCTCCTATAAGCAACCTTTACTAAACTCAGTGGGTCACAAAGATCTGCGTAGGAGGATACTTGCTAAAGAAGTTATCCCAGTGGAAGAGAGGGGAGGAGTGAGAGGGGGTGATGGAGGGGGTAAAAAATGGTATATTCATACATGATGCTGTCAAAGGGTGAAAATAAATATGTACAAATAGAAAGCTGTTTAGCTGTCTCCCATTTCTTGCTTTCTAACAGCTATGGGAACAATTGGTTGCCCATTTCCCCTTAGAGCCATTACATGTTTCCGGTGCCACAGATGCCCCTCTGTGTCATGAAAGCACTTGACCCATTTAGGAAGCCTGTCTGTGCCTGATTAGAGCACTTGATATTTCCATGGTATTTCCACTCCTGTGGCCACTCGCCCCGCTGTTTCCTCTACATCACTGCTTGTACCACCTTCAGACCTAAGGGAAGGAATGACTTCCCCATGAGCATGTTGCAAAGCCCAGTCAACTTCCTCTCCAGCCAGCCTCTTTTCATGCCCACTCTAAGCTCTAGAGACAAAGGATGAGGTCACAGTAAGAGCTGTGACCCCAGGCTTGCATGATGAAGCCCAGGATCTCCGTGTGACTGATCTTGGAAAGAGGTTCTCTAAGGAGCAATTCAGGGTAAATGAGGACATGAGAATCAGGCCCTAGCCCAGCAGGACCACTGTCCTAATACAAAGATGGCAGGAGGGCACATGCACAGAACAGAGACACTTGAGGTCACAGAAGAAGGCTACCCGCCAAGAGAATAGGGCTCCCAAAGAGGAACTGAGCTGGCATGTGATCTCAGACCTGCAAGGAGACAGTGCTCTGTTGTCTAAGCCAGCAGCCTGTGGGGTGTTGCTATGGTAGCCTCAAGCATGACATAGGAACCAACCTACCCTTTCTGTTGGGTGCTGTGGCCTCTCCCATCACACTGTGTGGACATAGTACAAATACATGTACTTCAAACTAAACAACTTCACCTCCTACTGCTTACAGACAAATCGAGGGACAGACCAGGAACCATCAGTTTAATGGGGGTAAAATCCATACCATAAAATGATAGTATTTTTAAATCAAATTTAATGCAATTATTAATCATAATTTTTGAGAATAATATTACTTCATGCAAAATTTTTTAACATTTCCAGAAATATGGTGAAACAGAAGAATAGTGTTGAAATACTTCATCAATCACATATTACAGTGGATATTAATTAACATGTACTCAAACTCTCATAATCCTATTGTATCAAATAAGCAGTGGGACAAATGAGACTGGAAGAGCTGATTGGGTGTAGGTACAGAGTCACATTCCATCATCTTCCTCTTTTATCAGTCACCATGTCCTTTTTCTGTGATCATTTTAATCTTTGGGAATAGCTACAGATACTGATTTCTCTTAGTTTTGCATATGCACACACATGCATGCAGAAG
Source organism: Cricetulus griseus (assembly GCF_003668045.3). NCBI lineage: Eukaryota > Metazoa > Chordata > Mammalia > Rodentia > Cricetidae > Cricetulus > Cricetulus griseus. The sequence goes on along the minus strand of NW_023276807.1, from coordinate 69,719,334 downwards.
TACATGCCCAACACATACACATGGATAGAGTATGAGCATTGGAAATATAGCCTTCATTCTCACTGCCATATTTCTCAAGTTCAACTCTCACATCCAAGTGTAATCCAAGTGGAAACTCATCAAGGTTTGGTGTTAACTTTCTGGATAGCTTGGTCCCCTACTCTCTGGAGATCGCTATGCCCCTGAGTGTAGTGAACCCCTCACTACACAACCGTGAGATTGTTCCGTATTCACAGTGGCCTCTAGATAGAGGGCATGTCTACATTCTGTTCATTTTGAAATCACTTTTGTTATTTTCCTGACGTCTATGGCCCTGAGTCATCTCACAACAACCATGTCTTGCTCTCACTTCTCTGCCTCTTCACTGGTTTTTCTTTTTCTTCCTATGATACCTCACCCACCTCTCCTTCTTAAAGAAACTGACTCATTTTGACCTTAACTGGCTTGGTACTATATACCTCAGAAAAATCATGCAAATTCCATGAAGTTCATCCCCCTCTCTGGAAGACACAAAGAGAATCCTATGCCCACTTTCACCTGGTTACACTGAGCTCTTCATCTCCAGTTCAAAGTCCCTTTGGCCTCCTTCTTCCTTCTCTGTAAAGCCCACCCTGAAACATCTCCAGCCATCTCTTGTTCCTGAAGCCAATAAACTACCTAACTCCATCCATCCTGGGTCTTTTTGTTTTGTTTTTTGTTTTTTAGATTTTTTATTTGAATTAGAAACAAGATTGTTTTACATGACAATCCAAGTTCCCTTCTCCCTACTGTCCTCCCCTACCACCTGCCCCCAACTAAAACCCTACCTATCACATATCCTTTCTGCTCTCCCTGGATGGTGAGGCCTTCCATGGGGTGTCATCAGAGTCTATCATATCCTTTGGGATAGGGCCTAGGCCCACCCCTATGTGTCTTGGCTCAGGGAGTATTCCTCTATGTGGAATGGGCTCCCAAAGTCCACACCTATGCTAGGGATAAGTACTGAACTACTACAGGAGGTCCTGTAGATTTCCGAGGTTTTCTCAATGAAATCCATGTTCCTGGGGTCTGGATCAGTCCCATGCTGGTTTCTCAGCTATCAGTCTGGGGACCAAGAGTTCCCCGATGTTCAGGTCAGTTGTTTCTGTGGGTTTCACCAGCCTGGTCTGGACCCCTGTCTTTTTTTTTTTTTTTTTTACTTGCATCTTTCATACACATCACTTTTCAAAACTCTGACTCACTTCTCACAGTTCTAACTTCTTAACTACATTTATTGCAGCCTTTTTTCCTAATGTGTCTTACACAATATTATATGTTCTTCAGCCTCCATGTATCTTTATCCCCCAGAGTCAACACTGCTAGGTTGGCTATAAGAAAGGTGGGAGGCATGACAGAGCTGTTAGTAAGCTTATGTGCCACAATAACCTAGACGCTCCTCTGGCAATTGGCACTTAGAAATGGGTGCAAAAGACCTGTGGCCATGAAACATTGTCAAGAGATGGGCCAGATGTATGGACTATTGGTGCCTCTCATCTGAAAGCCAGGTCTATCCACAACACCAGCATATTGGGAGCTGAGTCAGCCCTGTAACCCTGGAAACTAGCTTGCTGCAGGAAGCAAGAGTGAACTTGGGAGATGCAGAAGTAGCCACTGGGGATTAGGTTATGTAAGGACTAGGAACTTAAGTTTGGAGAGGCTAATCTCAGGAAACATGAAATGGAAAATGTCAGTGGGATTCAAATACCTCTCTAGGTACAAGGTCTGGAGCAAGACCACACTGGAACCAAGCTAGAGAGGGCTGACCATGCAGTGTGCCCACAACAGTCATTGTTAGAGTTGTCATCCTTCAGAAAGGCACAGGAAACACAACCCATACAGCAGCCCCTCCTTTCCCAGGCGATAAAATGGGTAACGTCCCTTAGCATTTCAAAGAAACATCTCAGACAGAAACATTTTCAGTGTAGGACCCCAGCCTTCTTACTCCACACTCTCCCTATTTTAGAAAACTTCTCAAGCCCTCAACATACTTTTTACCTTTTCTGTGACTTTTGCCAACTCATCCCAACCCTGACCAGTGTTACCATTGGTCTGCCCTCTTCTCCATGGGTGTTTTCTGGATCAAACATGCCCACTGAACCTCGATCATCTGGATTCCCATAGCAGCCCCCGTCTGAACAGTTCATCTCCTGGTTAATCATGCACGCATCGCATTGAGATAATTGTCTGCCTGTTTGGAGCCTGTCTTTAACTTCTCCTGTGACTGTGGTTGCACTGTCCTGAAAGCTGTTGAGACCAGACTTTGCTTAATAGTCGGTGGGCTTTGCTATAAATTCTTCTTTACTTTAAGACAAGAAGACTTGAGTGAAAGGTGCATAGGAGTAGGGGCTGTAGACAGAAGACAGATTACAGCTGCATTTTTTTCTACTTACCACCCCTCTGTTGACAAGACAGCCTTTGCTCACCTCTGCTCCCAAACTCCCAAGAGAGTTAAAGAGTTGAGTAGGGTGACTGTCCAGGTATGAGATGTATCAGTCACACAATTTGTGGTGATTTTAAAGAAAATGGCCCCCATAGGGAATGGCACTATTAAAAGGTATGGCCTTGTTGGTGGAAGTGTGTCATCCTGGGGATGGGCTTTAAGGTCTCCTGTGCTCAAGCTATGCCCAATGACACAGTTCATTTCCTGTTGCCTGTGGATCAAGGTGTAGAACTCTCAGTTCCTTCTCCAGCACCTTGTCTGCCTGCACGCCTCCATGTCCCACCATGCCACGATGATAATAGACTAAACCTCTGAAACTGGAAGATACCCCTAGTAAATGTTTTTCCTTTATAAGAGTTGCCACAGTCATGGTGTCTCTTCACAGCAATAGTAACCGTAACTAAGACACAACTCTAGGAGAGGGATCTTGAGGTGGCCTAGATCCCAGTGGCCTGTCATCCTCTCTTAAATCCCTTACTGTGCAGAGGTGTGTGTTCCTCTGGACAGTGTAAAGCCAAATGATTATCCTGCCTGTTGTACTCCCACAATGGGGGCATGTGGGCTTCCAGGAAATCTGATCCAAGCAGCGTGCTGTCACCCACAACACCAGGTCAGACGAGTGAAGCAGTCATTGCCCCTCAAGAAAGTGTAGCTCCCAAAGTCTGAGTTCCTGGGAGCATTTGATGACAAAAGGCAGCCGTGATCTTATGGGCTTCTGAGAGCGTTCCTTGCTGGTAGAGAAAAACAATGGCATATTGACAGACTGGTTCTTTTCATAGCCTGACACCAGTCTGTGCTGTTCAGAAGCAGGAGAAACACAGGGTACCAACTCTTCACATTTCACATTTGTGTTCCCTAGGAGAAGAGCGCTTAGTCTGGCCAGGGTTGAGGAGAGATTAGACATCATTTCCCTCTGTCTCATCCTGTCTAACACTGTCAGCCACACACATGGTTTTTTCTCACCTATTGTTGACCTGAATTTCTTTTCCCCACAATCCCTTTCATGTTTCTCCCTCCCCTCACCCTCCCACTTGTAAGCTCTTGAGTTTTTAATCTTGGAAGGCATCATTTATTTGTGCAGACACTTTGTTAGGGACAAGGCCAACCTGGGTCAGGTGCCTGTTTACTGTATGACCTCCTCCTCCCTGTCCTCCCTCAGCTCAACTCTGGCTGTTTTTTTCAGTGGGATTTTCACCGCTGTTTACAAGGTCTGTGTAATAAATTCCAGTTGTGCAATAGGTACCCACAAACACCAAAAAGGCAACACATTTACGTGTGTGTTTGTTTGGTGCAGCAGTCTTGATTACATAACTGCCAGCAGCCGTGTGCTTGAAAACACTGATTTCTCTATGTACTGGTGTCCCTATCCAAGGCTCTAATAATAAGGACAGAAGCCTTTCCAGGTCACAGGGGGATGACCTTCCTCACCTTCTGGCAGTTTTTATTCTTCTCTCTTTGGGGAAAATTACAGGCTAAGGAAGATGATGGAACTGTGCAGACCTCTACCCATGACAGTACATGCACTGGAGTCTCCAACTTACAGAACAAATACTCCTGTTGATGTGAACAGCCATCGAAGATTCTAAAATTAGTTAGAAATATAGTGAGTTTTGTTTGATGTTAACTGTAGATAATTGATGATCTGTTTCGGGGGAGGGGGTGGAAATCAGTTCCTTTATTACTTACTTCCCTTAGTAAACCTACAAGAAGAATGGAGACTGTGTATGGGAGGTGAGTGGGAAGGGGCTGGCGGGAAGGTACCCTGAGGGCACAGTGGCGTGTGAAATAGCAAAGAGAACATCCACCTGAGTCAGGCTGCAGCCTGGAGAGAGGTTCTGAGCCCACATCTCCTGAGTTCATTTACTCTCTGCAGAAGTTGATCTTAATTGTCAGTTTGAGGAGATTTTAATCACTATGGAAACAAATCTCTGTGCGTGTCATTGAGACAGTTTCTAGGCTTGGTTAATTGAGGTGAGAAGACCCATCCTGGGTGTGAATGACACTATCTCATCGTCTGTGTCCCAGTCCAAATAAAAAGGAAAAAGTGAGTGAGCACCAGCATCTACTGCTCCCTGCTTCCTCACTGCTATGCAACTCAACCAGTTGCCTCACTCCCCTGTGCCCATGACCTTTTCACCATCACCAGGGTAGACTGTCCCTCAAACTGTGAGCCAAATCTTTCCTTCCTACAGTTTCTTTGTCAGGTAGTTTGTCCAAGTATCAAGACAAGTACCTAACACACCAGAAGACTCTTCCTGTGAGGTCTAGAAATGGGTACCATATACAGCTGGTAGAACCTCTCAAATAACTGGAAACACGACTCAAGAAAACTTTTCCTGACACCTGAGACTCAAGGAAATTAAATCGAGTGAACCGTGTGCAATGATAAAGGATCGGATGAAGACAAGTATGCATCTAAGTTCCTCGTGTGGAGCTTAAAGTGTTGAGCATTGGGGATACAGCCCCCAGAACAGCCTTGCAGGGCTGGGTAGGACAGTGGTGAGATGGAGTAGAGCCATGACTACCCTGACAGAGATGGAAGAAGCTGCATCTCAGCCCCTGGAGCTCTCAGGACAACTTGGACCTGACCCAAGGTAGGTCCACCTAAATTAAATGCCTACTTCATATCAGGGAACCCGTGGGCTCAGGAGGCTCCAACTCCTCCATAGTTCAAAGTGTTGAGCATCTGCCTGAGATAAGAAAGACAGAAAGATGCTCTTCAGCCTAGAAAGCCACACTTAACACTAAACTGTCTGTGGGCTCTAATCTGCCATCATCTAATCTAAGCATCAACACAGTCTGCCTTACAGCCACCTTGACAGCCCCACTGTGCCACACCCTGCACAGCTCCCACTGCTCTGCCTGCAGCTCTCTGATGTCAATGTTGGCACCTCACTGGGTACAAGTTACACACACACACACACACACACACACACACACACACACACACACACACACTCAGCCCCTGTATCAATCCCTAGGTATGACACAAAGAGTGATAACATGAGTAGCTCTAGCAACAGTCATCACTTCTCTCATAGTTCTAGAAGACTGAAGTCTGAGGTCAAGGTGTAGTCAGGGCCTTACTACTTCCACATCTCTGGGGAGGATTCTCCTGCCTCTCTTGGCCACCAGCAGAGGTTACAATCTGAACCTCTGGCTTGTGGACACAGTGCCCACCATCAGCGCTTTTCTTCTTACTCAGGCAGCTGTGTGTGGATATCCTCTTCATGTAAGTGCTGCTCTTGGCCTGCCCACTACCCCAACCTGCATGGTGCTAATCTGAGCACATTAGCAGAGACGCTCTTCACAAGTATGGCCACATGCTATATGGAAGTGTCCCTCAGAGAAGCTGTGCAGCCCACACTGCCACTCACACTGACTCGTCACTCACAGCTCTATACTGGGCATCTGCAGTTCCCTCCGCCAGCTGCAGCCTCTGAGTTCCTGGTCTCACCTCCAACATCCCATTTCACCTTACAAGGTCCCTGTTGAGTCCCCAGTACAGTCCTTAATTTCCTCTAATGTACATTATGTTGGCAAATAGCTATGTGCTGTTTGAGCTCATGGAGAAGCTGTCTACAGAAGTGGGGTTTGCTCTCATACTTCAGATGGAAGTGTGTTTCTGTCAAGTGTCTTCCAAGACCTCTGTCCACAAACAAAACAAACCCTGCCCTGGCTCAGGCTGTCCCACCACCCCCCTCCCTAGAGTCTCAGAGTTTTTAAAAACATTGTGTCTTTGGGAACACCTAGAAGGAAAACTGTTTCCAACAGAGGTTACTATGTTTTACTATAAGATGCAAAAATGCCTTCAGTGACAAAGCTGGGAGCTAATCCATGGAGCCGGTTGAGAGGACCCTCACAATCAGAAACGCCAACTTCCCCAGTCAGTTTCAGCTGGACATCCAGAATGTTCAATTTTGTGATGTCATCTTTCTGTTTTTCTTTGTTCTTTTACTTGGAAGTCTCTTTTACACTCTGCCTCACTCTGGGCTCTATCTCAATCAAGAGCTGCAGCCAGCTGCCTCAGTGGAACCTCCCTGGTCAGTTTCTGCTTCATGTTTGAAGATCCTCCTCCCCCATTTAATGTTGCTATCTTATTTTTGTTCTTTCAGTTCAGCAACTCCAGTTATGTCTGCTGCTATGAGCATATGCCTGGTTGGTGTACTGCTGTCTGGTGCTTCTCTGATACTCACTATTCTTTCTCCCTCTCCCTCTCTCTCCTTCTCTCTCCCTCTCTCTCCCTCTCTCTCTCTCTCTCTCTCTCTCTCTCTCTCTCTCTCTCTCCCTCTTCCTCTCTCTCCTTTTTCTCTTTCTCTTTCTCTCTCCTCCCCCTGATGCCTGAAGATCAAGGTATAGCTCTCAGCTGCCTCCCCCAGGATCATTGCCTACCTGACAATACCTTCTGCTATGATGATCATGGACTAACCCTCTAAAACTGTAGAGCAAAGCCCCAACAAAATCTTTTCTCCTGTAAGTTGCCTCAGTCATGGTGTCTCTTCACAGCAGTAGAGCAGTGACTAAGACAACTTTGTTCACAATCTGCTTAATAAACTCACTCATTCAAAACCAAAACCATAGCTACCATAGACCATTCTCTGGGTTGGACAGAACACCTCCTTGACACAGACATGTATTGGTGGGTTCTGCTTGTAGCCAAGCAGGTAAGTGTCTCCATAGATGGCTTGGGTTTTAAGAAATGGTGATAGATATAAGGTACCAAACGTCTGGGGTTTGAAGTTAACTCATTCGTGACAGAAGCACAGTTTTGCCGAGTAACATGCCTGGGTTTGGGGCTGCTATTTGTCTACAGTGGTGTCTCTCAGAAGATATCTTCCCTAAACCATAGTCTACATAGGTGTGGACACATGGCAGTCATCTGAAGTCCCCAAAAATATGGCATAGTATAGGATCTTTGCCTCTTGGGGACATCAGCCATTTCCAAAGTGGGGGGGGGGTGCTACTTAAGCAATTATCCTCCTGTGCTGTTTATGGAAAGGGGCCTGGAGAGCAGTTTCATCTTTCCATGTTTGTTTTCCTTTAACCCAAGTGAGCAGGTCTTAGCATACAATCCTCTTGGTTAAAATCTAATGGGTTCCTGGGGTCATAGAAGCACACTGTGAGGATTAGAGCTTTGAAAGTCATGGGGTGAGTGAGGTCACAGGATGACCAAGGTTTCTCTCATGACTTTGTTAGTTTCTGGAGGCAAAAGAAAAAAGACAAAGAAATGATCCACTGAGTGGGTGTGAGGATGGATACCATCCTAGGCACTGCACATCAAATACTGGGAAGGAAAAGTCACCCTCCAACACACCAATAGAAGGTATTTAAAGTCAAGCATGATGGTGCATGTCTTTAATCCCAGCACTCAGGAGGCAGAGACAGGAAGATCTCTGAGTTCAAGGCCAGCCTGGTCTACAGAGCGAGTTCCAGAACACCCAGTGCTACCTACCCTAAGAAACCCTGTCTCAAAAAACCCAAAGGAAAATAAAAAAGAAAGAATTGAAATGTCTGTGAGTTAATAGACAAAACATGTATTAACTTTAACACAAAGGCGCTTAGTGTCTCAACTGCCCTCAAGAGCATTCCTGGCTGTTTGCAAAAGGTAGCAGGCCCGGCTTGGTTTCACTCTGCAAATAAATCAACATAACAGGAGCAGATATTTCCTCACTGACACACCAGTCTGTCTATCCTTGGTTGATGCCTCCACAGTGTTTGGCATTCGTGTCTGTGAGTGGCTGGACGCCAGGCTCACAGATGTCTGTCGTGATAGCTTGTGTCCAGGAGCAGATATGTACACTGCTCTTGATCTTTAATCAAAACCAATCTGCCCTTTGTGGGTGACAGCCTGGTTCCTAGAGCTCATCCTTCCATGAGGAGTGACAGAGGGTGACATCTCACCCCATGCTCCCTGTGGGCTGAGCTCTGCAGGGGTCAAGACACAAAGCCTTCCAGCTGAGCTCTGAGATGCCTAGCCAAGACAAAGAGGATCTTAGCAAATCTTCACCATGAGCCACTCTTCCCAGAAGGCCCTTCCCGAGGTCCCAGCAGTCACCAGTACCTCCCCAAGTTGATCCTCCCATAGATGTGCAGCTCAGGGCAACCCAGGGCTCTCTGGAAGTATTGCTGATCCTTCATAGTGCTCTCTAACCATAGTGAATAAACTCTTAAGAAATGATTCTGGAAAGGACAACCCATTCTCCACGCACGGGGTTTCTGAGCACAGGGATTTCCTTCTCTCATGGATGAGAGGGAAGGCAGCCATGAGAGCTGATGCTTGGTCAGGAGACAATAGGCAGGAGACAAAGCTCTACAATGAGCCCTAGGTCTAACTCAGAATCCAGCCTCTGCCATTGGCCCTTGACCTCCCATTGTGCTTCCTTGGACTTCTGTTTCAAATGTGTGGAGTTGTCCAAGGAATTATTGAATAAGGAATCAATGAAACTCCTTGTTAAAATACTTTTTATGCATCATTTGTTATATTTTATGTATATAGATGTTTTGCCTGCATTTATGTCTGTGCACCACATGTGTGCCTGGTACCTGCTGAGGCCAGAAGAGGGTGTATCAGATCCTCTGGTGCTGAAGTTGCAGACAGTTGTGAGCTGTCAATGGGTGCTAGGAATTGGAAGAACCTGGGTCCTCTGAATGAGCAGCCAGTGCTCTTAACTACTGTGCTATCTCTCCAGGCCCTCAATGAAACTTAAAGCCAATGTATGTCACCTTCTTGGGAGCTCAAGGTATACAAACAGAAGCACTCACTGAGATAATGGTCAGGTATAAGACACACTCTCTCACTGCAATCTCCCAGGAGTCATGTACGAAAGGGAGACTCATGACACCGATCAACAGCAACCAAAGTAGTTCTATCCATTTGGGTTCTCAACAACTACTTGCTGGCCACCACACAGAAAGCTCTGTTTAAAGAACAGAGATTATATGAACCAGACACCTGTTGCCATGAGCAAGCACCCAGGACAGATATGAGCAGGGCAGGGGTGAGGCTAGTGAAGGTGTGAATTGATGCCAGGAGGGCTTGCCACACTCTGAAGAGCCTCTATGCTGAGACATGGATGTAAAGAGACGAGAGTGGTCTTGACTCTAATTTAGAATGTCACCATCACTCCAGAGAAATTATCAGGGCTAGGACGGCCTGAGACCAGGTCTGAGTCCAAAAGCAAGGTTCCTTCTAGCCAGGGTCTTAGTGGAAAGGAACAGAGAACAGCCAAGCCATAGGGAATGAAATGAGAGCACTGGATGATCAAAAACATAGAAGCTGCAGCAGAGAAGAATGGAGGTTTCCAGGGCTGGAACTGAAGGAAGGTGTGGACCACACTCAGGGAGGTCCTGCTTCCTGTCCATTTGTCTACTGTCACTTTCATGGCTGTGGTCCAATGACCTCTTCCTTACAAAAACAGGTTTCTGGCCTCATTGGACCTATAGGCCATAGTTTACTGACAGAGAAAACCATCATGGGTCAAAGACTGCACACCTCTGTAACATGATTTGACAGCCCTCACGTGTACATGGGGCAATAAATCTTTCAGAAAGAGACTTCTCAATCAGGGATCCAATGGGTAGACCTACATTCAGGGGTTCAGGAGGTCTGCTATGCCTTTAAAATTATAAGCAAACCCTTATGCAACTGTTATCCACAGATTTCTAATCCATAATGGCCTGGTGCCCAGAAGGTTAAGGGTGAACAAAACAAAACAAAAACCCACTGGTAAATATCAGACTGAAAAATCCTCATTCTTTCACATGATGACTACATCAGTCACCCTATAAAATTACCCAGTAATAACACTCCCTGGATCCTAGGTCCTTCATGACATCCTAGAGCCCCAAGGCCTCCAGTGGCAAGCCATGGGAGCAGCCTTCAGGCTTCCACAATGCGACTCTTACCTCTTCTCTTTTCTCGCCTACCACCAGCCCCATTCCCAGGGCCCATGGAGCTTCCTTCCCAGGAGTATCAGCAGCTCTTAGAGCAAGCAGGAAATAAAGTAAGATTACTCATAAGTTGAGATGTTCTCAGAAATTCCTTTTTACAGTTGTTTTGTTTTTCACTTGGCATGCCAAAAGCCACACCTTACAAACGCTTCCAAGTTCAGCTTCTCCAGCTGTCAAGTTCCAAACACAACCTGGGTTGTATATATGATCTAGCCAGGGCATTGACAACTTCCAGAAACTTAACAAAAACAAAAAAGTATCATGCACACATTCAACCCAAAAGGAAAATCAAAACAACACAGAGCTGTGTGAATGCCAAGGACATTAAAAGAAAAAAAGAAGAAAAAAAACTGAAAACCTGTCAGTAAACACCTTCAGAGAGAGAACAGAGTTGGAAAAATCATATCCCTAAACCTTCCAGAATCTTAAGGACTTTAACAAACACAAAACAATTAACACAGCGTTGAAGAAGACAGGAACCTAAGCACTGAAATTCCCCAAAATGAGAGCTTTCATTGGAGTTATAGTCTCAGGACAGACAGACACTAGTGAAAACAGGGCAGATAATCCAGCAAGAGACCCACACCAATAAAGTTAAGGACCCCTAATGAAGACCCGCAAGCTATACAATGAAGGAAAGAAAGAAGGCACTTTCAGCAAATGCTGGGAAAACTGGACTGCATGTTTTTAAAAACAAGTCTAGAAAGATTTCATGAAAGTTAGCTCTAACTGGTTCACAGACCTAAAAGCAAGCACAAACCCACAGCTCTCCCAACAGAAAGTCTATGGTCTAGGGCTTGGTGATGAGTCCTTAGGCAAAATATATGACAAGATTCAAGATCCCTGAGGAACAGTTGATAAGGAGTCCCTATTAAAATTTGAAACTTCAGCTGTAAAAAGATAATATCACATCCTGGGAGAAAAATATATATTTGCAGGTATAACAAAGAACTGTAAGACAATGTACAAACTATTTAAGTTCAAAACTAACAATATGGCCATCTTTGGGAAATGATCAGAAGACCTTGGTGACATATACAAAGGTAAGAAACAGCAAGTGTGTGTCTATGTTTAGCCTCATGCCAGCAAGGAGCTGAAAATTAAAGACAATCTTCACCCACTGAGTGGCTGAAGTCCTCAACACTGGCTACAGCAAGTGCTGGCCCAGGAGCTTCTGTGATTTGCTGGGGATGATGCACGATAGTATACCACTTGGTTCCTTATGAAACTACACATATTCCTGTCTTATGATCCTGCATTCACACCCTTTGGTTATTTGCCTCAATAAATTGAAAACTTACATCCACACAAATACCAACAATGTTTAAACAGCAACTTTATTTGTAATTGCCAGAACATTTTTTTTCATTCTCTTAAGGCAGTTTTATTTGCATTTTTCAGAGTAACATGCTTGACATTCTTAATTACACCAGAATATTTAAAAAAAAAAAAGAAGGAAGAACAGTGGGAGGGAGGGAAGGAAGGAGGGAAGGAAGGAAAGAAAGAGAAGAAAGAAGGAAGGAAGGAAGGAAGGAAGGAAGGTTTCAGTGGATGAATGAAAGACTGTGTTACCTACCCAGGCAGTTGGCTATCATTTATTTGGTGCTAAGGATCAATGAACTTTCCAGCCCCCCCCCAAAAAAAAACAATTGAGAAAACTTAATCTACACTAGCAAGAGAAGGAAATCAGTCTGAAAAGGGCTATAAGATTCTAACTGAGCTGGGCGTTGGTGGCGCACGCCTTTAATCCCAGCACTTGGGAGGCAGAGGCAGGTGGATCTCTGTAAGTTCGAGAACAGCCTGGTCTACAAGAGCTAGTTCCAGGACAGCCTCCAAAGCCACAAAAAAACAAAAACAAAAACAAACAAACAAACAAAAACAGGATTTTAACTGTACAATATTCTGTTGTAACCAACTATGAGGCAGCAAAAGGCCAGAGACTTGAGGGAACAAGGTGAGCACAAAGTATTCCAGGAGGAGGATGGGGGGCCTACTTAAATCCATCAGCACAAAATGCATTCTCCCCACAACCTGTCTTTATAAATAAAGTTTTATTGCAATGTGGGCCCACACATTACTTACATAGTATCATTGTCTGCACTACAGTGTCAAGATTAAGTATCTGCAGTAGATATTAGATGAACCATAAAATCTAAAATACTATCTTGTTCTTTACAGAATAATTCTTCCAAATTCTACTAAATCCATTGACGGTTGTTTTCTAAGGAGGGTGTTTTATTCTTATAATTTCACAAGGAAAACATTCTCAACCTGTTATGAATACAATGTGGCATCCTGAGATGGACCCTGAAAGAGATGAAAGAGCATTAATTTAACAATCTTGTTAACTGTGAGTAGACATGTCATTGAGTGGAAATTAATCTATCTGTGTTCACTTCTTGGTTCTGACAAGAGTCCCAACGTTATACAAGACATTAACATTGACTCTCCAGTCTGGCTCTGGGAAGCCTTTCTGTAAACCTAATTTATTTCAAGATGTTTAAAAAGTTTATTCAAAAAATAAAATGTCAGCAAATTAACATAAAGGGCTGGAGAAGACGGTTCAGCTGACACAGTGCTGACTCATGAAGCCTGAGTTTGGATCCAGCACCTGTGAAAAAGCTGGTCATGATGGCAAATGTCTGAAAACCCGCTTTATGGGGGCAGAGACAAAAAAATGATGCCAGGAGTGCACCAAACAGCCAGTCTAGATGCATCGGTAAGTTCCAAGTTCAACTAGAGACACTGTCTCAAAAGCCAAAGTGAAGAGCAATTGAGGAAGAAATGATATTGTTTTCTACATGTATGGCCGTGTACCTGTGCAAGCACACACACAAACACACACACACACACACACACACACACACACACACACACACAATTTGAAACATGTATTCAAAATATGAGGTAAGCCTGTTTCAAATGGCAGGTCATGATGCAACCTTCAAGTTATTTGTTCATATATTCAACACACATTTACTAAGAACATACAACCACAACCCAGAAAGTACTATTTTACAAAAACATATAAAAATATCCAATTTTGGTAATCTTATCTTATTTGAATGTCACCAACTGTTTTTTTTAAAGAAAAAAATTGCTACAGATAGAGACATAGACAGTGAGACAGAATGGAAGGTGCCAGTTGCACTGTAGCCAGATAAATACAGCCAAAAATGTGCGTGGAACATCAGCTCTGAGGCAGAACAACAGGCCTTGCATCTACAACCTTCTGGCAGCTCCTCCATACAACAAAACCCTCTGTGGCTCTGACTCTCCACATCTTGTCCCTTGGCTGCCTTCCAGAACCACGTTCAAGGATGGCCTTCACCTGTACATCTGGAGTCCCAAAGCTCATCTGAGCTTGTGCTGGTAGAAGATGACAACTGAAAGAGAAGTGTCTAGATCCACATCAGAAGATGAGGCAGTGTGTGATCCAATTTTAGAGAACTGGAAGGGAGGCTAGCTACTCCAAACACAAAAACAGAATAAAGCTGTGCCCTCAAGTACCTAGTCAGTGACACCTCCTGCCCGTCAAATGAAAAGTGAGGACAAGTGGCATGCAATCAGAGCCCACTGTGTGTGTGTGTGTGTGTGTGTGTGTGTGTGTGTGTGTGTGTGTGTGAGAGAGAGAGAGAGAGAGAGAGAGAGAGAGTATGTTGGGGGAGTAGATTCTGTAAATTCTCCTACCTGGGAGACTCCCTACCTTTTCTGCCTAATGAAAATCCATAGTGAGAGTATATTGGTTAAAATATGGGCTCGGTAATTCATAGGACACAAAGTTAGGCGCTGTGATGTCCCACTGATAAGAAAGCATACCACTGACCCCCATCCCACTAAGGTTTAGATAGACTGGCAGTTTCCAGGAAATGACACTCCATAGCTCTCTCCTGCCTGTGTCCATTTTGTCTGAAATAGGAAGAATAGTACTGGCTGTCCACTTGAACTTTGACTCTATGGTGCTGTGAACGTGGCCAACAATCTTTAGCACCCACCAAGAATTCATCCTCACAGGAAAAGACAGAGATGGCAGAGTCAGGACCTCCTCATGGGTCACTTTGATGAAGTTCTGAAAAGCAGTGACTGTCTGAGGGATTTGGACTCTGGAAGCCACCCTCTTAGTAACCAGGCACGGCTCAGGCCAGGCAATGCCAAAGTTCACTGAGAGGAAATGAGAGTCTGGGGGAATGTAGCTATTGGAGTTGCTACATAACTTGCAGCAACAGCTTTCTCCCTCACAGACTGGGAATGAAGTGTTTCCTTATTGTCAAGGACCTGAGATAGAAGGTTAAATGTCCCAGAATGGGAAGTCATCCAGGGGCATGGACTTCCCCTAGAGAACTCTCATCAAGGATTCGACACATGGCCCCAAGCATAGGAAGGAATGCTTTGCATGAATCTTCCCTGGAGTTCCCCACCAGAAAAGAGGAGACAATCACACCCTACAGTAAACAGTCCACCAAATCCATGGCCACTAACAAGAAGCCAGACTCAGGTGCTCATACAGCAATGTCTGCCTTCATCACCTCTGACCACCTGGGAACCGCAAAGATGTGGAATCTTTGTGTTCAGAATGGCTGTCACTCAAGGCTTTTTTTCCAGCCAAACACCATTTGGCTGTATGGAGACTGTAGGGACCCTTTTGTTCTCAGGAAGCCCTGGTGAGGACAGCAATGTCACAATCCGGCTCACTTGGAATAAGGTGTTCTGCTCTTGAAGGTTCCTGTAAATCTAGATGAAACATTTGCAAAAGAGGAAGAGAGAGACTGCAATCTAAGGCAGCAAAATGTGAAGAAAAAGCCAAAGACTCAGAGACCATGTGTTTTCAAAGAAAAGTAGGGCTTACTTTATGCTGTGAAAGAGTGCTTATGCTGTGTCAGAAGGGACCTTGGGCCTCTGTGCACACACGCATGTGTGTATGAGGTCCGGGGTTTGGGACAGTGTTTCTAAACTCTTAGAGGATAAACCAGAAAGCACCCGTGGATTTGAACTGAAGTGGCTTGAACTTGGACACAGTGAAATTATGTCAAAGGTCTCCCCTGAGATTTTGGAGAAGAGCTGAGCCAAGAGCTCTGCATCCTGTCAGGGCAGAATGAATTCAGTGACTGAGCCTGGCAGGCTGACTGTGTCCAGTGAGCTGAGCCAGGCTGGAGTTCAGACCAAATCCACAGGCTTGTTTCCAGTACGGGAAGAAGAATTCAACTCTAATCCCTGAGAGCTTTCCTTCCCCTTTAATTCCTTCCTGTCATGGGAGGACTAGTACAAGGTTTCCCAAGAACTCTCCCAGGCCAGTGATGGATAACAGCCATCTAAGTTGGGCAGAGGGAAGAAACAAGTCCGACCTCATAGCAGAGATGGAGTTCATGTTGGATGTGTGTGTGTGTGTGTGTGTGTGTGTGTGTGTGTGTGTGTGTGTGTGTAGCTGAGTGCTATAATCTCAGCACTCCGAAGGCTGAGACAGGAGGATTCCCATAGAGTAAGCCAAACCTGGGCCAGATAGTGGAACCTTGTCTTAGAAACAACATCTTCCTATTCATGGATCAACAGGCAAGCCTTCAAGGGCTATGGCAGGCTTCCTTCCCAGGAAGCAGATGTCTCCGAAAAGTCAGCAACAGTTAAGCTGCAGAGTAGTGTGGACATCTTCCTGTGATGACATGAGTCCCCTGGATTCCCAGGAAACCACCCTGACTGAGGTATGTGCTCCCTGAGGCAACACCAACTCCACAGAAGGCTGGAGGCTGCTGCTGGATCTGCAACACTCAAGAGTTACCAATCTAGATGCTACCTTGGCTTCCTAAACTGAAGTGCCAGACAAACTCTGAGCTGCGTAGAGAACATTCTCCATGTCTCATCCCAGAAGGCAACAGAGCCCTGAACAACATTCCAACTCCCCAAAGGGGAACATCAGCCACCTGCCTCCCTCACATTTCTTTTCTCTATGTCTGTAAACTGAGGTAGTCACACTGTGTCTTGAGACTTCTGACAAAGCAAAGGAGGTCATGTGGTAGGTATAGCAGTAGTATCAAGATGGCAGAATTCCATTTGCTTCCCTGAGGTCAGGCTGTTTGATAATTTTGATCTGTTCTCCTATCTCACAGCAGACACCCCACCCCAGTGTCCCTACATGGCAAGCTGCCTCTGACCCTTCTTTGTGCAGCACTCACCTCCCAGACTCTGGGCCTCTCCTACTGGCTGCCATTTTCCTACTAGGCCTCTGTTGTAAAAATGCATATTAGAGGAAACAGCTATCCACTTTCACTGGTGACATCAGACATGAGTGGTCCTTAGAATGGCCATCTATGAGACACTGGGCCTATGGAATGGTGGCACAGGCTTCCTGAATCTCAGTGCAAAGCTTTGGTTTATAATATAGTAGAGATGCCATGCACTGTAGAAACAGGATGCTAAAGGTGAGTCTGTTTAATCTGAGAGAGGAAGGAGTCTCAGAGGATTCAGAGGCAGGCAGTCAGGCAGAGCAGAACACAACACATTTGGATTCTCTCTGATCTGAAACTGAGTGTCAAAGGACCTGGATAGAAGCCTTCCTTTTTAATCTACGTGCTTCTGAATCGGCAGCATCAGGACCACCACACACCCCAGAGTATGTTTGTTTCCTAGGATAGACTAAACTACAAACTGTTCATTTCAATGGTTGTGCCTTTCTAAGCTACAAATTCAGAAACCTAAGAGCAAATCATAGTAAGCTCCCTCAACAAGCAAAACTGGGGCCAAGAGTGCAGCCCTAAACTGCAGCCTGGATTTTAGAAGAGCATTGTCAAACTATGACTTCAAGCCAGGCTTCAAACTTGCTTATTGCAAGTTAGTTGTAACAGTGGTGTAGTCTCACCAAGTGCAAGGAAGTGCCATTACCTGGACGTGGTGTTCTTCTGGCTGAACACCGGCCTAGATAAATACAGATTCATTCATGTAATTTCTCCTGGCTGATGTAGAGATACCTACTTGTCCTGGGAGATAACAAACAAGGTTTAATTAGTGTTGCACCCATTCGGTAAGAGATCTTTCTACTTGAGGTGGGTTATGTAGCTATCCAATTCATATCTATGAACTGAAACAGTCCCTGTTGGAGGGAAGAAGGAGGGCAGCTCATGCGACTAGGAAAGTTGACAGCTAACAGGACTCAAGAAGTGAATACAACTGCCAGGGCTAAGGAAGCTTCTGGAACTTAGAAGACTCAAGGCATCTCCCTCGAGGGGAGACTCCATAGGGCAATGCTGCCTGTGAGCTTTGACAACGCTCCAAGGATGCAGTCCCTGATGGGTCTCACCCATTCGTGGGTGGACATTTTTGGTAATATGCCTGACTTTGAATCATCCATGCTCCTGTAGGCCACCCCTCCCCCACCCTTGATCCTGTAGGCAACACCAGTAAACTCATTGACTCATCAAGCTAGACCCAGGTGGAATCATTTTTTTGGTCTGCCACTGGTGGCCTTTCTGGGATGAAAAGACATTCATTAATGTCTCCCCATTAATGTCCCCCAAAAGTAACATCATAGAACTTATAACATCAATAGGTTTCAAAATACTAATTCTACAGTCACCTTTAAAATGGAGAGGCTACTACCCCAGAACACATCAAGGTCAGCTAAGCAGTGAGAAAGATATGTGTGATTGTAGTTATGTAAAACATACAAGAACAAATTAAAATGTACAGAGATGGAAAGCAAAACTGTGGTCATCAGGGGTCAGAGGAAATGGGGATACATGGGTTGTTGGTCAGGTGCAACTAGCAGCAGATAGATATATCAGATGGAGAAATCTAGAGATTTAATGGGATTTATGGCTCTAGGGCCTCAGCTATTATATATGAAACTCCAACTCAATGTGTCCACATGTGTGTGCGAGACACACACAAATACACACACACACACACACACACACACACACAGAGAGAGAGAGAGAGAGAGAGAGAGAGAGAGAGAGAGAGAGAGAGAGAGAGAGAGAGAGCTGGTGGATATTTTCATTAGCCTACCACAGGAAACTTTACCATCGACATGTATAAAAGTTAACGCAGCCCTTGGAAAGGTGTAGTAACATAAAATGAGCTCTCTAGTGGACCAGCCACCACAGACCCTCACTGCATTGTTCCTGCCAGCCAGTCCTTACCCTCGAGTAGCGGCCCTTCAGGCAGAGGTCATCTGAGGCTTCCACTATTTTCCTTCTAGAAGCTGCAGTGGCTGAGAGTTGTTTGCACAGCCAAAAAATCCTTCCCAGAAGAGGTACTTAAAGCAACAGACAAAGTAAGTCTGAGGGCCCTCCCAGATGGAAAATACTTCAGGGCAAAAATAAGCAGCAGCATCACAGAGGGTTTTGCCCTTCTGGGTTGCCTGCCATGACCCGAGGCTGCAGGTAATGATGAACAGGTGATGTCATGCATTTCTCCATAACCACCTTAGTCCTTCTTACTACAAATAAGTGAACCCAGCAGAAAGCCAGGACTGATGACCCAAAGCTCAGACAGCATCTCCCAGAGCAACTTGGTAAGTGAACACACTGCCTTCTTGCATCTCCACAGCCCTGCCCCAGGTCCTATGGGAGGAGGTTGAGTTCCTCAGATACAGCAGTTGCCAGAGCCTATAGCCCTGTCTATGTCACACACCCACTCACCATTCATTCTACCTTCAGTGGCCATCTCTGGCTGGGCACATGCCCTGCTTATTTTTATGTCTTTACTCAATAGTAAAACACAAAAATAAGCGATATTCTGCACCTGCTTTCAAGGAATGCACACCAAACACTGTGATGGTCATAAGTAGTTACCATGACACTGTGTTTATCAAACCTGAATTTTGCAACAATGAGGATGGAGGTCAGGGAAGGGACATGGATGGTAAAAAGAAAACAAAAGGCAAGAGTCTCTGGTTATAGGCAATTTTCAAAGTGGAACTGAATCCTTTTCTGTGCCTTAAAAACTGAAGATGAAAGGGTGTAATCTCAGAAAAGAAAAAGTTCTAGTCATCCAAAATAAGGTGAATTAAGAACACTGTTCAGATCAGTGTCATAATCCCATCCCATCACCCTGAAGGTCACATGGTCACTAGTCCTTCCCATCTTGGCACTAATAGCTCAGATGGTTTGGGGGCCAGTAAGGACCACATTCTGGGACAATGCCATTACCCTGATAGAGTGGGACCTCAAGATCATGCCCACCTGGGACTCAGAATGGTGCCTTTGGGAAATAATCTCTGCAGATAAAATCAGGGGTAGTGACATCTTGCTGGATCAGGGTGAATTAAGAGATAGACTCTGAGAAAAGCAAACAGAGGCACAGAGAAACAGAAGAGCAATGTGAAGAAGACAGCATAGGTCAGAGAAAGGTATCTGCAAACTAATCTGTGCTAAGGACTGCTGACAGGGCCAGATGAGGAGAGGCAGAGTCAGCCTCCTGTTTAGGAACAGCCCAGCCATGGGTGCCTGCATCTCTCCCATCCAGAGCCATGAGCTGATGAAAGCCGGCCGCTTTGCATCACCCAACTTGTGACACTTTGTTGAGTGTCCCCAGAAAGCACACCAAGACATGGGAGGGATAGTGAGAGCCTGGTAGGAAAGCTTTGAAAAGTGTGAAATTAGATACACACTTAAGGAAACACCCTATCAATGGCCATCCCATGGGTGAGGGGATATCCTGTCTAGCACATACTAGACCCAGAACCATGCATCGGCAGGGAGGCTAAGGGGCTCAGATCACAGAGGATCAGACAATGCCCGTCCCAGAACATGACCTTGGCTCTTAGGTTCACTGTGGCTCCTTAGCTTGCTGGTCCAAAGCTATGGGGCCAGCAGATTCAGAGAGCAGAAAGCAGGTGTGCTAGTGAAGTCAGCGACCTCCATCTTCTGTCTTGGATGCTATCAGATCATATCAGAGATTCCTCTGCTGAAAGCAGTTCATGTTTTAGATGTCACCAAGTTCTTTGCATTATTGTTTTCTTGAATAATCAGACAAATATCTTTTCACAGTGGGATATGTGAGGTCCTGGCCAGTCACAGCTTTATGCAGGTCAACCTGGCTCCTGCCAGTGGCAGGGTTAAATGTAACATCTGGGCCTTCAAAGCATGGGGGGCTAGAGGGGCTACCTAAAAAGGACAACTCAAGCCTCAGTTATCTTTTGGGAAAGCCAGAATCTATATTCTATGCTCTCATATAGTAAGGCTTGAAAAAATAAAATAAACTAGAAGCAGATGAAAGGGTGTGTTTTAGCATATTCTCTATCTCTTTGCTACTTTGGAGGTTTTTTTTTTTTTTTGTAGGCAGAGCACAGCATTCCTTTCCTAAATCACAGTATTCCTTCTTAAAACCAAAAGAATCACGCTGGCTGTCATGCTCTAGGGAAACGTCTTCATTGGCCCAGCTAGTTCTACAACTGGGAAGCAGCAAGTGTGTCAATGAGTGCCTATCATGGAAGCCTGGGTGTCTGGAAACCTGAGCTGACCACTGGATGTGGATGTGAACTCTTTCTACCAGTAGCTAACCTGAGATATTTGTGTCAATCACCTACTTTAAATTCCCACTTCACAAGATGAGGACAGTGATGATAATGGTGGTGGTAATGGTGCTGATGATTATAATGGTGATAATGATAATGATGGTGGTGACATTGGTGACAATTGTGGTAATAACAGTCATCATGATGATGGTTGGTAATGGTGATGATGATGGTGACATTGGTGATGGTGGTAATAATAGTCATGACAATGATGGTTGACATTGACGATAAGGTAATGATGATATTGACAATAAGGTAATGATGGTGATGGTGGTGATGATTACAATGCTGAAGGTGATAATGGTCATGGCAATGGTCATGATGTTAGTAATGGTGGTGATGATGGTGATAATGATGGTATTAATCCTGATGGTGATGCTAGTGATGGTGGTCACACTGAACTCACCCTCAGCAATGACCACATGCAAGGACACACAGGGCTATGGGGGCACTCTAAGTATCAGGACGACTCCTTGGTCAAGTTCATAACCATTTATAGTTGTGTTTTTGATGTTCTTGTGTTTGGAAATCCTTTTTGGAGTAGTCACCCTTTTTCTTGGTGGGCATCATCAATCAAGGCCTACTTTGCATCTATAAGGCCTGAAAGGTTCAGGCATTATGCTGGCCTGCCCTGTTACCCGGTAGAACAGGCAGTACCCTGGTCAGCCCAAGGTTCCATGGGAACTAAGTCTGCACGCAGATACAGAGGACCCCTTTAAAAGATAGGTCCCTGTCCATTTACACTCTCTGTTTCTGTTCTGTTTCCCCACTCTGCTTTCTTTCTACTCTCTGTCTTACCTATGTGCTCTCTCTATGGCGACCGGCCATGGCGGTCAGCCATTTACCCTGTTCCTCTTCTCTTAGTCTCCCTACTCTGCCAGGCCATATAATAAACATGCCTTATGTCTAATGTCTCAGCATTTCTCCTTTTCTTCTTTTTAAACAAAACAATAATAAGGCCACTAACCACTTGTAAAAAATATTGAGATTATTTAACCTTTTGTGCCTGTCTTAATTTTCTTCTTGCTTTTGTTTTTTGCTAATTTAGAATTTTTAATATTGTTGACATATTTGTGTCTATGAAATTCTCCTATAGTTCCTTCTGTGGGTTTAATGCTTAAAATTATCTTCTCTAGGTTAGTTAGGGTTTTAACAAAGATCTTCACATTTTTTAATATCCTGTATTTGAATTCCTAATGTATCCAGATTCCGTATAGCTGTGTGTGTGTGTGTGTGTGTGTGTGTGTGTGTGTGTGTGTGTGTGTGTGTGTTTACACATGTGTTCATATGCATATGAATGCCTAATGTCAACCTCAGGAGTTGTTCCTAAGGAAACATCCACCTTGATTTTTTTTTTTTTTGATCCACATTGTTTTTTTTTTTTCTGCAGATTTTTTTATTTGAATTAGAAACAAGATTGTTTTACATGACAATCCCAGCTCCCTCTCCCTCTCCCTCCCCTCCTCCCCAACCACCTCCCCCAACTAAAACCCTACCTATCACATATCCTTTCTGCTCCCCTTGGATGGTGAGGCCTTCCATAGGGTGTCATCAGAGTCTATTGTATCCTTTGGGATAGAGCCTAGGCTCTTGGCTCAGGGAGTATTCCTCTATATGGAATGGGCTCCCAAAGTCCACACCTATGCTAGGGATAAGTACTGAACTTCTACAGGAGGTCCTGTAGATTTCCGAGGTTTTCTCAATGAAATCCATGTTCCTGGGGTCTGGATCAGTCCCATGCTGGTTTCTCAGCTATCAGTCTGGGGAGCAAGAGCTCCCCGATATTCAGGTCAGCTGTTTCTGTGGGTTTCACCAGCCTGGTCTGGACCCCTTTGCTCATCACTTGTCCTTCTCTGCAACTGGATTCCATTTCGGTTCAGTGATTAGTTGTGGGTGTCTGCTTCTACGTCCACCAGTGACTGGATGAGGGCTATCAGGTGGCATATAAGTCAGTCATCAATCTCATTATCAGAGGAGGGCATTTAAAGTAGCCTCTCCTCTGTTGCTAATCCACATTGGTTTGTATTTCATGTTTTTAGTCTTAGAAAATTTCATACAATATATTTTGTTCATATTCTCTCCCTCCCCCAGCTCCTCCCAGATTCTACCTTGTTAACAAGACAGAGTCTATCACAGACTTGAAAGTCTGTGGGAGCTTCACAATCCACACACACACTTGGCTCCACGGCTTTGATGTAGAGTAGTCCCGGATCACACAAGTCAGGTCCCAGCATAATAAAGAAGGCTCAAGTGTGATCGTGTGGACATACACACACACACACACACACACACACACACCCTCAAAGCCAGCACATTCATTGCTCAGTGATGAACTCCCCCACAGCTTGAAACATCCTAAATGAAGGGCAGTGACACGCATGGATGAGCCCTGTCAGCCGCCAACCCAGAAGATTGGAGACAGTCAACTGGCTCCATCAGAGCCAGACTCTCATCAAACACCCAGCCAGGAAAGGTGAGATCATCTTAGCTCCAGGGACGATGGCCGCTGCCATTCAGCTACTTGCTAAGTTCTTATGCTCACCATCTCATATGGCCCTCAGCCTGCTTTCTTACATAACCCAGGACCACCAGGCCAAGGATGGTACCACCCAGAGTGAGCTGGGCCCTCCCCCATCCATCATCAGTTTGGAAAATGGTCCACAGCCCACTCTAGTGCTGCACTTTCTCAGCTGAGGTTCTGTCTCATGAAATGACTCTAGCTTGTGTCAAGTTGACATAAAACTTGCCAGCACATGATGCTTCGGCATGTGTGAAATTCAGTGGCCAACACCAGGAGATGATCATTTCTGTGTGAAATTTCACACTGGGCATTCTTAGTGTTGGGGACACTCAGACCCTTTCTATTAGCTATTTCAAAATGCACAATAAAGGACTCCTGACTGCAGGCATCCCACTGTGCCATAGAATAGGGGAACTGACTCCTCACTCTTTTTGTCTCTAGTCACTAACCCATCTTCCCCTCACCACACACACACACACACACACACACACACACACACACACACACACACACACATGCACACACACACATGTGCATACACACAGGCACACTTGTACAAACATGCACACACATGCATACACTCACTCACTCACACACTCCCTACCTTTGAGAGTCTCAGGAGGGAGAGGGAGCAGTATTTGTCTTTTTAAAGGCTGACATTCACTGACATAGTCCTGAATATCAAAGCCCTTTACAGCAAGCGTACTCTGAATATATTTCAATACAGCTCACTCTGAAGCAGCCTGAGGCAATGGAAGGTTCCTGTCCAGCCTCCATCACCTGTAGGCAATGATTTCCTAGAAAACCTCCTCGATTTCTGGAAACTGACCCCTAAATCCTGTGATTTGAATTCACTCTTTAGAAATGTCCCACTCACACAGGTGATGCCACAGATCATCTCACAACGCAAACCTTAACTGTTAACATACGAAACATAAAGAGTGCACTGGGAACTCTCCACCCACCATCCTCAACTTGAAGGGGGCTTTTCTTTCAAATATTTGGGCACTGACAGCATCCAGGCCTAAGCACAAAGCTATTCCATTCATCTCGACTATTTCAGCGATTGTGTCCAGAAGCACACAGGAAACATTGCCATGGATACAAAGCTTTGTGGTGACACTGGCTGAGCCGTGAGTTTGTTCGGCAGTTGTCTGTTAACAGGCTGTTGCCTCTTCACTCCCATAGTCATAGAAATCTTCTGGACACCTACCCAGCTCAGGCTGTTTCCCTGCTAGGTGGCAAAAAGAGCTGAAAGAAGCAAGCGTCTAGGAGCGTATGAAGTCCAGGGGACAGCCCCATGTCACTCCATGTGTCTACTCTGCAACTCATCTCACCAGCATGGAGCAGAGCAATGGCCATGTGCTCCATGCAGCATGCTGTTTGCTCGGTACTGTGTAGGAGGAAGAATAGCGGCAGGGTCCCTATCTGACAAACCAGGTGGGAGACAGCTGGTGTGGGTAGGAAGCATGGCCCAATGCAGTAAGGAGTCATCCTGCACATGCTTCTTTCAACACCTTCTGAGGAGATCCCCATGCAGGTCTTAGGACAGGGAGGAACTAGGTAAGGGCAGAACAAACAGATCTGAATGTGTCACTTCAACAACTAATGAGCCAGGACACCGCTAAGGCTCTCTACTGTCAAAGCCCCGGACCTAAGCTGTGACTTGGCTCTGCGCTATAGTTGGAGGCAGGTGGCCCAGACTATGCCCCTGCCCTCCTCTCTCTTGACAGCCTTCGGGAACCATTCTGGCCAAGTGAAGTAAGAACTGCCTCTTCCTCGGGCACTGCAGTTAGTCCTGAGTCCTCTCTAGCCTCAAATGTTGATAGGAGACAACAGAGAAAGATGCCTCATACAGGAGTCTGGTGATTTAGGATGGCGAGGAAGTGGGGCCATTAAAGGACACAGGAGTAAAACCCATGCTTGAATCTCCTTATCTGGCTCTTCCACCCCACTTCAGATAATGCAGTCCTTCTCACCCAGGCCGACATACAATTTCTATCATTCAAAGACCGTGCTTAGGCCAGATGACAAACTCATTGAGGTTAATAATTATTACGATAACAAGATAGTTGGCTGCTCACTGGCATAGAGAATTTTAGGTCAGTCCTGTGCAATGTACATTCGCTGCTTTTTTTTTTTCCTCATGATTCCTAGTCTTGATAGGATTCTGCTAATTGGATATTAAGGTGCTTACTTTTACAGTGGGGTGTGACGCAGAGACAAACAACACTGCCCATGACCAGGATGAAGTCAAGCCTTCTTACTCATTCAGGGTTATTTCCCAGCAGCTGGTCCATCCTGTCATCCTTAGGGGACACAAAGACCTGAGGCCCCAGGGAACTATCCCTTCAGTCATTTTGTGGTAACGGTAGTTTGGTTCTTCCCAATCCCATTTGCAAAGCCTGATCACACCCCAAAGAACTTTTGAGAAATCCTGAGACCTGGGCCACAGTGTGGAGCTGTAAGCAGGAGCCTCTAGACTGGGGGAGCATGCCTCGTTAACCCCTCCTTAAGATGATCAATATCCTTTTCTTTTGGTCGTGCTGATGTTTTCAACCTTCCTGAAGAAGATTCTGTCTCCTGTTGCACTATCAAGCCCATTATAGTTCCAGAACAAGATAGAACAGGCAGTGAACGCAGTTCAGAGGAAGGCCAATTGGGACATTAAATCCTGCTTCTATCGGTGAACTAAGGAGCCAGTGAGGCCTGGGGAGCCACAGGACTGTGGGAAGCTGGGAGCATGTCCCAGGCTTTTTCCCACCTCAGCTGTTTGCACTATTTGTACATCTGAAAAGGTATCACTCATCCAGACTGTGAAGATTGCTCAGTTGAGAAACTGAGTTCAGACCCCCAGCACCTACCTAAAAGCTGGGTGGAATTCACATGTAACTCTGTCCTGGGGAGGCAGAAACAGGAGGCTCACTGGAACTGGTTGGCCAACCAGGACAGCCAGCTGGTGAGCTCCAGGCCCTGTCTCAAAGTAATAATAATAATAACAGCATTAATATGAAGAGATAAAAGAGGTTACCTCTGCACACACAGGAATGTGCACCCACAGGCAGAAAAGCACACAATCAGCCACACACACACACATACACACACACAGGTGAGCATGTGCAGTCATTACCCTGTCTTTTGTCAACATCCAACATGTTAATCCAAGCCACCTCGGCCTGAGCGTTTACCCCTCCCCCAAAAGAAAAAACTCCCTTCTCATTTCCTTTCTCTTCTCCTTTCCCCTCCCCCTCCTACTGTCTCCTCCCCTCTTGACCCTTTACCTCCTTTCTTCTAGATCTCTCTCTCTCTCTCTCTCTCTCTCTCTCTCTCTCTGGCTAAGGAATGCATTTGGCTTTGAAATGAGAACATCTTTCATTAGCTCATTACAGAATTTACTCCTATGTGAACAATTTTTTTTTTCTTAATCACAAAGCAGGTTCCCGTTAACCATCAAAGACTTTGGTGACACAGTGTTGGTGGGTGGCCCTCATCTCCCTCCCTAAACTCTGGCGACTGTGTCTCTCCAGCGTCTTTCAAAGCCCATCTCCCTCTCTGGCTTGGAATTGAAACCACAGTGGTAGGCGGGGCCGGAGGACAGCTTTTTATTTTCTGTTCTTAAGTGCAGGGCAGCCAAAACAGGAACCTAATTATACGGAGTCAGTTAAGAGCGGCAGCCCCTATCAGATCTTGCTGGGCTCAGCACTGTTTCCCGGGAACTGCTGGAGAGCCCATCCGCCACCAGATCCATTTGGCTCTACTTAGGGACTAAGTACAGGAAGGTAGTTATTGTACAAGATTAGTTTCCTGTAGGCCATAAATTGGCAGTAGCAGAAAAATACAGGATGAATGTATTACCCTGCAAGGTCAGCTCAGAGGAAAGCAAGGCCGGGACACTGGCCTTCCAGTCACTGAACCCCTCCGCCCTCCTCCCCGTCCTCAGCTCGGCTGAAAAAAGCCCCTTTAACTGCTTAATTACTTCTTAATAGTTTTAAGCAAATTCAAAAGGCGTCGTGTTGCTAAGTGCCTGGAGGTAGGGGCGGTCTGCACTATTTCAGGAATGCCCTGCTGAAGCCTGGCTGAAACCTGAACTGAGGGCTTGACAATCCCGGGCTTTGTGAGGGCTCTTGCCTTATTTGGCACTGATTGGAGGGGGATTTGCTTTGAAGATTGAATTTTACATTTGGGAATAAAGGAGCAGATTCTAAAGGAAGGGGGGAGGAAAAGAAAAGAAAATCAACCCAGTCAAAATAAAATTGTTTCCCACTCGAGGCAGGGTAAGGGGGGCAGCCCAGAGCAGACACTTGCTTTACAGAGAACTGGGTTTAAAGACAAAAGGGCGGGCTCCTTTGATAACCAGCCTTCAAGGAAATAGGGCCCCTAGGTGGGCTGCACAAGGAGACTTGTTTGACGCTGGAGGAGGTCACCTGAGCCTCTTTGCCTGGCTGAAAACTTAACCTTTCTTCTTCTACTCTTTTGATTTTTTTTTTCCCAAATGGCTTCACGTTGTCAGGGAAAACCAAGGCCCCACTGGAAACGGACGGAAGGTTTAGATCTGGTTCTCTGCCCCCCTTGGCCTGCACGGCTGTGATTCAGAGTCCAATGTGGTGTAGAAGTCTGCGGTGAGTCACTCCCTGGAGGCTCAATACCTTCTACACCGAGTACCCTCTACCCCATCTGGTCCCCGCAGTACAATCCTGCTGCTCCTCCCTGAGCAAGTGGAGCAGGGAGAGGTGGGGGAATCCGTGCTTCTCCAGAGGCGGCCAGTCCCACTTCCTGTCTGCTCACTGCGGCCTAATCATCTCCGGCCTGTGTATGAGCCCGCAACCTTGGGGGACAGTCCCACTGCTGCATCTTTTCTACCACAGCCATCTGTAAACTCACATTGCACTGGTAGAGATTCAGGCATTGTGCTGCCTCTGTCACCTGACAGAATGCACTCAGGCAGTACTCTAGTCAGCCCAGGGTTCCATGGTTGCTAGTCTGCACGCAGGTGTAAAGGACCCCTTTAAAAGAAAGACCCCCGCCCACTTACGCTCTTTTTTCCAGGCCGTGGTTCTTCTGGGGCAGACAAGACTTTTCCTGTCTCCCTTTTCTCTTCTGTCCTCTTTCTGTGTCGCTTTACCACTTTTCTCTTTCCTTCCCCCGCCCTCCCATTTCTAATGAACCTTCTCACTTAAGCTCTGTCTGCCTGGTGTGTTTGTCCCTCTGCCTCAGTCACCCTCGCCTGCCATGGAATCCTTCAAGGTCCCCCACCCAAGGTCTCCCTTGAGCTTTATCATAACAGCACGAAATCAACCTCCCCTGCTTTGAGCTGCTTCTGGTCAGGTATTTGATCACCACCAAGAGGGAGCTGTGGGGTTTGAGGGTGCAAACTCTGCTGATAGCTTAGTAACTGCATCTACAATGGAACAAAAGCTTGATGTCAATCAAATCCGAGCTCCACAGAAACTATGAAAGGACAAGAGCTGTTAACTACCGACTCTATGATGACCCTCGCTGCCAGGGAAGCCGGAAAGACCGTCTGGTACAGGGAGAGAAACTGAGGGAAGAAATCCTTAAGTGGCACACACACACACTCCTAGACAGCTGCTCCTGGAGGCCTGAGAGATGTTGGTGCTTCCTCAGCAGGGACCTCTTGGCCAAACTGAGCAGCCCTAAGAACACAGCCCAAGATTCCTCCTCAGAGACGGTCTGCATTTGCTCCAAAGCACCCACACAGCAGAGCATAGGTAGAGGGTGCCCCCAAATACAGACATACCAAGCTGACTAGCCCTGTCACAGGAATAAAGTAGGGACGAGGAAGACACCATATTCCCCACCAACAGAAGGACTTTGACAATGGCCACTGTGTAGCTCCTCAAATGGCATTAGATCTTCAGAGGAGGCTCTAAGGCAGCTTCAGCCACAGCCCCATGTTCCTCTGGCCATGGCTGGAGCTTCATTGTCAGGCCAGACTCAGTCTCCTGTAACCTTTCCACAGCCCATTATTCCAAAATAAATCCAGGAATCGAGGGGCAAGTTCACATCCCACATGGTGCCAGGAGAAGCCTCTGCCAGCCAACGGAGGCCAGGCAGCACTTGGCAGCATCTCCGGTTTACTCAAAGGAGACAGCACAGCCCGTCCACCACCACGCCCACCACCAAGGTGACTTTACCTCACAGGCTGCTTTGTGTTGTCTTCACCATCCCTGCACACCTGAGCTAAGCACAGAGACCTGGGGTGATGTGCTTAGCAGGTGACTGTTGATGGACAGACAGTCCAACGGCCAGTCTCCTGGATGTCTTGGTTCAGATTCCACACAGGCAAGATCAGTGATTGCTCCTGTGCCTGCAGCAAGAAAGGCAGTAACTACCGCTCTGAGAGCAGGGAGCTTAGCACACACAGCCTTCAAATTCCCGGCAGACTTCTTGGGATCCTACTGCAGCAAGGATCCAGTGCAGGGTCATGTCAGTGCACACACACACAATGAGGCACACAGACACATAGAGCTGGGTAGCCAGGCTGCCTGTGCTGAGGTTTCCCCTCCCCATCCCATGTTCTGTGCAGACCCCTGCAACCTAATATCTGATGGAGAGGGAGGTTGTAGCAGTTCCTCTGCAGACTGACAAGAGATTCTCTGCAACTGTGTGGCAGTCACCTCCACCACCCAGGGAACCTGCTGAAACAACTCATAGTGACTTGTCATTGGCTGCCTCGGCCCAGTGGTGCCATCCTGTCCCCCATTTGGCTCACTGATATTGTGAATTTACTGAGCCCAGGAAGGCCTCATGGGAATGTGTTACCAGCCCAATGTTACTCCTCCTCTTGTCTAAGTAGAATCCTTGTCCCCTTTATAGGTTGTCAATGGCATGAAGCCACCAGCTACTCAGGTCAGTACATCAGGTAATATAACTTCAGGCCTGAAGTGCTGAAGGACATATTTTCCCAACAAATATCTGAAACAAAAGACTGAGTCCTCTCCTCCAAGTCCACAATCCCACAGCCGCACACAGGGCAGACCGCACTGGGAAACCTCGTGAACCGCCTAAGCCCACAACAGCTGCCCTCCAACACCCAGCAAGTGAACTCAAAAAATTCTGTTTCCCACTCTAAAGACACACCTGACAACACAGGTGGCACACACCCAGCCCAGAGTGCTGGCCAAGCCACACTCAACCAGCAGGAGAGGGGAGCTCAGATGGAGTAAGAACACAGCAGAGAACCTCAACAAAACCACAAAAGGAACCCAGGATCAATATTTAAGTGTTGTTATGTCAAGGCTGGTCAAAGACAGCCTCTTGTGTTGGATTGTTTTGTTTTGTTTTAATTCTGATTTTAAAAGTAAAGGTACAAAAAAAAATGTGTTTTATTTACACAACAGAGCAGTATGCAGTCACCAGAGCACTGGCACAGGTGATAGCATGAATCACCCATAAGGGACTGAGTCCACACATGTGGGTATGTGGATGTGAAATTGTCCTGGTGGCTGACAGGGGCTGCAGTCAGGGACTGGGAAGTGACTAGTCGCCATGAATGGAGGGTTTCTTTCTGGCATGATAAAAAATGTCCTGAAATGGGATTATGGTATCAGCAACACAGCTCTGGAATCATCTGAAAACTACTATACTACGAACCGTCACATCAAGTTATGTGGTTACACTTTCACAAACACACACACACAAAAAAAAAAAAATGATGAAACTAATGAGAAACGTTAGAGCAAGAATGCCCCTGCTTCTTCACCGTGCTGCACACATGACCTCTATCCAGTATCACCACTAAGCGATGATCTCTTCTGGGACGAAGGCCCCTGGGATTTGGACTGATGCCCAGTGTTACAACCAAATGTTCTGGGGGACCCAGCTTACTCCATTTCCTGGCTCACTTACATGTTCCACTTTAAAGGCTTCTCCCAATGAAACAGCTCATTCCAGTGTGGAGCTGAGAGACTTCCAGAAGGCATTGCCAACTTGGTCAACGTCTCAGCGGTTTGAATCCCGTTGGCCTGGAAACAGTGCAAGTTTATCTATTTTGTAACAAAACCCGGACTCAATGAAATGTGTTTTCACTCAGCTCCTCTCAGGGGCTTTGCCTTTCGCTGTCTATAGGGAAGGGAGCATTACCAGTGGGAGTTGGCTTTACGGACAAGCTGATTTCTCAACCTGAGTAAGCTGGCTTTGTGTTCCAGGGTGCACACGTCTGTCCGAGCCCTGATGACGGCAGAGCCCTGGGCTTTGGTCCCAATTGTCCACCTCCATAAAGGATGAGAAGAAAACTGCATCACCTCATTGCTTGGAAACCTAGGACAGACCCATATGTAAGTGGCCCGATAGCCTGGTAAGCAAGACCCTGAGACATGAACAAAGAAAATGAGGATGAAGTGGAAAATGAAGGCTTGGTGCTCCCCCAAGCCCAGGCAGTTTCTGGGCTGTTCTGAAGGCCTCCGTGCTGCCCTCCAAGCAAGACACAAGAGGTAACCACTTCCCAGGACAGCAGGGACCCTGCCACAAACCCCCAGCTCTCTTCTTGTCCTATTTTTATTTGCAAAAAAGCCTTTATGTATTGGGCCCTATCTGACGTGTGCACTCGCTCCAAAACAGGACTTTAGATCCCTGGAACTGGAGTAGCTGTGAACTACCTGGTGTGGGTCCTGGGAACTGAACCTGGGTCCTCTGTAAGAGCAGCAAACTGCTGAGACGTCTCTCCACAAGACCCATCTTGTTTAGTATTTTTTAAATGGCACAATTTTAGAAGTGTAAGACATGTTATGCTTTCCAGGAGTTAAAAATGGAGGACTATAGAGGGAGGGAAGAGGATGTGGCATGGCTCAGTGTTGGCAGATAGGTGGACCTGCACAGACGAAAGAACTGAGTACAGGCTGCAGGCGCTTACAGCGAGGCCCATGTGTACACCCATGTACTATACATGTACTGTAGTTTTCCAATCTCCCCCTCGGGAGAAACTTGGCACAGCGTCTGTTTGTATTATTCCTACAACTGCACATGTATCTAACTATGTAATAGCCTTATGTGTTTTTAAATCTATTTGTTTTGAAAATAATTATGTTATGCCTTTAACTACATTGCTGAGGTGGTGCGAAATACAAGTTACAAATGCTATGTCTTAAGGCATCAATTAGTCACATTCGAGACACAGAGCAAAGTTAAAAGGACCCGTCAAAGAGACTGATGAAAGCCAAGAGCCAAACACCACCTCCATGGGTTAGACAGAGGCTAAGTGAAGAGAATCAACCAAGACATATTTATTAAATCAGTATTAGGGACTCTGATCCTTGGGTGAAAATTAAGATAGATTCAAAGCTATTTACTGTGGGCTTATAAATCTTCCCTTTGTAATAAATACTCTGTCACATTGTTCAGTTTATTTTGCCATTATCTCTACAAGTATTAAGAGGTGGGGTGTGGGTCTAGAGAAAAAATAGTTAAATTACATTCAAAACTCACACAAATGTCATTGATAAATATATCCTTTTCCACTGTCTGCCCAAGCACTCATAATATAAACTCTGAACTATCTGATCTACCAGGCTGTCCCCATGAGCCTCCACTGACAGCTCCATCTAACTTCCAGGGCCCTGCAGGACATCATCCTCACTTGGCCTGGTCTTATTGTTGCTCTGCTTCTTGTTGTTCATTTTCAGCATCATCTGGCCTTCGTCTTCCAGGTCACATGCTTCTTGAGGGTATGGCCTTGGGAGTACAGGAAGGCATGACAAGATACCTTGAACCTAACAGGTATTTCATAAATATCTTTTCACTGAGTCAATTAATTTTCATATTCTGTGGCCTCCTCCACAGCCAATGTTTTGGGTAGGAATGAAAACCCGGTGTATGGCTTCTGGGTTTTGTTATTGTTGTTGCATAGACTCTGTAACCTCAAATGAGCTTGAACTGAGGCACAGACAGAGTGGGACCTGCGTCCCCTGGGCTATCAGGCTGTTGTTTTTGCTAGGATAATAGGATGGAGCAAGACCCAGACATGTGGCCTTGCCACTGGAGTTCATAGTCACCCAGGAGTGTTAAAGTTTATTCACACACAAGGACCCCACTAGCTAGAAAGTGCTCACTGATGAAGGTATGTTATTCTGTAGAACACCATGTCTGGCCCTAGAGGAGAGGGCATCCGTGTGTGGGGGAGGGTGGCTTGAAGAGGTGGAAGAAGGAGCATTCTCTCTTGGAGAAGGAACATTGTAGAAGGCTCATCCATTCACTGGGTCACATGGCCACTCTCCTGTCCTTGTCTGCCCGATGCAAATTCAGGAAAGACTTTTTGGTTTAAAATGTGACATGCAGCAACTTAGACATACTCTGTTATATTGCAGAATATGGATTTGACTTGCTGCTGTCTACTCTACTCATCATCTTTAAGCTCCACTCCAGCATTTACACCACTCTTTGCAAATTCTTACATGCTAATCACAGTACAGTTTGAAAACCTGGAAACAGCTACAAAACACTCCAGCACCTAAGGCTTGGGGGACATTGTGGATGGAAAGACTGTGAGAGGATCAATGTGAGAGTGTGTCTCTCAGTGACATCACAAGTCACACCCATAAAGTCTCACTAACATGACAGCCCAAATATAAGCTGAACAAAGGTGATATCAGTGGATATGCCAAGGTGGACAGGAAAAAGTTCATGAGGCCTCAGCCCCACACAAGAAAACTACAGGCAACTGAGCAGGGAGCAGGAGAGGTGGCCTTCCCCAGGGAAGAGCACATCAATTGGTTGTCCAGTGTCAAATGGTCAGCCCTGAAAACATACACACAGGCAACATTATACAGACTGAGCAGGTTATATTTGGGAATATATATGTATATGTACAAACATATATGCATGCAATAGCAATTACTGAAAATTTGGTGGGGAGCAGAGAGGAGCATATGGAAGGGGTCTGGAGGGAGGAAAGGAAGAAATAAATGCAATTAAATTATAATCTTAAAAGTTAATATAAAAACGGCTAGAGAAATAGCTTTAATTTGGAGGACATCAGTGGTCGTTTTTCTGGGATAGGATTACAGAAGAGGTCTGTCTTAGGGTTTCTATTTCTGAGATGAAACACCATGACCAAAAAGCAAGATGGGAAGGAAATGGCTTATTTGACTTACACTTCATTGCTGTTTATAATTGAAGGAAGTCAGAACAGGAACTCAAACAGGGCAGGAACTGGAGGCGGGAGCTGATGCAGAGGCTGTGGAAGAGAGCTGCTTACTGGCTTGCTTCCCATTGCTTGCTCAGCCTACTTTCTTATAGAACCCAGGACCACCAGCCCAGGGGTGGCACAACCATGGGTTGGGTCCTCCCCCATGGATCACTAAATGAGAAAATATCTTACAGCTGGATCTCATTGAGGCATTTTCTCAGCTGAGACTCCTTCCTCTGATGACTCTAGCTTGTGTCAAGATGACACACAAAACCAGCTAGCACAGGGTCTTTTGGGATCCCACATGACATCATTGTATCCTCCACCAAACTTAACTAAATCAGAACTAGTTTATTTAATTATAGACATCCATGGTTTGTAGCTGACCAGTCTTATATTCCACATCCAAGAACAGCACAGGTCATAGCTGCTAAGACTCATGTTCTAGTCCTTGGGCTCCTTGCAGAACATCACCTGGTGTGCAGCGTGGACCATGCTGAAGAACAATGTGCCCTGGCCTCTCCCAGTGCTGTGGAAAACAAGACCCTAGGTTCTTGAGGGCTAGAGCTCTCCATGGCACACTGTGGCATTCCGAATACACAGGAAAGGATGAAGACAGAAAAGTGAAGAACACTGTCAATCAAACCTGGGCCCAGGAGTTGTGTCAAGAACAATCAAGACAGGATGTAAAAGCTACCACAAAGCTATGGGCTAAGGCCTGCAGCAATGAGCAGGGCTTGGAGAAGGCCAGCTCTGTGAAACTCATCCTGGGGACCCCTCACTTGCCTCTCACACAGCCACTGCCTGCTTTTGAAGAAGCAGAGGAATGAACAGCATGGAATCCAGAGCCAGTAGACATAAGTCTGGATCATCCTGATGTCACCTGCTGGGGACTATTATGTGCCTCAGTATGACTGTAACTTGTATCTTTCCATCTCTATTGCTGCTACCTTTATTTGAACTTCACTATCTCTCATCAGGCTTAGTGCAACCATCCTGGATCCCAGGGCTGGAGGCTAGGAGTAGCCCTGTGGTAGAGCAGTGTTTGTTTAGCATGATGTTAGTGGGGGCTAGATTCAAATGCCAGCGGTGGAGAGAGGGGAAGATTCCAGAATTGTCTTTGCTCCATGCCACCTACCCAGCCCTGAGCTTTTGTTTTGTTTTGTTTTGTTTTTTAGTTATAATTGTTTGTCCAGTGGCTCAGGCATATTACTAACTAGCTTTCACAATTAAATTAACCCATTTTTACTGATCTGTGTATCATCACATGGCCGTGGCTTACTGGTCATGTTCTGGCATCTACCTCCTTTGGCAGCTACATGGCATCTCCCAGACTCCACCCCCTTTCCCTCTGCATCTTTGTTTGGATTTCCCACCTGGCTCTATTCTCCCTGGACATTGGTCAAATCAGCTTTATTCATCAACCAGTAAAAGCAACACATATTTGCAGTGTACAGAAGGAAGTCCCACATCATCTCCCCTTCTCTGTCTTATTTAAAAGGGAGGTTTTAACTTTAGCATAGCAAAATTACATATAACAAAACAGTTATCAAGAATTACAGTTACAATATTTAGTCTATTTGTATTTGGCAAAATTTTTAAAAAATTACTCTATCATCTATCCTATCTTTGTGAATCTAAAGTTTTTTATCTAATTTATCTTTTTTGGTAACTAAGGAAAACTGTAAGTATCTAGTCTTCAACTTCATCCATCAAAGACCCAAGAAGGATATAATATTACCTAAGTAAACAGGAAGTGCTTTGCAAGCAAATTCCAAAACTCTAGAAATGACAGGCAAACCTCAGCCCTGAGCTTTTTATAGATGCCAGTTTTGGCATCTCATCTTCTTCTCCTATCATCTCAAACTACAAGGCTTCTGCCCTTCCTTAAGGGCCATACCCAGTGCCTGTGTCTTCCATGACTCTATGTTGCTAAGTCCCTGAGATCCTTGTTGACCTTACAATGAAGTTCTGACGCCCCCTCCCAGGAAGGTGTTTCTGTTCCCAGGATCTCCTCATCCTCTCCAGTATGACAGGTCAACTAAATCGGACACCATTGGGCAACGAGTGGGACTGTGAGGCTTACAAATGCTTAACTGATAGAGTGTGTGCCTAACATAAAGATGCCCTGGGTTCTATCCCCAGCACTGCATAAATCAGGTATGGTGGCTCCTGGCTGTGATCTCAGCTGGTAGGCAGATCCGAAGTTCAAGGTCACATCAACTCCATACTGAGTTCTAGAGCATTCAGGGATATATGATACGTGACACTGGATCTCAGAGAAAGCAAGGAAGAGTGATTTTCTGACTAATGGGCTTTTCTTTATTTTTAAAATGTTTTTTTTTTTAATTTGTTGGGTGTGCACAAGTTCACTGGTGTGTGTGTGTGTGTGTGTGTGTGTGTGTGTGTGTGTGTGTGTGTGTGTGTATACATGCACTGCTTGTGAGCACATGCCAGGACACACTTGTGCAGGCCAGAGGGTAGCCTTAGGGAGCCATTGTCTTCCTACATCTTGTTTTTAAAGCAGGATCTCTCTTGTTTCTGCCACACTGTGTATTGCAGTTTAACCAGCCTGTTATCTTCTGTGCAATTGTCCTTTCTCCACCTCCCACCTCTCTGTGGGGGACTGGGATTGCAGGCTCACACCACCACCTCTTTTTATGTGAGTTTCAAGCATTGAGCTCAGGTCTTCAAGCTTGGGCAACAAACATGTTTACTCAATTAGCCATCTCGCTGACTTGCTTTTTCTTTTTCTCTTCCACAAGGTCCAGCTCAGTGTCTAACACAAATAACAAACTCAGTAAACCTACTACTGAGTGAGGACAAGCCATGGGAAGTCAGTGTGATGGGGGTGGGGTTGAATGCTGGGAGGACAAAGCAAGCTGTGGAAAGGAAATGCAGAGAGAGAGAGGAGTTGAGACCCAAAGAGAGACCTTAACGCTGGGAAGGTATCAGGAAGGTGCTGGTTGGCCTGTCTCTAACAAGAGTAGCCAAAAAGACTGAAGAGACACAGATTAGCTGCTAGGAGGCAATGGGCTGTGAACCCTGACAGGGAAGAGGGGAGAGTGCACATGAACAGATGAAATAAACAGGCAGTGTTTCTACAAGCTCATGGCTTTGCCTAAATGTGTCTGTTCCCTTGAGAACACCCATGCCCATGGAGGCAGGCAGATAACTAGGTGCTCAATTCAGGGATAAAAACGGATCTGGAAGAAAAGTGTGTGAGTTTACTGGGACTCACTCCAGCAAAGGGAAGGGGAATCCCACACATGCAGACCCCAGGGGCATCAATGCCCAGCTCTCTGGATACATCACCTGACAACAGTTGTCACACCTTTTTAGGCAAAGTCTCTATACCTGATGCAGTAAATGAAACAAGGCCCAGTGTGAGCTAAACATAGAGGTCACAGCAGCAGACAAACCCACACAGGGCTCATAGCCTCACAAAAATGACCTGAGTCCATCTAACGGTGCAGTTTGAAAGCTCTACTTCAAAAAGGGAAGAGTCATTCATTTAAAGTTCACAGTCGGGCAAACATGGAGATAATGGCAGTCTGGCTGTAGAAGGAGTATGCCCCATCCAGTGTTGTTTCAGTTTTGAGGTTTTTGTTGCGTGTGAACATTTCCCAACCTGTTGATGATGTTACTAATCTCCAATTTACAATTCCAATGTCCAAGGAGGTCCTTTGATTACCTCAAATGTTGAACCTCCACAGGGCATGACACCCCAAATCAAGCAAGGGATTAAACTAATTGTCAGACCTCATCCTACATGAATGAAAATAAGGTTGGATAGGCAACCAACACATCTTTTAAAACAAGACATGTGAGAAATGCCCTTCCAGATGCTTCTGCCACATTAAATATCACTTAATCAGAATAAATGTGCCCTGCTGTGTGCTGCTCGGAGAACAGAGGGCCTGTGTAGTGTTGGAGCAGCCTGCCCAAGGCCTCCCTCCTGTGCAAAACCCAGGGAGAAGCAGAAAACAAGCAACTTGGCTCAAGGTCAAGTCTAAACTTGTAATCCGAGCAGCAAGGGTGGGTGTGTTTTCAACACCAGCAGGTCAACTAGGGAAAAGGTGATGTTTACCCCAGGCTGCAAGAATTCACTGCATCCCAGCAGCTGACCCAGCAGCAGCCTGATGTCTGAGGCAAACACAGAGGCCTCTGGCTCTGGCTCCTTTGGGTCTGGGCTAAAGGAAAAGTTAGGCAACAATAGGGGTGGGGGTGGGGGTGGGGGGCGATGCGGGACTGAAAGCCCACAAGCGCTGTGCCTGGCCCGGATGGCCAGAATGCAGGCAAATAAGGAGGAAAGGGACAGGTGTGGAGGCCTGAGGTCAGAGAAGCCCAAATATGGTGGGCTGGCCTAGATGTGGGCTCAGTGTGCTAAGTAGAAGTCCGCTCTCAGTGACCTTGATAGGCGACAGAGAGGAGAGAAGGAAGCCTCTCCGTGAGGTTCCACAGCCTGCAGCTGTTGAGGGTTCCCTTCTGTTCCCAGAATTTGCCATTGGCTGAGTTGTTTCAACCGGATTCCCACGCATCTCTTTACCGAAAACTGTTTTGGCGGCACATGCAGGTGTCAAACCCAAGTCTGCACTTGCTGGACCACGGAGACAGGAACAAATCTGGACTTCCGCATCCAAGCACGGAGCGGTGGATGATGTCTGTGATGGTGCCCGGGCTCAGGGGACCAGAGACCCCGAATGCATGCAGCCTTGAAAATCATTTGATGGAGTTTGATCAGTGGAAAGGGCTCGTAGTCTGCACACAGGGGCACACAGTTTCTATGGGTACATTGCCAAGGGAAGATTCCTCAGATGGTCCAAGGGGGGGTCACTGTGGCTGCGCGGGGATGCTTGGTTTTCTGGGGGCTCAAAAACACGATGACGCCTCCTCTTGCAAAACTGGACTGTTTTCTCTTCATGATGAAAAATACTCAATCATTTTGCAAGCCTCATCCCAGGAGCGCAGCTGCCCACGAGGTGTTTCAGCAGCTGCCTGGAAAAGGCTGGGACTTGCTCTTACTTTTTATCAGTTCAAGTGTTTCCTGGCAGATAAGCTGCAGAATGAGTCAAAGATTTAAGAAAAAGGTAATCTATTGGGAAGAGTGTTTTGGGTTTTTGTTTTGTTTTGTTTTTTGTTTTTTCATCGAGAAAGGTCTTTCCATGTTCCAAACCTTGGAAGTGCCCTTGGGAGGGGTCATAGCTTTAAGGTAAAACTCTTGGTCCAGCCAGAAAAATACATACACTTTGATGTTTGGAAAACCGTCGTCCTGAGTTCTACCTTGGAATATACCAGAGAGGTACTTTTTAAAATACACGTTTCCTGTCTATAAGAATGAAGCCACCTTGTTTTTCTCCTTGCTCCGGTTTCAGTGTCTATTTTTATCTTATTGCGTGGACATTTTGTAAGACACCCTATGTTCTTTTTGGAAGAGGCATAAATAAGTTACTTGAATACAGCATAAATCAAAATAAACACCAGCCCTCATGAGACCAAGTCCAGGAATATAGAGTTTTAGAGTTTCTCAGTAGTCATTTATTCAATCACTTATTTGTTAGGTAAATAATTAATCCGTGAGAGCCTGCCCTAAACCAGCCACGACACTCCAGCTTGGGTTGCTCCACACCAGCTGAAGTATCTGACACACTCTGAGAACCATCGTCCTTAAAGGGAAACTGAGGCAAGTGCCCCACTGGTGGGAAACAGTGGTGCCAAGAAGAGAGAAGAGCGTGTGTTGTACTTGGTTAGGGACACCCTGCAGATGCAGTGACATTAAATAGGGGACAGAGAAGAATTCAGGGAATATGTGTGGCCCTCTGTCCACATGGGGACCTTCCAGGAAAACACAGATGTCCATTCTGTGGATGTGGACAGGACCTCTCTCTCTCTCTCTCTCTCTCTCTCTCTCTCTCTCTCACACACACACACACACACCTGTCCACTGGGCCTCTGTAACTTTCATATTTAATTTGATGCCACTGCTTTCATGAGACAGGTCCACAGTCACAGACCTCTAGCTGAACATTTTTGTCTCCGAGGAATCCTGACACTGTGTCCAGCAGGCGCTCCTCTGACCATGGCCCTGGACAAAGCATTCTTTGAAGTTTCCAGCAGCCTGGTCTCTGGTTTCCTTTCTCTGTGATAGGCAATCCACCATCAGTGTGAACATGCCATAACCCTGACAAAGCTCCAGCCTGGCTCAGGCCTATGGCTCTCCTTTTCTGAACAGTCGGGAGATGGTCCTTCTGGGACCCAACTCCCAGACAGCCAGTCCTCCTGGCTTCACCTGCCCAGGCACAGAGCAGATACCCTGAGCTCAGGCTGGGTCTTGTCCACAGAAGACCTGGGTATGCATGGACTTGCATGGCTGTGGAAGATGGGGGTCATGAACACCTCAAAGTGAAACTCAAAATCCTCAGCGGCCGTTTCCAAAGAAGGCTTGTGCCACACCATTGGCTGTTCAGAGTAGCATTTCCCATGATACCTTGAGCCTCTCTTCTTCCCACTTACATAGCAATGGTATGACTCCCAGCTCCCCCCAAGCCTCAGCCCCTGTTTTCCTTTTCTTACAGTGGGAATGAAGGGTAAGTGCTGATGAACTGGGTCACGTGGGTGGGTCAGAAGGGTTACTTTACACTCTGTGTGGCCACACTTAGGTCTGTGGTTATTACCAGAGTCATATCTCACAGAAAGCCAACAAAACAGAGACATGACATGAGTGCAATGATGGTGACTCCAGCTGTCAACCTTAGAGGACAGAGATCTTCCTAAGTGCCCCCCCCCGCCCCCCCCCCCAGCCACACAACTGCCTGCATGCAAGTCTCATTTTACCATCATGCCTTCAGGCAAACCCCCTGCGAAACTTGCTGCTAGAGCAAAGAATGTGTCAGCAGCCACACGTGGATCTCGCCCATCACAAAACAAACTCTGAGGCCAAAGCAGGAAGGACCAGATCCACTCCTACACAGTGGCACAGCAGAACCTCTCTTATGCTTTTCTACAGGAGGCAAAACCACCAGGCAACAGTGTGTCCGGGTGTTCAACATCATCATTCAAAACCAGTAAGAATGGTTATTTTAAATGTTTGAGGAGGAAGAAGCAGAGAGATACCTCAAGCATCTTGCCTGCAAGCCTGACACCCTGACTTTTGAGGTCTGGAACCCATGAAGAAAAGAGAGAACTTACTCCTGTACCCCAAGATGTATCTGCATGCCTGTGTGTATAGCATTGCCAATCAAAGTTCACAACCCTCCCTTGTCCCCCAAAGGCAGTCAACACCTTTGCTTCATGTAACAGACTCTAATAAGAGGATGCAATTAGAGACTCTGACATTCTGTCCCTGCAGCTAAGTCAAGACATGTTTTCTACCCTACTAAAACTCCATAGAAGTGACATGTGGCAAGATCCATGCCATCAGATGATGCCATGGCACTTTGGTCCCCACGAGTACCCTGAAGCCTCATACAGAGACCTGAGTGCTTCCTCCACCTGCTGACAGACAGTCTGTGCCAGGAGGTGATAGACGTTGACCCGTAACCGAAGGCCCCCATCTTCTCATTCTTATTAGCATTGTGCCAGAGACACCATATTAAAGAGACTGCTGCAGGCTGAACCACAGCAAAATATTGTGGGCACACGTCTGTGCATGTGACACATGGCATGGAGCAAGGGCTGCCTCAGCATCCTATGCCCAGCTACTTCAGGTGGGCCATGTGGTGATACACAGATTAATAGTCATGGGTTAATAATTAAGAGAGAGCTACCAAGTAACATGCCTAAGCCAATGACCAAATAATTACAAATATATATTAAGTCTCTGAATGGTTATTCATAAGCGGCTGCCAAGATCTGGTGGGCAGAGAGAAATCGGTCCAGTGGGACTGAAACAGACGGAGAAATTCTCCCTTTACGTGTGTGTGTGTGTGTGTGTGTGTGTGTGTGTGTGTGTGTGTAAGCAAGGGTCACAGAGTCTGTGTCTTAGCAAGGGTTTCTATTGCTGTGATAAAAACACCATGACTAAAAGCAACTTGGGAAGGAAAGGGTTTATTCCATCTTACAACTTATGTTCCATCACTCAGGGAAATCAGGGCTGGAACTTGGTGGCAGGAGCTGAAGCAGAGGCCATGGAGGGGTGCTGCTTACTGGCTTGCTTCCCATGGCTTGTTCAGCCTGTTTTCTTATAGAACCCAGGACCACCTGCCCAGGGATGGCTCCATCCACAGGGGGCTGGGTCCTTCCCCATCAATCATCTATCAAGAAAACACACAGTAGGCTTGTTCACAGGCCAATCTAGTGGGAGCTTTTTCCTCAGTTGAGGGGTCCTTCTTCCCAAATGACTGTAGCTTATGTAAACTGTCCAGCATAGGCTCACCTCATGCTCCTTAGGGGTCACTGGAGACTGATGTCCAAATGCCCCATACTTGTGTTCCATGTCCCTCGGAAAGGGACTTTGCTAATGGGTGAGCCTACTGGCTGGAGATCACTCTTTTCTTTCCTTTTCACATTAATGGCATTTATATTGCTTGTTCCTTGATCCTATTGGGATTTCCGTGAATCACTTGGGAATCCATCTAGATGTGAGATCTTTCTGGATTGTTTCGCTCCTTGTTTTTCCACAATTATCCCATATACACATAACTTTAAAACACAGTGACCTGACTGTATTCACACTTCAGAAATGGCTTCTTTCCCCCACTGGTAGCTTTGTATTACTAGGTATGGCATCCCTAGGTA
This sequence comes from Cricetulus griseus, assembly GCF_003668045.3. Classification (NCBI taxonomy): domain Eukaryota; kingdom Metazoa; phylum Chordata; class Mammalia; order Rodentia; family Cricetidae; genus Cricetulus; species Cricetulus griseus. The sequence goes on along the minus strand of NW_023276807.1, from coordinate 69,676,022 downwards.
CACGGATGTTCATGTGCACACTGAGAACTCAGGAAACACTGTGTCCGCTGACAGATGCCCTCATTATTTGTCATTCTTGCCTAACTTGGCCAACAAGGTCTGTTTTCTTAAGCGCAGGGCATGACCCAATAACCTGATCTAGTGACCTTCAGGTCAGGGTCCCCAGCTAATATATCTATCCCCTGTGGGGAAGGCACAGAGTGAGTAGTCACCCTCAGGCATCCCGTCACCCATCTCAAAGTCAAGCTAGATGTTATGTCCTACGGCCTCAGAGTGAGTTCAGCAGCAAGAGCTTGAAGTGTGAGGAATACAGAAAACAGTCATCTAAATCATGACTCTTAACCTGTTATCTGTGTTTTTTGAGAGTCCAAAAATCTTGTATTGTCCTTCAAGACAGAGCCTGAAAACACAAAAAAGTTCAGCATGGGGCCTCACCGCTCTCTCTGCTTAGTAGTACTCTCCTCGGGACACTCATGTCTCCAAGTCAGAGCTGGCAACCTGCAGCCGTTTCTAGATGGAAACCCACGGCAGTGCCTCTCCCTGGACAGGGCACTCCTGCCTGTGTGCTTCCCAGGGCAGAGAAGAGCAGTATGGCTGAGGGCTCCTACAGAAAACCTGGATACTACTGCCCTGGCCTATCTACATGTTCTTTTTGGAGTATAAAATCATACCCTCATGTTGAAATGCATGTTTCCACTCATAAACTCAAGGTAGCCAGAAAGTGCATCTTTTCCACTGTCTATCGAGCATCGCAGACAGGTAGGTGAAGCCATACTTAGTTCTCCATATCTTATCCATGTTTGAGGATCCTTTTGCTGTATCAGTTTGTCCACATAACAGAGGAAAGAAACTTCAGAGCCCTGTAATTGTAGTTGTCTTTTATCACAACATATTTAATTCTTGGCATATAGCATGAGGAGGCTGGGTATACAGGCAGTTGGTAAAGGCACTGGCCACAATGCCTAGAGACATGAGTTCAAATACTGGTACTTACGTGATGGAAGAAGAGATCTGACTCATGCAAGTTGTACTTTACCTTCCATAGGTGTCATGAGTGTTCCATTGCAAACACACACACACACACACACACACACACACTAAAATTTAAAATTAGTTTTTTGCAACTACTTAATGTTGTAGCTACATGTATTTCAGGATGCTTTGAACTTATTGCCACAGGGTAAAAACGTTCACTAACTGTCCCAGAGCCTCAGGTCTCCCAGCTTTTTTTTTTTTTTTTTTTTTTTTTTTTTTTTGGTTTTTCAAGACAGGGTTTCTCTGTGGCTTTTGGAGGCTGTCCTGGAACTAGCTCAAACTCACAGAGATCCGCCTGCCTCTGCCTCCTGAGTGCTGGGACTAAAAGTGTGTGCCACAAAAGCCTGGCAGTCTCTCAGCTTTTGTCTGTGCTTAAAATCAAAACAGGTCCAAAGGGTCTAACTCAGAGGTTCAGGGTTCACCTAACATGCATAAGCACCTAGGCTCGAATCCCAACTTGAGAAAACAATAAGCAAGTGTAGGGAGACACCCTAGCCCCGTCCAATAGTCCTGGGACAGGTACCAGGTGGACCCGGGACTCGCCCATAAGGGCGTGGTGAAGGAAAGCCAGGGTGACGTAAGGGAGCTTCTTAAGGGGCTGCACGTGGGGACCCTGGCCCCTTTTGTTCTGGTCGTGCTTGCTGAGTTCTATAACCTAGCTCTGGCCTGTGTCTTGCCTTGGTGTCTTTTTGAATAAAGAGACTATAATCCTACAAGCAAGTAAGTAAAATAACTTAAAAAAATAAAAATAAAAAAGAGCCTCAGAATAAGTCATAAGACATAGTATTTTGTAAGACCTCGTCATACCACACCTGGGTGTTTGCCCTAGAGAAACAGAACTTGGTCTCCAGAAGAGAACCCCACTCTGGAATGTACGTGGCAACTCTAGTCATAATTGCCCACGCTTGAACAACCAAAGTTTCTCTCCACAGGTGAATGAATGAACAAGCTGTGGGCCTCATGGCTGTTGAATGCAACTCAGCCATGAAAGGAAGTGAGCTCATAGCCACAGCTTAGATGAATCTTAAAGGCACTCCAGTGAATAAAATAACGTGAGCCTGTCTTTAGATCCCCATATCGTATAGTGGCACCATTGAGAAGACAAATCCACAGCGATGCTCCCTAGATGAGTGGTCACCAAGAACAGGAATATGCAGAGGGTACACAATTAGAGCGGTGACTTCAGGGGATTTGGGATGATGGACTTACTTAGAATCTTGATTGTGGTAGAGTACACCCATCTGCACACGTATCCAGATGGACAGATGTGCATGCCAAAAGAAAACAGTCCATGCTCCTGTGTGGCTGAAGGGCACATGTGGTAGAGAACAACTACCTGAGGAGCTTAGAAGGTGGGCTTTGAGGGGCTGTAAAGGGCTTCCGAGTGACTCAGTGCAACAAGGAAACCCAGGGATTATAAACAGTCAGACCATGTGATTAGATTTGGGTTTTAGCGGTCTCACTCTGTTACACTGCACAGATGGATTAGAGGAGATGGCTTTGGAGGGAAGGAAAACAGTATTCTATCACAAGGGATCCGTTACAAAGAAAGGTCACAAATTCAGCTCTGTGCTCTAGGCATGAGAGGTAAGATGTTGGGGCAATGATGCCTGTGAGGGCTCTTCAGAAAGACATCTGAGCTAGTAATGATAACAATTTGATAGTTGATGCTTGATGAACTGCATGTAAGGCCAGTGAGGGGAACATCACATTGGGTTTGAACTGAGGGCAATGAAATATCTAAAGAGAAAAGAGACTAGAGAACAGCCAGAGAACAGGAAAGGCAGGTGGCTACCAAGCTCCCAAAACTTATAGAGAGCAGGAAGATGCCTAATAGGGTCCACTGCTATCACTAAAGCTCCAGAGTGCCTTTAGCTAGTAGCATCCAATGAGTCACTGAGCATACAAGGGATCCCATAGGCAGGATTTTGTCCATCACAAGAAACCTGTGTAGAGCCAGGCAGTGGTGGTGCATGCCTTTAGTCCCAGTCCTTGGGAGGCAGAGGCAGACAGGTCTATGTGAGTTCGAGGCCAGCCTGGTCTACTGAGAGAGTGCCAGGACAGCCTCCAAAGCTAACAGAGAAACACTATCTCAAAACAACAAAAAAGACAAAAACAACAACAGAGAGAGAGGAGGGAAGTAAAGAAAAAAGAAAGAAAGGAAGGATGGAAGGAAGAAAGAGAGAGAGAGAGAGAAAGAGAGAGAGAGAGAGAGAAAGAAAGAAAGAAAGAAAGAAAGAAAGAAAGAAAGAAAGAAAGAAAGAAAGAGAGAAACCTGTGTAGTCACCCAGGCCAGATTCTCACTTCTCAGCTGAGAAACCAGGCTGGGAGATCACCCAGAGCACTGTCAAACCATAGCTGGGAGTACAACCCATGTACCCCATTGTGTTTTTGGTTGGTTGGTTGGTTGGTTGGTTTTGTGCCCCATTGTTGAACATACATCAAACCTTCTTATGAGATTATGCTGTCCACACACTGCTCTTACATCTACTTGATGGCAAAAAAATGCACCCTCTGTTTCAACTGAAGTAAGTCAGAAAAGAATGTAACCATTTCACTCTTCTATTTATTTACAGTGACTTCCAGTTCAGCTGCTTAACTCCTAAGGTCTCTTTCCTTATCCAGTAGATCTCAAGAGTTTCCCTTGAACTAGTCTAAGCCACTGAGTTTGGTTCCCAGACAGACTTCTTGCCCTCCCCTTAACCCTCCCATTTTCTTTCTCCAAATATTGGCCATTTGCTCATTGGGATATGGGTTATACATTATACACAGGATTTCCCACAAACAGGGCAACTCCTACAGGTTTTCCAGCAGCCTGAGAGCTGGAGCACACAACCTTCTTTTATTGATTCACAAACATTTTGAAAGCTTATAATCAACCCAGTTACATGGCCAGCACTGTCTATTTTCCAGAAAAAGAGGATGCCATGTGTCTGAGTCCTAAGGTCACAGCTTCTTCTCTGAGTAACCCTGAAGAACGAGAAACTGGGCACAACAAGCACGCCAGCCTTGCTCCTTGATCCAAAGATACACTAAGAACTCAGAGGGAAATACAGTAAAAAAGCTAAGGAGTCAAGAACTGAAGCTTGCAGCGAATGGAACCTGGTTAAGGAAAGGTGCTTGCTATAAACGAAGCCTACACAGAAGTAAAATGAGGACTCATGGAGTGACAGTGGGTGAGCCCATCTTGGTAGAAGCAGGGACGTTCACTTCTAGAGGAGACGGTAGGCTGGGGTCCTAACAGTGTGATGGCACCCCACCCCAGAGATCCTATCAGCTGTGGAATTCCAGGTGGTGCTGATGGCTGTAGCCACAGCCAAGGACTTCTACAGCCTTCCTGCCCAGGAACTGGGGTGTTTCTTCAAATGTGCTGGGAGTATCGTAGGCTCTGGAGGAAGCATCTGGAAATTCAGACACACATTGCTGTTAGCTATGAGACATCTCCACATAGCTGGGTTCGGGCACCCTGAAGGATGATAGGTTGTCAAGCTTGGAGCTTTATGAATAGCCTCCTCCACCTTTAAGTCCCAAAGCTTTACAAACATAAAAAGGCAACTATGGATGAAGCATTTCTGTATGAATTAGGATGAGGGAAGCTGTGGCATCCCATAGTAAGATTCCAGTTTTCAGAAATGCATATATGTGAGAAGTGATGGAACCATCTGCAGTTTATCCTCAGAGACTGAGGCAGAACCCTGTCCAAATGGCCTGTTTCTCCTTAGGTTCTACAGCAATATTTTTAGACTCCTCTTCAAGGTTGCTCACTTTTTCCAACAGGTGTGCCAGGTTTTTCTTCTTTGAGACCATCTAGTCCTGCCAGGCCTTGACAACAAACTTTTCACAAGCATAGCTATTGGCCTCTGATAGTGGGTGGTTCTGCCCTGTTGTCTTCCAATCTTAGAGGAACTATTCTCAGGCCCAGGCATCAGTAACCCAAAGAAGTTATTTTCCTGTCTTACTGGCTCCTGAGCACATAATGGGTTCATTTCAAGCTTCAAGTTCTTACATTAAACCAGCAAAAACCATGACAGTTGTTGGCTATTCTGTATGTTTTCGAGGTTTAGGATTCTAGTCAATCAAAACAGCAAGCAAGAAAATAAAATACCACGAAGCTCAATGTGATCTCAAATCCACTGTTTTCCATCAAACAAAGTGTTAGGAATTAACCTGATGGGCTCTCCCCTCCCACAACAGTTAGAGCCCAGAGATCAATAGGGACTCTAAGCAGGGGGCTCCCTTTAACTTATTTTACAAGTTTTATTTTTTTAAGGTAAATGCATAAGCCGGGCAGTGGTGGCGCACACCTTTAATTCCAGCACTCGGGAGGCAGAGGCAGGTGGATCTCTGTGAGTTAGAGACCAGCCTGGTCTACAAGAGCTAGTTCCAGGACAGCCTCCAAAGCCACAGAGAAACCCTGTCTCAAAAAAAAAAAAGTTAAATGCATAAATGAAATCATAACAGTGCTAGAAAAGGGGGAAGATGGAATGACAGCAGAGTAGAAGCACGGAGAATGTCTTCCCAAGATGAGGACAGGATACTTTCTTGATAGGCACTTCCCAGTGGTGTTGGCAAGCCTGATGTAAATAGATTTGCCCTTCACTTTAGCTGGAGAGGGAGGAGACTCAGACACAGGCTGTGGTCCATGCTGCAAGCTCAGGGTGACTCCCACAAACTCAAAGAGTATTGCCACTTTGCACCCAGGGCAGCCATGTGTTTCCAGGGAAACACATCCTTCTTGGACAGCTGTACCCACTTGGAGTACATGCCCTGGACACTCCCAGTATGGCTATTGGGTTGCTTTGCATTCTGCCTCATGAGGCTCTGCCTTACAAAAGCAAACTCCTATCAATCAAGTGCCATAATAAAAAGTATGCATCACAAGGAAATCAGTGTGGGTAGAAGATGCCAGAAGATCCAATCCCAAGGTGCGGTTGTCACTTATTTTTATGGTGACAAAATGCCTGACAAACCACACAAAAGAAGGAAAGAGTTTGAGGGGGGATGGCTCAGAGACTAAATGATGTGTGCCCCAAGAATGAGGACAGAACTCATTTTCCCAGAGACTGACAGGTGTGGTGGCCTGCTAAAGTCTACAGTACCTAAGCATCATGACAAGAGGGGAGTTTGGGACAGAGTAGAGCTGCCCCACCCATGGTGGCCAGTAATGCACTTAAACAAGAGAGATGCAGGTCGCTGGGGACCCATTTCCTACGAAAAGAACCCACCTCCTTTCCATGACCTCCCAGTAATGCCATCAAGCTATGAGGCCACCAAAGAGGCCACAGATCTGAAGATCCAGTCACCTCCACAAAGCCCAGAAGGCTGGCATCTGAGCCTGAGGGACGTTTCAGTCCCAAACCATACACAAAGCTTGAGAAGCCAGCACACAAACAGCCCTTCAGTAAGCAGCAGTGTTTTAGAGATGAAAAACAAACAAACAAAAACTGTTTTCCTTTCCGTTTCCATGAATGGGTTCTGCAGACAGCAGCTAACCCACCGATCGATCACACGATGAATGGGGGGGGGGGCTCCAGCTGACTGCCTCTGCGGTGCACTGCACAGTGCACAGTGCACAGTGCAGAGCAGCGACAAAGCTCTCTTGGCCTGGGCTGCTATGAACCTTTACTGAGGCAAAGAGGCTGCCCTGAACCAAGAAAGCCAGGAAGTCTCCATAATGCACTTATCAGCTCCTGGGAAAACCCTCCCTAGCTTGGCAGCTAGCCCAGGCAAGCGTGGGGGGAAGGTGGCCCAGGCCTTCCTGCTGCCTCGCCCACTGCCGAGCAGCAGCAGTTGCCATTCAAGGAAGAGGCCGTACAGGAAACAGATGTGTACACGGCAGAGGAAGCCGGCACCAGCCCTGCGCAAAGCAGCCCGGCCCTCCATTCATAAAAAGAGAACCAAGGGCCATCCCAGGCAGAGGAACACGCCAAGCTGATAGTGGCAGGGCGGAACAAGTGAAAGGACTGGCCCAGGAGGAAACAAATAATAATCAAACACCCAATTTGAGCCAGAGAGATAGCTGAGGAAATTGCACCCATAAAGAGAGCAGCTACAGTCAGGAGGGGGAGGAGAGGAAGGAGCAGGGTAGAAGAGACAACAGCCAGCAAAAAAAGTCAAGAGGCGCTAGCAAAATAAAACTTCAGGGAGCACCGACTGGATGCGAGGAAGAGCAGTCTCCTCCTCTGTGGCTACCAAAGAAAAACCCACATTTAAAAGCAAAACAAAGGAATAAGAAAAGAGTCCTGCCAGGTGTAACCAGAAGGTCAGTCAGTTACACAACAGATCATCAAAAACGTGGAAGATTGGAATGTTAGAGAGAATCAAAAATGGCTAAACCAGGCTGAAGTCCAGCCAGCCTGAGAAGTGAAAGCCTTTGCATCTATGTGGTCCCTGGAGCATCTAAAAGCAGCAGGACAGGGAAACTCATAGCATCCATTGAAGAGTGGTGGGCTCAGGGGAATCACAGAAAGCAGGGATTTTAAGCAGATGCTCCCCCTTCCCCCTTCTCCTTTTGCCCTTTCCCCCTTTTGTGTGTGGTGTCTGTGTGTTTGTGCACATGTGTGTACACGTACCCTCCTCCATGCTCATGCGTGTGGAGGGTAAAGGTCATTGTCCGATGCCTTCTCTATCTCTGTTCACCCTTTCAGAGAGGTCTTTTGCTCAGTCAGAACACCTTGGAGCTAGACTGACTGACTGACTGACTGACTGACTTGTCAGTCGGCCCCCAGGACCCAGCTGTCTCTGCCTCTCCAGCTCCTGGGTTACTGGCATGCATCACTATCCCAACTTGTATGTGAATGCTTGGAATTTGAACTCAGATCCCTCTGTACAGCAAGCATTTCCCCACTGAACTGTCTCCCAGCCCCCTTTATTGACTGCTTTCTCTTAGGTGTTGACCCTGAAGTTCCCTGCTTCTCAATAGATGACTTGAAACTTCTCATTTGAAACTCAGGAAGGTTCCCCTGCCACCCACCCTGTTGCATCCCTAAATTCTGATACTCCTATCCTCTAGAAGTCTCTTTAATCACTTTCAATTTCTCCATTGAGTGTTTTCAATTTCCAGGGGGTTGCTGGGTTCTCTGGTTACAGCTGTTGCACCTTGCAGGAAGCATGGCCTTGGTCTTTATCTTGTTGTGCTATTCCTGAGACTACAACAATGTAACTAGATCACAGGCATTTGAACAGAGCAGGGAATTTTATTGGGTTGGTTGCTTGGTTTTGTTTTTAGCAAATTCTGAGTAAACAAAACATGATGACCACACTATTCAATTATGTTTAAAATACAACTGTTTAATAGATACCAGAAACAAAGACAGGCCAGAGAGATGGCTTGGTGAGTAACAGTGCTTGAGAGATGGCTCAGCCGGTAACGGTGCCTGCTGCTAACCCTGACAATTGAGTTCAGTCCCCACAATTCAGATGGTAGAAAGCGACTTCTAGAAGTGTCCTGAGACCCCCACAGAAGAGCTATTGGATGCTCATGCCCATACACATTTATTAAAATTTAAATAAACATTAAAAAGAGCAGGATGTTGCCTGCAGGCCAGAAGAAGACGCCAGATCTTATTTTAGATGGTTGTAAGCCACTATGTGGTTGCTGGGAATTGAACTCATGACTTCTGGAAGAGCAGCCAGTGAGTGCTCTTAACCTCTGAGCCATCTCTCCAGCCTGCAAATAAGTTTTTAAAAATACAGTCACAACATGAAATATAAGTAGATGGTACAACATGGATGAATTGCAAAAAAAAAAAAAAAGAGAGAGATGTTATTAAAGTATCCTCTGCAAATTGCGCCTTTGCCAAGTTCTAACTCTCTGCCTAATGGTATGATGTGAGATATCCTGAGGCTTTGCCATCTTGTTCCTAAATATGCCTCCTTGGTATCATGTCATGTTAAACAGTCCCTTTTAAATTCAGTATAGAGTATGGTGACATAATATTTGTGATTTATTAAAGCTTACCTGAGGATTCAGAAAGCAAAGTCAGCCACAAGCCATAGAAGCCAGGCATACACCTTTAATCACAGCAGCCAGAAACTAAGAGGAGTTGGTACACACCTTTAATCCTAGGACTCAGGATTAAGAGGTAGACGGATCTCTATGAGTCCAAGGACACCCAGATCTACACAAGATTGATCCAATCCTGAAGAGAAACAGCTCACACAAAGATGATCTCAGCACCTGGGATCACACACCTTTAATCCCAGAATTAGGGAGGTATATAAAACAGGAGCAAAGTCTCCTTATCAGGCATCCATTCTCCAGCCACACTGAGGATTCTCTAGCCACACTGAGGAGAGGCAGCAGGATCAGCCAATTCAACCTGTGGTAGTAGTAAGACCCAGTGGCCTGCTACTTTGCTTTTCTGTTCTTCAGGCAAGCTCTAATAAATCATAAATAATACATCACTACAGTAGAGTAATCCAGTTTAACCAACTGACAGTCTATTTCAGTCTATTCCAACTGACAGTAACACTCATTTCTCTCTCCCATTTGTCTTCAGGTTCCTTATTGGTCCCATCTGCATTTTCAGTGTGGTTTAACCTTCCATGTATGTGTTTGTTTATCAAAGTCAGTATGAGACTGTGCATGTTGTTAAGGAAGGAAATTCAATCCCGCTATATTTATTGTATGCTGCAGTGACCAGTCTTGCTGATTCTATTACATATTTATTTTTTCCTTCTGGGCATCATTCAGTATTACTAACACAAGTACACAGTTCTTAAAAATAAGCTTAAAGGATCCAGTTTAAAGGATCAGGAACTGACAAAGCAGGAATATTGTTCATCTTCTATTGTACGCATGGTGCTGCAGTAGCCACCGAGATGGAATTGGCTAAAGGTCTATCACTGTTGTGGTTTGAATGTGACATGACCCCTACAGAGGCCCATGTGTTGGAGTCTGTCCCCAGCTGATGGCTGACTCACTGAGAGGAGATCTGACTCCAGTATTCCATGGTAGATTTGGAATACTCTGGTTTCACTGGGAAGTGAGAGACAGACCCTAGCAAGCAGAAGTTCGTTGTGGAGGGTTTGTCTGGAAAGATAAACGTCTACCCTAGCCAGTCTCCCCCTTTTGTCTGCTATGAGTTGTCCATTCTCACCTCTGGCCACAGCAATGGAGCCACTGTCCGGAGTGGGGGGGTGGAGGAGGTGTCCATTCTCACAGCTTTACTTGTCTGGCGTCACTGAACTTTTCCAATAGTAAACTGAGTGGATACAGTGAGCTACTAAGACCACAGAACTTGACTAACATCTCTGCTGCTCTCTACTTGGTTATGGGTGTGAGACTCAAACACAGACCTGAATGTAGTGGCCATGGCTAACAATAACTACAAGCATGCCAAATCTTTGTTAGACTCTGGTCCATTGTGATCCTCCTATCGGGAGAGCTGAAGCCACCCTATGCCTACTCCATTCGATGGCCTTTATGCACTGAAGCTGGTAGCTGGTGAATAGCTGCTTCCATTGGCTCTGCCCTTGTCTTCCCTAGAAATCACTACCCAATACTCCTGCTCCTTGGCCCATGCATTCTCTAAAATTGTCCCTGGCTTCCACTAATTTCCAGTCCTGGCAACCTTTGTCCCTAAGATTCCCTGGGTTGTTTTCAGCATTCTCTGCTTCCCTATGCACCTGTAAGAATATTACGATGTACTATGCTTGGTGCTGTTTGCCTGTGCATGCTGGGACCAGCCCTTGTGTTGAGAGCAGATGCAACCTTCACGCTCATGCATGTTCAAAGTCTCTCATAGAAAACATAAGCAACAGAGCCCCTCCACCCGTGGTCTTCTGCAAGGATTCTGTCCACACGCACATTCTCCCCTGTCCACACAGACACAAAGAGCCTCTCTGGGGTTGAAGGCATGCTTTTACCTCGCTCTTCAAGGCCCTCACAATCTCCTTTTTCTGTCCCTGTCACCAGCACCTTACTAACACAGACCTCTATGATCAAATCCATCCTGCCTGGCTGTGGGTCTGTCTAAAGGAGAGACTCCCAGCTTGGAAGACCTTATTCTTTGTCTACAAAGCCTACCTTTGGGACCTGAATGCCTCTGTGTTTCTGAAGTCCTAGACAGCATGTCAGGGGTCCAGTGTTTGCTGGAGGAATAAACCGGTTTTGTTTTGTTTTGTTTTGTTTTCTGTATCCCTGTGGGTTACCCTTTGTCCATGAAGGTAGCTGCTATGGACGAGAGGAGGTGACCATGTTCTAGGAATTGAGAAGCATGACATTACATCAGCCGGTTTCCAAAGTATTTGGCCTGTTCCTTTACAATCAAGGAAAAGGTACACAGCATGGTGGCCCACTGACATCATCAGATCCTATGCCACATCTGAGAGACAGAAAGGTTCCCTGAGGAAGTTAGCACTGAAGGCCCCCAGGGCTCTGTCTGCTAGCCCAGTCAAAGATGGGGGCCAATGGTTAAAGCAAGAAGAAAACACCCGTAAACAGCCAGGGAGGGGGGATCAGGACAATCCCAGGGACTGCAAAATACATAGAGAAAGCAAGAGTTGTGAATGGCGAGAGAGAGCAGGTTCCAGTGGTGGACAGCTGGGGGCCATAAGCAGAGCAGAGTGGGGACAGTCCCCTTGGAGAAATGACCCCTCTCTGCTCTGAAATAGAACTGAGAGAGCCAGTGGGAGGGACTACAGGGGCTTGCTCTAATGATGCCACTGGATGTCTTTCTGGGTTTGGGTGAAAACTTTTGAGTATGTGTGTGTGATTTCGGGTACTCAGGCCATGAAACAGGTATGCAGGTCAAAGGTAAATTTGTGGATTTTTTTTATTCCATCCAGAAATCAGCCCCCAAGTTGCCAGGTTTGTGCTACAAGGGCCTTTATCCACTGAGCGGTCTCACAGACCTGTGTGATACCTGGCATCTACTCGATAACCTTCCATGAGCTGAAAGTCCCTGGTACAAAGCCCAGGTCCTCCCCTCCACCAGCTCTGTCACTACCTTCTCCAGGCCCCACAGGGGAGGGTGGGGAACCATAGCAGACACACTCAGAGCCAGCAGGTAAGGCGGGGCCCTGACCACACACTAGTGTTTTCCTTGGCTTTCCAATTCCCTTGTAGCCTGTAGTTGGGAACATGTGATAGAAAGTGCCAGGTTATTTTGGGAGAATCCCTGACCAGTGCTTCTCTGTTTATCAGCCCCAGAGGATGGAACCAAGGTAAATGGGTATGGGACACCCAGTAGACAGCCCACCCCTCAGAGCTCACAACACCTTGTTTCCCTGCAATGGAGAATTATAGATGGGAGAGGAATGTAGACTGGTTTCATCTTGTTTGCCCTCATGCTATAACTGTGACTTAGCATCAGGTCACAGTGTGATTCATAGCTACAGGTGTTATCCTGAACTCCACACAAGGTCCTGTGAACTGGATCCAGCTTGGGCTGGCCTTCCAAAACATGCCAAGCTGCACCTGCCCTTCCAAGCAAGTTCACAGCCAGCTCTGACCATCTCTCTCACATGTGGTCCAGGGTTTAGGGGAGGTGTTGCTTGCTTGCATGTTTTTGTTGTTTGAGTCAAGTTTTCAAGAAGCCCAGGCTAGTCTTGAACTTGCTATGTAAAGGAGGATGACCTTGAACTTCTGGTCATCCCTTGTGTTGAGATTAGTGGATCCCAGTTTTCTCAGTGCTAGGGACAGAACACAGGGATTTGTACATTCCAGGCAAGATCTGCTTAGTTAGTCACATCCAAAGCATTGTTAGACCAGGAAATAACAGCCGCCACCACCAATGTGGAAGCCCTGACAGCAGGAAGTCTGACAAAGCTGAGGGAGACAGTCCCTGCTGGAAACCCAAGCTGGGCCTCCCTGGATCTCTCCTGTGGTCCCTAAGGCCCCACTCCCCTGAGAAAGCACTTTGTTTTCTTCCAGCCTTTTGACATCATCTGATGCAACTTGATGCAAAGACATGCACTTCTTGTCACAGGAGAAATGGGGTGGGGTGTCCAGCAGCTGGCGTAGAGACACTGGAGAGGAGCAAGCAGTCCTCCTGGGGTGTGCATGGAAACAGCACAGTTTTAAGAAAATCAGGCTGCAGCGATGACAGAAAATAGGGAATTCAGTATAAAGACAGCACACACATCAGAATGTCCCACGGGCCATAGGAAGAGAGCTTGGTGTGGACATAAGTGGAAGCCACAGCAGCGATGGACAGCACTTAAGCCTTTCCCTTCCCTCCATCTCAAAGAGAGAGGGCAGTCTGTGAGTGTTAGCTGCTGAAACCAGTGCAGCCAGTAGAGGCACAGGAAATCATCCCTGTGCCCTCCTGCTTCACTGAAGGTATCCCATCACTGGTGCCCAGCTACTATTGGTTGGAGAGAATGATGCTCAAGATCACACTCAAACCACACACCACACACATGCACACACACACACACCCTATACCACATACACACCCCATACACCACACACGCACATGCATACACATATAACATACACCATATACACAAGTACACACATATGGCATACATCACACACACACACCATATACTACACACATAAGCACACATAGCATGCATCACACACACGTACATACACACACACACACATACACATACCATACGCCACACACGCACATGCATACACATATAACAGACACCATATACACAAGCACACACATATGGCATACATCACACACACATGCAAACACACACACAACATAAACCACACACATACTCACACACACAATATTCCCCATATACACACCATACACTACACACACAAACACACATATATAGCATACATCATATATACATACACACACACACACACACACACACACCATATACTACATGCACACACCATACACCACACACTCCATACACCACACACACTCCTACAGTGCCAGGCAGGGTGGCTGCTCTGCAGGTGTCACATAAGCCACTCAGCACCAGCCCCTGTCCTTAGGTCGAAGACTCTCAATGAATATTCATGAACACCTGAAGGAGAAACAGCTAGTTAGAATGTGTATTTTATCCTGAGTAAATGAATAAACGGAATCAAGGGCAGAACTTGACAAGTAAGATTTCACAGGAAGCTGACTCTCAGTAATTAGCTTGTTATCAAATTCACTTGTATAAAAATAACAGCAAATGCACACTGCTGGCGGTGTGCCAGGCATTCATGCCAGAGCCTTGCGCACTGGGAAGCGCGGCAGGCCACACACCCCATTTCACAGATGAGGAAACATAGCCGGAAGAGGTTGGCTGTGTGCCTGGGACCTAGCGGGAGTTTGGCTTCCAGCAGTCTGGAAGAACTGCCCTCCACGCCTCTGCTGGGAGTTTGCTGTCAGCACAGGCTCATTAGTGACCTTGGTGTTTTCTTGACTGCCTCAGTTGCTCTACACCTCATCCTGGCTGAATTCTGCAGGTTCCATTTTCAGTTATCTGGACAAGAGCTTACCCCAAAGACACTGACAGTGCAGCATTGCAAGGACAAGGACGGATGTTATATCCTATCTCTTCATCCTTCAGTAACAGAGTATCGGAGATTGGAAACTTTCTATCTCAATGTCTCTGATTGATAAGGTTAAAGGGCAGACAGCATTGCCTCAGACACCTGTGGGCGCCTTGAAACAAGATTCCTGCCATTTGAGGTCTAAAGATGTTTCTTAAGGGGGCTGGAGGGATGGCTTAATGGTAAAGGACACTAGCTGCCGAATAGTGGCCTTGCTGGGAGAAGCCTGTCACTAGGGGTGGACTTTGAGGTTTCAAATGCTACACACCATTCCAGTTCTCTCTTTGTTTCCTGTCTATGGTTCCAGATGTGAGCTCTCAGCTCCCAGATGCCCCTGCCTGGATGGTGATGGACTCTTACCCCTCTGGAGCCGTAAGCTCAAACCAATCCTTCTTTCTATAAATTGCCTTAGTAGTTGTGCCTTATCATAGCCCTAGAAAAGTGACTGAGACAAGGGTTTTCCCACATCAATTAAAGCAGTTAAGACGATTCCTAAATTGAGGCTCCCTGCTCAGGTAATTATAAATCGTGGCATGTTGACATTTAAAACCAACCATCACATAGTCCTGTACCATTCTCCACAGACTGGGAGAAAGGCCTCCTGTCCTCCACAATGCCAGATAGGGTCACTTGCTTGCTATGTACTTAATAAATCAGTGAATGAACTGGGCATTAGGAACCAGCCTGTAACCCCAGCACATGGGTTACAGATGCAGGAGGATCTTAAGTTCAAGCCATCCTAAGCTACATAGAGAAACATAGTCTCAAAACAAATGAAGGAGGAGGAGGAGGAGGAGGAGAAGGAGAAGAAGATGAAGGGTAAAGTATAGCTGAAAACAATTGACTCAGTGGCTTGCTTCAGGTGACCCCAGAGTGAAGCTGTCACTACCAGCCAATCTTGAACACATACTATTCATCTGTCACTACAGTGACAGCCATCTGGAGATAGTGACTTCCAGAGAACTGACTGGATTTTTCTGTTTACATATGGACATCTGATATCTTGCCAATAGACACATGAAGTCATTCAGTTTAAAAGCAAGACGAGGGATGGGATGTTCAGGGGACATGCTGCAGATAGTCCTGTTTCAATGAGCTATGTGTAATCCTACATGTTAGAAAAGCAAGCCCTCCTATAAAACTCTCTCTCTCTCTCTCTCTCTCTCTCTCTCTCTCTCTCTCTCTCTCTCTCTCACACACACACACACACACACACACACACACACACACCAACAAGATTGGACTTGTTCTCCCCACACTTCATTCACCCACTCTAACCCTGGGTGGGAGACAATGCATGAAATAGGACTGACAGAGAGCTTGTTATTGCCAACAGTGGGTGAGTGTCTCTTTATACGATGCTATTTGTTCTTGTGTGTTTATAACTGCCCGCTAACAATGTTTTTTTTTTCTTTAATCGAAGGCCTCATAGCCATTGGGAAATAAACATGCCCCTCCAAGTTGGCTTAGAAGACAGTTGCCCAGAAATAGGTGAGTTGTCTTAGAAGAGTTTCCTACAAGGCTTGCAAAAGTGGGTGGGAAAGTGGCTAAATGTGTAGGAAACTTGTGGGGGTCATCCCTAAACTAGAATAGGAGCCTCTGCGTCCCTTCTACCAACTGTAAAACACAGCACCAAACAGGAACCTCCTTACTGGTTCTGGAAGTAGTAAGTTTCTTAACCCACAGCACAATGTATTATTCAGATGAAAGGTTTTCATCTGAATTATTCTGTATTATTCAGATGAAAGATTAAATGGCAGTGAAATTGATGGTACATGCTTATAATCCAACACTGGGGAGACAAAAGCAAAAGGTCAAGAGTTAGAGGTCAGCCCAAGCTCTACAACAAGACCCTGACTCAAAGTCAATCAATGAATAATTAATAAAAGAAACTATCAGGCCAGTTCTACCCCTCGCACTACAGATTTATTATAGAGGTAGTGGTGGTGGTGATGGTGATGATGGTGGTGGTGGTGATGATGGTGATGTAGTGGTGGTGGTGATGGTGATGGTGGTGGTGGTGATGGTGGTGGTGGTGATGATGGTGATATAGTGGTGGTGGTGGTGGTGATGGTGATGTGATGGTGGTGGTGGTGGTGATGGTGATGGTGGTGGTGGTGATGATGGTGATAGTGATGGTGGTGGTGGTGGTGATGGTGGTGGTGGTGATGATGGTGATGATGGTGATGGTGGTGGTGGTGGTGTGGTGTGGTGATGGTGGTGGTGACTGGTGGTGGTGATGGTGGTGATGGTGGTGATGATGGTGATGGTGGTGGTGATGATGGTGATGGTGGTGGTGGTGGGATTATGGTGATAGTGATGGTGGTGGTGGTAGTGATGGTGGTGGTGGTGGTGATGGTGGTGGTGGTGGTGATGGTGGTGGTGGTGGTGATGTGGTGATAGTGATGGTGGTGGTGATGGTGGTGGTGGTGGTGATGTGGTGATGGTGGTGGTGGTGATGAGTGATGGTGATGGTGATGATGGTGGTGGTGATGATGGTGGTGGTGGTGATGATGGTGATGGTGGTGATGATGATTGTGATGGTGATAGTGATGGTGGTGATGGTGGTGGTGATGATGGTGGTGGTGGTGGTGATGGTGGTGATGGTGATGATGATGGTGGTGGTGATGATGGTGATAGTGATGGTGGTGGTGATGGTGATGATGGTGGTGGTGATGATGGTGATAGTGATGGTGGTGGTGGTGGTGATGGTGGTGATGGTGGTGGTGATGATGGTGGTGATGGTGGTGGTGATGATGGTGGTGGTGGTGGTGGTGATGGCGGTGATGATGGTGATAGTGATGGTGGTGGTGGTGGTGGTGCTAGTGCTAGTGATAATGAGGATGATTGATTGTGGTGATGATAATAATGATGGTGGTGATAATAACAGTGGTGGTGATGATGGCAATACTGCTGCTGCTGCTGCTAATGATGATAATGATGAAGATGATAATAAAGGAAAACCTGGTAACTATCAGTCATTCACTAAAGTTTTACAAGTTCAAGAGGACTGATACTAGTTCTGCTTCCTTTCAAAACAGACCCTGTAGTATTCAGCATCTGTACTGGCCTGCCTTTGGAGTTCTGACAGGGCACACACTCAGCTGCTGCCACTAAGAGCACCACCTGTGCCTATTCAATATGTTCCCTTTTAAAAGGGCCCTGCCCATCTCCCATTCCTCTTTCTCTCTTTCTCTCCCTCTCTCTCTGTCTATTTCTCTCTCCCTCCCTCTCTTTGCTCTTTCCTGCTGCTCCTATCCCCAGAGGCCAGTCTCCCCACTCTCCTTTCCCCTTTATATGATCCCTTTTCCTTAAAAAAAAAAAAAAAAAAAAAAAAAAAAAAAAAAACCTCTGCTTGAAATCTTTTGCATGGCGTTTTTCTCTCTCAAGCCACTATTCAAAAATTACACCCTCCAACCCCAGCTGGGGATGAAGGTGGCTGCCAAAAATTATCAGACACAGCTGGGCATTAGCTACTATATGTCCCTCCCATGGGCAGTGTACCCATGGTGGACTTTGAGGCCTCTCTTCTCTAACTAAAACACAGGGCAATGCTATCATTATGTTAGCTGTGGCATCAGCCAAACCAAGTCCAAACCAGACATCATCACCCTGAAAGCAAAAGTAGCCAGAACAGAGTCTGTTTCCCACATGGTGAGTGTATGCTGACACCCCTGACTGAGATGTCAAGAAGACGGAAATGGGACACAGAGAAAAAAGACCCTAGGTGCACATGCAAAGTGTAGTGACAGATGGCTGGGGAAACAGTCCCAGAAAACATTTACTTTTGAACACATAAATCAATGTTATTATAATCCTCATGACATTTAGAATAGAATGAAAAGATTGACATGGCATGCATGCACATATACAGCGATGTCTTGTATAAAGATTCCAGCAATATAAAACCACTATGAGTAAAGCCTGGTAGACCAGTGGCTCCTCCCCAAAGGGTGTCCAAATACCTGAGCAAACAGATAACAGATGTTGTAATAGTATTTGAAACTCAAAGCATAAAATC
Source organism: Cricetulus griseus (assembly GCF_003668045.3). Taxonomy (NCBI): domain Eukaryota; kingdom Metazoa; phylum Chordata; class Mammalia; order Rodentia; family Cricetidae; genus Cricetulus; species Cricetulus griseus. The sequence continues at coordinate 69,657,504 of NW_023276807.1, read as the reverse complement.
CAACCTTCTGTTTCCAAGAGCATGATCCACCTACCTGCATGTCATGGAGCCCACAGTTGTAGTTCCCACACTCATGTTGCCAAGACAGCAGACAATGTCAGTCTTCAAGATTCTGCCCTAGATGAAATCAATGCCATTTGGGCAGATAAGCCAGAATGTAGGCTGGAATTACTGTGATGGCCTATGTTTCAGGAAAGAAATGGTACTGAGGGCTCTCAGGGATGGAGGGGCTGTAACGTCTATGGGGACAGGCTTCCTTGGGCTCTAACTAGATGGGAATGGAATGGCCTGAAACTCAGTGAGTGATCAGGTTAAAATATAACAACCTCTCCTCCTCCAGTTCCTTTCAAGGAGGTATTTTCTATCTTGGAGACCCATTTTGAAATTCAATCTGCCTGGGAGTGACCATGCTTTAAATTATCAGCTAACACTTTGGGAGAGATTAGCAGGCCTGCGCAGAGAATGAGATGGGATTGAGATGGAATGTTTGATGTGTAGCTGAGGCTACTGCTGTATAGATAGTGCATCCAATCCACACAGCTTGATGATATGGATGAGTTTCACCCACTGTACAGCTTTGGGTTGGGGTCTATAGTGGCAACTCAAACCTCCACATTCTGTGAGCCAGGGCATGACTCCCAGAGGTCTGCTCCATTCATCAGGCCAAAGCTCCCACGTCATCTGGGAAACAATTTCCGTCAGCTTGGAAAAACAAATAAAACAATGACTTGCCTATGTATAGCTGAAAAGTAGTGGCTTTGTGCTTAGAACACATTCAGACTGTCACTGAGCAGTGTTTGTGTAGAAGAAATCTGAATTTTAAAACCATAAATGCATCATTTTATAAACACACAAGGCGGAGTGGACAGGAAGCAGCTCACAATCTCCATGTGGAAGATTCCTCAGATTCTTGAACAGTGCAAGGAAAATGCTGAAAGAATGGAGATGTGGGACTTCTGCTTCAAAGACCTGTTTTAAATCATTCATGCTACTATGAACACAAATATTCTATGTCCTCATGGCCTGACCACATTACCATTAAATGCCTGCTTATCGCTTGGTACGGCTCTGGGATACCAGGTGCTCATGGTTCCATGTTACACTGCATTGAGTCCACACAACATCTCCACTCTCCAATCATCTCTGGGTTGAAAGCCTAATGATGTTCCCATGCTGTGCAAGTGTGTACTTTCAATTTGGTTTTTATTCTGTGGTTATTCTTAATTATCCAATTTTTCTCTCTCCAGTCCACAGTTGTCTGAATTCACAGGTGCTGAGTATACAGATGACAGCACCCACCATGATCGTTGGGACCTCTGTACCTGCTCCTGGATGCAGGATAGCTCTGCAAACATTAATTGACTGTAGCTGTAGTTTCTTTCCAGCCTGGTCCCACAGCCAATTAGCCCCAAATAAACACACAGATGCTATATTAATTGTAAACTGTTGGCCAATGGCTAGGGCTTCTTACTGGCTAGCTCTCTCTTAATTGTTAACCCCTAACTACTAATTTATGTATTTCTACATGGCCAAAGAATGCCTAGCATGTCCTATCTCCCTGGTCTCTAGATGGCATCTCCTCCAGGCAACCTCCCTCTCCTCCCTCTCTACCCAGCATTCTCCTTGTCTGGTAGTCCCACCTATACTTCCTGCCTGGCTATTGGCCAATCAACATTTTATTCATCAACCAATAAGAGAAACATATATACAGAAGGACATCACCCATCAATTGACTTCTTTGGATCTATGACTGTATTGGGGGATGTAGTGGCCTTAAGTGTCACCAAGAGCTATTGAGTGAAGATTTCATTAATACAACCCTTGATCCTATCATTTCACCATGTCTCCTCTTGTGATGACACAGAATTCCTGTAGCCTAGAGAGAAGACTCGTAGGGATTCTGCCACCTCTATTTTCCTGTAGATTGTCGTTTTCTTTCCCCGTGAAGTTTTACAGTCATTGGCTACAGGTGGCAAAAGAAAGGTAAATTTCATTCTGACTGCTTGCAGCGGCACAATTCAAGGGTTGAGGGCATCTGTGTACTTGAGTGAATATTAGACTCATTTTAAAATGACCATGAGGACAAAGAAGCCTTTGTCCCCTGGTGATTTAAGGACACACAGTTGATCTCTGGACTGCAGGCTCTATCCTGGGCCCTTAGGAGTCAAGTGGTAAGAACAGCCAAGGTCTTCCACACAGCAACACTACTCTAATTGACAAGTGACTGCTCAAATTTGACTGCTGAAAACAGATAAGTCCACAGCTTTGGTGTGGACATTTATTTGTGTATGTTCCTGGACAAGTCCATGTGTCCCCTCAACTGGAAGTCTGACTCCTGTAAAAACTGTCATTTGGCCACTAAGGATATAAATCCTTTCTGTTCTTAAATCATGTGGGTTCTGGTTGAGCAAGGTGGGAAAGGAGTGTTAGTAGGGAAGGGTTGGGTAATGTCTCTTGCAGCATTTAAAACCCTCCACGGAGGAGTCCCAGTCCATGCAGCTGTCTTTCTCTCTCTCTCTCTCTCTCTCTCTCTCTCTCTCTCTCTCTCTCTCTGTCTCTCTCTGTCTCTCTGTCTCTCCCTCCCTCTCTCTCTCTCTGTCCTCTCTCCCTACCCCCTTTCTCTGTCTGCCTTGGCCTCCCACTGCCCATTGAGGTATGGGGTGCCCTCGGTTTCTGAACTATGGAGAAAGCACAATTGTGTAAGTGAAGGGTATGCACAGTAAAGCCAGGCGTGTTTTCAAAGTGAAATGGAGGTGGAAGATTCAAGTTCTTAGGTTGTAACACTTCTAGAAAGGAAGTCATAAGGGAGAAATGTAACATGAAGTCTCCAGGCTCACTGTTTAGTCACCCTTTTCAGCAAGAACCCCACAGGCGCATGAGAGCAGTAGTTCAGTGGGTATGATTAGAGCAATCCCTGGCCTAAAGATTTGCAGTAAAGGCTAGAACTTTGACCTGTGCATGCTAAGCAAGGGCTCCACCCTGTACTATGTTCAGCCCTCTTTTCTTTTGAGGCAGGGTCTCACTGAATTACCCAGGCTGGCCCTCAAGGTCCTCAACTCACTCTGTCAAGCAGGCATTAAACTTTTCTAAGAAGAAGGTTTACTTATTTTTATATTATATGTATGATTTTTTGCTTGCCTATATTTATGGGCACCATGTATGTGCCTGGTGCCTCCAGAGGACAGAAGAGGGTGTCAGATCTCCTGGGACTGGACTGGACAAAAGAGGGTGTCGGATCTCCTGGTCCAGCCTCCATGTGGGTACCCAGAATCAAACCTGAAGTCCTCTAGAAGAGAAGCAAAATGTTCTTAACCACTGAGCTATCTCTATAGCCCTGGGTCTTAAACTTTTGACTCTTCTATACTTCAGCTTTGAGATTAGCTGGTATTGCAAACCTGAGACATCAGACTTGGGTAGACTTTTTACTTTAGGCAATGTATGAGGAAAGTTCTGTTTATTCATTTACAACACTAAACACCTCTCATGGTTTCCCTAATAATTTAGTATGGTAATCTGTGTTTATACATAAGGTCAGCCTTGCCAGGTGGTATCGGCACATGCCTTTAATCCCAGCACTCAAGTGTCAGTGGTATGTGGATCTCTGTGAGTTTGAGACCAGCCTGGTCTACAGAGCTAATTCCAGGACAGTCAGGGCTACATAGAGAAATCCTGTATAAAAAAAAAAAAAAAGAAAAAAAAGGAAGGAAGGAAGGAAGGAAGGAAGGAAGGAAGGAAGGAAGGAAGGAAGGAAGGCCAGCCTCAGGAAAAAGCAATGTATATCAAATAAAAGAAATAGTAACTCAGAGAAAGTCACTCTCAAAGATTAAAATGTGAATCCGTCATTATAGCACAGCATCTACAGAACCTACTTCTCAAAGCCTCCAGCAAGGGTTGTCAGACAGAAAGATCCTTAGATACCTTCTGTGGGCAGGAAGGGCAGAAAGGAGCTGAAATGTCCCATTTTAACAAAACCCTCAAACCCACCCCCTCCAATCCTCTGCCACCACCCCTGACCCACATGACAAGGAGCCAGGCTGGCGCTGAAGCCACACTCGGCTGCGCTCTGCGAACAGTGATCTATTCATAAAAGGACTGCACACAGCACCAGGCTGGCTTTGTTCAGCTCATACTCCTCTGCTGCCAGGAGTAACAGCAGCGTGCGTGCTTCCGATCTGAGGCTGCGGCTTGACTGGGAGATCACCTCCTCCATTCAGCATAGCCTGGGCTTTGGGGGGGGGGGCGCGGTGCACTTGAGAGCCACACTCCTTAATACCAAGCCCCCTGACTTGGAGAACTTACAGTTGTGGTGACGATGCTGCTGACATTTGAGACACAAGAACAATTCACAGTGGGAACACGCATGGCTGGGAACTAGCCAGTTGGTATTTCATGGAGCCAGCCAGGAAGAAACACCATGACAGCAAAACCAGGAGGCCCCGGTGCCTCGGCGCTACTGCACCCATTATGGGCAGATTCAAGACCCGGCCCCAGATCTACAATCCCATTAAAATAGGGGAGGGTTAACTCAGATGCCATGTTCAAAGCAGTTTGCTTTTAATGGCAGATAGCGGCATGGGTACTATGTTGTTTATTGCTGACTTTATTGCACCATTGGAGTCACCTTAGAAGCCACTAAAAGTGCAACAGATTGGATCCATTCTCTTACAGCTCAGGAAATCATCCTCAAGGTCCAAGCTGGGGAGTCTGGTATTCTGTCTCCTTCTGAGCCTCTTGGAGAATTTGTCACTACTTCCTCCTTGCCTTTTGTCTTCCCTCTGTATGTCCACACATGTAAATGTCCCTCTTTCAGTAAGGGTCCCTTCATATTGAATTAGAATCCAGATAAGAGTTACTAACTCGGAAGACCCTGCTCCCCAAAATATGGCACTGAGGGGCACTTCAATTCGGCATGTGAACCTGGAGGAGACCCAGTTTCTGTAAATAGTAACTCAATTGTGCCTGTGCTTTCCAGGGCAGAGGACATTCACCCCAATCTTTGCAAGTGAGAAGTTTTGCTTTGTTGCCTTGAATGTACTGAATAGTGACAAGTCACACAAAGAAAGGAATGTTGGAATGAGGAGTGAATGGGGAGGGTCATACATGAGTCTAAATAGGGATTTCCAATGACTGATATACCTCCAAACATCAAAGGGGAGTGACGGATGGGAGGGTGGGACCCAGCAGGAATCCATACTGCTATGATGGTTGCAAAAATGGGACAAAGCAAGTAGCTGTAGCAGAACTGAGGCCAGAGGACAGTACACAGATCCATACCCACTGAAAAGCTTCTGCACCCCATAAGCCTCTCTGCTGATGCAGCAATAGAAATCAGACCAAATCAAACCCAGTTAGAAAAAGCCCAGGTTTAATGGATACTACGCTCCAAGATGATTTTCACCTCCCCACCTCCCAGGAAACAGGAAAGAGAGACGGAAAAACCACATGCCTGTTTTTTTTGGGTGGGGGCAGTTTAAATACCCCATGGGAGTGGGGGGGTTTTGTTTTGTTTTGTTTTGTTTTGTTTTGTTTGCTTTGTTTTGTTTTTTTGAGCATCTCTGGGGGAGGAGCCATGTTTGGCAGGCTTTCTGAGATGAGGCAGGGTTTGGAGAAAGAGAGATGGGGAGGGGGTTGGGTGGAGCTTCCACCAGAACACCCACCACCCCTCCTACCACCTGGGCCACAGCAAATTACTTCACCTCTGCGGTAAGTCCTCCCAGAGCAGGCACTCTGGATGGAAGGAAGGCTGAGGGAGTATGAGGCACGCATCTCCCAGCCCACACATTCAGGCACATACACAAGTGTCAGAGGTACCTTTGCCCTGTAGAAAACTCCAAGCTTCTAGATTCTTCCAATTACCTGAAGCCAGCCAGGGCCAGGGCAGAGTCCTAGGGAGAGGACTTCTTTCCCCAGGGATATGGTTGTAGACACCAAAGCTGGCCAAGTAGAAACCCAGGTCACCACCTCCTTTCTTTGGGACCTTCTGGGTGAGACCACCTGAGAGATGGACCCAGAAAACCACTCTGCAGTCAGGTTGTCCTGCAACCTAATTAACAGGACAGCAGGAGAAAGGAACTCCTGGAAGGAAGTGGAGGCAGGGTGCCTATCGACTAGTACTTGGAGACTGATGTTCAGGTCTGTTTTGTGTGTTTTTACAGCCAGAGAAAATTAACTTTACTTTGAAAACCAAACCTTTTCCTAGGAAGTCATAATGCCACTTAATACACACCTTCTGAAAAGCTAAGACCAAGTTATAACTTCCAGGTAAGCCGCAAGAAGGTCCTATGAGGTCAGTGGCCATGCAGCTCCAGGCTGACTGACTGTGCAGGGCCTGTGGGCCACTTGTGAGTCCTACCAGGAATTCTCATGTTCTTTCTTTAAAGGAATTCTTGGAATTCCTCTGGGCCACTGCAGGTCCAGTGAACAGAGGAAGACTTGGGCTGATTAATGGAAAAGGGCTCTGGGCCAGCAGAGAGAGTAAAGAAAAGCTTAGTGGGAGGGAACAGCCATAAAACTCTCTGGGAGGATGGGGCAAAGCAGACTCCTTGTCCCAGAACTGTTGCTGCATGTGGCCTGGGTTACAGATGGACAACAATAACACTTTTTAAACATTGTTTTGCTCTGTTTTAGAAGCTGAGTGTTTTAAATCCCCACACAAAGTTTTCCTTGTGGCATTTTTTAACATACTCTATTTTTGTTGGTCATCTCCCTGCCCCCCTTTCTGCTAACCCCTCTTCCTCTCAGTGACCTCTCTCCTGAACTCATGTAAGACCTCCTTTTCCCTTCTCATGGTCTATTTCATAGTTTTATGACCAACACACACAGACACACACACTACATGCACGGATAGGAAGCACCGCCATCCGAGGCAGGATTTATGACATGCCACTGGTGACCACTTTTCATCTGGTAAACTGCAGTGTCACCTCTGGTATATAGCTGGATAAAACAGGTGTGCAAATCAAACACTTGTGGATAAGGAATCACAATTTTAAGACAAGTCTTTGGTACGTGTATTTTTTCCACTTATTAAAAGTGAGAAAGCACATTTGCATATTAATGAGATGGATATGCTTGTTCATTTTTTACGTGAAGAATTAAAACTTGGCTAAATATTTGACAAGGTCTCATTATATAACCCTGACTGGCCTGGAGCTTGCTATGTAGACCAGGCTGGCTTCAAACTCATAGAGATAGAGCTAGTTTCCTGCCTCTGTCTCCCAAGTGCTAGGATTAAAGGTGTGGTCACCATGCCCAGCCACATGAAGCATCTTGAACATTTTTTATGACTTAATGGATATTTTGACTTTATGAATGGCAGTGCTGGGGGCACCCCTTCATATAAATGTATAGTACAGAAAGGGAGGAATAAGGGACCACTCAGCAATTATTAGAAATTCTGTTCTAATTCCAAGCCACAATCCATCAAACAACTTCTTCCTGAAACCAAAGTCAATGTCACAGGCAGCAATTTTAAAAATCAAACATTCTCATATAATCCAACTCAAAGATATAATAGTAACCTGATGCTTACACGAAGGTAGGAAAATATAAAAACTCTTTGTTTCCCATCATTAAAGTGCCGTGTTTCTCTAAGGACAGAAGGCACAGTCAAAGCACTAAAATTCACAGCATGGACTAGATCTGACTCTGAACTGAGGCATTTGAGAGCCTTGGTTGGCACTGTGTGCTGTGATGACATGACCACAGAAGTTACACATGCAGTATGCTTAGGGTCTAGGCTGTTGTGAAGTCAGTACAGGAGTAGGTGTGAGTCACCTCAAGATCAATATATGGTTGGTTTTGAATTAATTTTTTGGGTGTCATGTCGCCAAAGCTTTTTGCTTTGTCAAAGTTTTGCAACCCCAATGTTTGCATTCATGCCCCATGCAGGTTCATGACCCACAGTTTAAGGAGTTGGACTTTAGAGTGTAGAAGGCATCAAACAGTACTAAGGGCCTGAACAGACCTTAACTGTCTGTTTTCTCAGGGAGACATCTCTGGAATCAACAGCCCAAACATGTTGAGTATACTTTTGTTAGACAAATATTTTATTGAGATGAAAAGAAACAACTGTTTAAAGATCTATCAGTGGGTGTGCATGGGTGTGTGTGTACACTCACAAAGTACTACAAAACATTTCATAAACATGTGCCGCACACATAAATAATCTTTATCTTTCCCAAATATGTTTCTGATGCCCATGATCCCAACCTCATGCCATGACCACTGACGCCAAGAGTCAATCACAGTGTCAACCTCCACGGTCAAAGATGATATCCAAGTTTGGTCTTCTTGGAAATGGTAAGTAATCTTTCAAACACAGTTTCCAATGTTTACCTGATGAGAAGGATACCATCCTTTTTTAGAAGCTTCTTAGAATTTCATATTGCATTTACAAGACCTTCTAATGGAGTCCAAAGCAAGAATTCATTGTTAAAGAGACTTCATACCATCTACGTTAACATCAGCATCCTTAAAGTCTATGATAGATTCTGCTTAAAAACCTGTGAAAAGATACTTGCCCCAGGGTTCTGAAGGACCAGTGATTTCATTGGAAACAAGCATTGGTGACCCTGCTCCATCTTTACCGGCTCCTGTTAGGCTCACAGCTTGTCAGGCACAGAGTAACCTCACCAGGGTTGTCAGGCATCAGTGAGCCCAGGGAAAGGCTGACAACATTAGCACAGGGTGCAGGTATCTCTTTGGGGCCATCTCACAGATGACCTTGTTCTTCTTCCACTAGTTGGCTAATAAACAGTTTTGCTATCTCTTTTAAAACCAAAGTGCAACCACTTGGACCCATTTCCACATCTGTTCATGAGTCATTCACAATTTAGTCATTCACACATCATGCTCAGGCTGTGGGAGGAAAGAAGACAGACAGAGCACCCTGCCCCAGGGGGAGCTTTCTGTGCCATGGTGTGTCCGGAACTACAGATATCAAAGCAGAGCAGAGGCCACAGAGACATGTTCACTTTTGCTATTTGATCTCCCACACTTGAGGAACCCATTTCCTATCCCCAGTGTCAACATAAGAAAAGGAGCTGAAGCTGGCGTCCAGGGCAGTGGTGGCGATAAGACTACTCCACAGAAGAGGTGGAGAAGACTTGGTGCAGGGTGGGGCAGTGAGGAGGGGTCTCTGCAGGACTCGGAAGGAGGAGCAGTCCAAGCCTGCCAAGAGAAGGGGAGGACAAATCTGTGTCACCCCCAGCTCTTCCCCACCAGATCCATGGCACAATCTTGTTTTCTGATTCCCGCTTCTCAGCATCATTTGCTCCAAACATTTGTGCAAATGGGAAGCATTAAAATAAAGCTCCTGGGTCGGTAATTAAAGACAATGATTTCGGTGGATAGAGAGTTTTGTTTTCATGATCTCCTCTTTGTCTGCACAGAGCCAGCTCTTGGCTGCATCTGCCACCGCTGGCCTTTGCTCTGTTTACTCTGAAGAATGAGGCACTGTTCTGTTTGCTTCTCGTTTTCAGTCTGTAAAACTCTGTTCTCTATTCCAGGAAGGAAAAAAATAAAAGAACAAGGCTCTTTAAATATCACAGCAGTGACTACTTACCCATAGGCACAGCTTCGGTATTACTGATGACAGACACTTAGGAGAATGTGCAAGAATTTCCCAGCTGCCAGCCTTGATCTGGCAGGTGGACCTCAATTGAGAAACCAGCTTTTTATTCAGCTGCCAATCATTTGGTGTACCTGGCTGCATTGCACCACAGTGTGTGTGTATGTTTGTGTGTGTGTGTGTGTGTGTGTGTGTGTGTGTGTGTGTGTGTGTGTATTTCAAAAGGTCATTCACCTGTCTCAGGGTTCAAAGGGATTGTTCTGTTCACTGTAAGAGTCACTGTGGTGACATATTAAGACACAGCTAAGGAAGGTGAAATACTGTGGATAAGCTTAGGAGTATATGCACAAAATGCCAATAATGAAAAAAGTGGGATGGGGAGGAAGGAAAA